>NW_023494792.1:23526092-23871092 GCF_904425465.1 Colossoma macropomum
ATATATATATATATACATATATGTATATGTTCTGTAATACTATTAAATAACATAAAAATATAATACACAAACAATAATAATAATAATAATACAAATTATAATAGCAACAACATTTTATTATCATTATTATCATTATTATTATTATTATTATTACAATCATATCACTTACTGTGTGGTAGGGAAAAAAGGTAGCTGGCACTCACAGGGTTGGAAAATGTGCTCATTTGGAGATCGTGCCGGGAGCTGTTTTGATAGTTAGCGCCCACCTGTGTGTTTGCTTAGAGAAGGGGGGGAATGCTCACCCTGATGGAGCGCTGACACCACCCCCCTACCCCTCCAGTCTCTCTGATCAGCCTCTTCACAGTTTGTCAGGCACTCAGTCCATTTTTCACCAAGGCAACTGTCCATTTCCCACTGTTTTTCCTACAGTCCACCCTGTGACTCTTATGACTCGGTGTTACAAGGGGTCCACTCTCTGATAGAGTAAGGGGGATTACCAAGAGGTGAGGAGTAAGAGAGCGACAAAATGAGAGAGAGAGAGAGAGAGTGCTGATGCTGGGCTAGGCGGCGGCCCAAGCTAAACGGGTTCTCCTGCTGGAGCATATTATGCCTATCCGAGCAAACGCGCTTTCAAGTTCTGTGCGCCCCTGAGCAGGGTCCAGGATGCAAAACACGGTTCTAGAGAGCCGTTCCCTTTGGAAAGCTAATCTCGTAATGTTTGTGCACTCTTCGACCCTCCCAGTGACGGGCCGATCCTCCAGTAGCCTTTTAATGAAGAGATAGTGAGCCAGTGAGAAATTGACTGAGGGTGTGTGAAAGCAAGTGGGTGCTTGTTGAGACTTGTGTATCTGAGAAAGGTTGTGTGTGCCAAAGAGAGAGAGAGAGAGAGAAAAGAGAGACCGTGTTTGTATGTGAGCGAACATCTCCCTGCCCAGTAGGGCATCCTGTAACTTTCCTGAGTTTTACTCATGCTGTTAGTATTCCACACAGTCAGCTCACTGTTATAAATATGTCTTATAAAAGTGCATATCACTGTCATTAGAAAACCTTTTTATCTCCAATGATCTAATTTTATAGAAGGAAAAAAATTGCCAATGTACTTTTTTATTCAAAGTAATTCTGCATTATCTCTATTCGTGCATTTGTCCCGAAATGTTCACATAATGCAAAGGGAAGCTTTTTTTCAAATGGAGAAACCTTTCTTTTGACAGTGATGATAATCACAAAGAACAGATTCTCATCTAAGAAAGATTTGGATGTACTTGTTGGGACGATACAGACAGCTTTCTGCATAAGGGGAATCGAGACATACACTCACTGTAGGGCCACAGCAGACTCAATCTTCTGCCTAACTCCACTGAGTGCTCTGACTGAGGTTGCTTTCACAGTCAAAGCTCTACAGGGAGGATCTGTAGGAACTGTAGTGTTGATGCAGGACGCGGCTCAGGACTGATTCATATGTCTGTGTTGGTGTGTCTGTGTGTGTGTGCGTGTGGTCTCAACTCCCATATAACCAACCGACTTTCAAATGTGTTTGTTTGTTGGGGATAGAGTCTGGAGGCTGGTTGTTGGGGATGTTTTGGATGAGTCCATTGGGCTGACCGTTTGTTTTGCTATTTAATGACCTGTGTCTAGGTGCCAAGGATGTGATGTGTCATATGACCTTTGACCTCTGAGCTTCAGTACTGCCAGAAAAGCAAGATGTTTTCTCATAACTCTGCCACCCACAGTGAGCAAGCTATTTTTCATTGGAAATATTACACAAATACTTACTGCTATATCGATTAATCAGTAGCAATCGCTGCCAGGACAGTAATATCTAACCAGTAAATGTCAATAGATTTAGTGATTCAGTTTTGTCTAATGTAATCTGATGAGCTGAATGTTTTGGCCTTTCTTCCTGATAATATCTCTAATAGACTGAACTCTCATTCACACAAAGGATATTAAAGTATCATGTTAGCGTCAACTGGATCCAAACAACACAGGTCCTCTTTCAGCAGAATCCACTCAAGATCTTTTATCTACATACGAGCTCACAAAACATCCAAAAGGGCGTTCACCATTTATAACAAGCTAATGCTGACAAGTCCATGGAGTTGACAATCTGCCATCAAGCACAATGCCTCCTACTGGAGTTTAAAGTGGCTCTGCGCCAAGTCAGCCAGCAAAGATCAAACACATGAGCCAGAAAGGTTTTTTCTGAAAGCACATGCATTGTGGCAAAGGCCTGCGCTGGGGCACTTCCATTGCCACCCTGTCTTTTAAACCAACAGAGATAAACATCTTCATACCTTCAGATGGGTCAAAAAGCAACAATTGGACAGGTGCCGTGCAGTGACCTTTTCATTTGTCACTTTTCATCTCGCTCTCTCTCTCTCTCTCTCTCTCTCTCTCTCTCTCTCTCTGACTGTGCCTTGGGGAACATTTGAACTGATCTTAAAAACAAAGCAATGTGTTTTAAAAGAAATATCTGAAGTCACATAAACACACTCTTATTAGGTTCTCTCTTGGCACTATTACTTAAGCCAGGATAAAAAAAAAATTTTGTTAATTACGAGTTTATTTATGTCTGTATAAATCATTTTATAGTTGGGTGTTCCACCAACTGAAAAAAAAATTAAATTAAGGTTTTGAGAAACTCATTTTGGCAAATGTTCAAGGTAAATGTTCACTGTGTTACGCAAGTGCAAATGCAAGATCCAAATTAAGAAACATATTTTCTCATGCAATTACTTTTTACATTTTTCAAACATGCTTGTAAGAAGTTATTTTAAAAAAAACTGCAAGCTTAACTAATTAACTTAAGATTTCAGACCAGATTTCCTGCTGTATTTGACTTTGACTTCACTGCATCACATGCAAGCTGACACATATATGTCAGCTCAAGAAAGCTCGAAATAATTGGTTACTTGTCTTCATGAACTTTTGATTAATAGATGAGTGGATAATGTTCGTGAGTAGACCCGTGGTAGTTCTGACTGTGTTTGGCATTAGTGCAAAGGAACTGCAGAACAATGTGCAGCCTGGCATGAAATCCCAGGCTGATCCAACATACAATTTAGAAATGATAACACACTTCTCCAACCCCACTGCCACAGCTGACTCGATGCCCGTATTTTCTACAGGCGCTTTCTTTCATTGTTTCTCGCTCACTCATTTTGTACGATCTGCTTGGTCTCTCAGGTTAGATCAACTTTTCTTTCTCTCTTATTCTCTTCCTCACTCAATCATTCTGAATGATATTCTTGGTCTCTCATTTTGAAGGAGATTTTTTCTCTACCACTCACTCTTTCACACTCTCCCACTCATTTTGTACGACCTGCTTGGTCTCTCATTTTAGAGAACCTTCCTCCTCTATCGCTGGGAGCTTTACTTTAATTTGAATTTCCTTCAGTCATACATATCTTCTGCTACCACATTTTGACAGTGCAGAGCAGAGCTTTGATGCAGTTCTAGTCCAGGTCATCTGAAGTACCTGATCTGGTGTTGGAATTTCCAGACCTGACCAAGCACCATTACCTTTACTATACCAAACAAAGTATTTCAACAAATAGCACATACCACTCTGCAAGAAAATATTCAACAAATATCATATATCAATCCGCAACGTATAAAGAGAAACATATAAAACTATAGGAACCTGACCTAAGGTCAGGGTTGTGTATTTGCAGTATTCTGTGTAATGTAGTGCCCCAATGTCCCTGAGCCCTGCACTGGGGGTTCTCTTTAATCCGAGCTCCAGAACAAGGCCTTCTTGTGTGTGCTTCCTGACAGAGCTCCAATGTTTCACTTTTACCTTCACCTTGTCATTTTATGCCTGTCTGTTAGCTTATCTGTGCACACAGTGCAACTGGCTTTTGGCTTTTATGGGAGCGATTTGCACTCTCAGGGCAATTTCTCACTCATAAATCTCTCCGAATATATGGTAAAAATAATGAGGAGTGACAGAAGTGAGGAGCTTTTTCCTCAACCAGCACACGTCAGGCTAGGACACAACGCGTTATTTAGGAGACACAGGAGGAGGATAAACGGACTTTCCAAAGAAAGGAAAACTCATCTCCAAATGCCTGGCAGGGAAATTCTCTCACAGATCAGTTTAACGGAACGGAAAAATGGTAATATTTGCAGCGTTACAAATTCCGTTGCTTGATATACAGATTTTGAATTTTATGGGTCAGACAAAGAGAGCTAGCACCTACCTGTTAAGCTTCAGTGAGTTTAAAGCAGAGCTGTACAACATATAATTTGTTAAATGTTATCCAATATTAAATGTTAAATGTAATACTGGCCTTTGAAATATTGATACTGCAGAAGGCAGCAAGGTGCAAGTTTTCTTTTGTGTACTGTGTAATCAGTGGTGGACAATGGTATCAGCTTGTAGCATCCTACACAAAACACAAATGAGTAATTTTACAGACAATGGTCATAGACAACATTAAGTATAAACATGCATTCTTATATATAAAACCACAGTAAGGCAAGTGGCAGCTCTTTACCAACAGTGAAAACCTTTACTAAGACATGACTGAACTTGTCCTGATGTGACCAACTCTTCACTGATATACTCTACTGCCACCTGCTGGTTATTCTGGTGCGTGCAGTCCTATTCCTCCCTAGCAGCTGCGGAAAGTGGGTCTCAGACCCACCACCGCTCTCTCAAGAGTGAAAGAGTGAATATTTTGAAATAGCACTGAATTATGCTTTACTTTGGCACATTCAAGACACCAGCTCTGTGATATGTGTAATTGTTTCAAGACACTTGGACTGTGCGCCCAGTATCCAAAACTGCATACGATAGCACAGGGCTTTTCGACTGCAGAAACTGTCAACTGTCAAAGGTACAGGCACTTGGACCCCCAAATAATTTAAAGTAGGACACAATGGCACCATTAATTAGAATTACTGCAAAAAGAGTTTAGGCTGCCTGTCAACATTTTAATCATCTTTCCTACAATGAATGGTCCAGTGTAATTCCTGGCTTTTGCTGTGACACAGGAATGTACAGCTTAAGACAGTTCTGATGTACTATGTTTAAAAGACAGTCAACCATGGAAGTGTCTCTAAAAACAGTTAAAAACTTCTGGACCCCCTGACAAGTAGTTCCACGGCCCAGTGCCTTCTTTGAAGGTGTTTCACATCATCACTCAGTGATTTATTTTGGTTAGATGCAGGGATCTGGAACTGTTGAGTCTTTTGGGGAAATGCAAAATGAGCAAGGCCCTGGGTCCAGGAGTTGGTTTCACAAGGTCTTGCTGCTTTGTAAAGAGGGGAAATTTGGCATAGGGTTGATCATCAGTGAGGATTTCAGTTACACACACTGTGTTGTGTTCTAGGGGAGAGCATCACTGTGTTTTGGGTCGATTTACAATTATTAGAAGCCAGACATGCGCAAAGAGGATGTTTGCTAAAATGCCACACAGAGTAATCAGTGTCTCCTTCCTCTATGGCTACAACTAATAATTATTAATTTATTTAGTATCAACTAACTACTAGTCAGTTAATTGCCTAATCAAACAATTATATCCTCTGGGGTTTCCTCTCACACCATCATAGTACCGCCATCATTCAAAGTACCCAAAATTCTTCTTGTAATGTACTGCAATCTGTCAGATTGCCTGCCTTTATCATACAAAGATTATGGAGAATTAAAGAGAGAATCTTTTGTTTAAAGCAAACAACAATTTTTTCCACAATCAGTGTCAACACTGACTGATTGATGCAGTTGTACTCTTCTCATATACAACAGTCAATTTTACAAAGTCATTTAACTGAATTGCTCTCTTTCTCCCTCTCTTAGGAAGCGGTCAGTTACCCATGCCCAGCTGATGCATGACAAGGGTCGGACGCTGCAAGATTTTAAGAGGCGCATGTGGCTGCATGAACTGCTGCAAGAAGTCCATACAGCTGACATCCGTGACGTGCAACAGAGGGGTGGGGTCAGTGGTGGTGGGGGCGGGGCTGTGAACGTGGGTATTCCAATGGGCGTCGGCATCAGTGTGAGCCCAGGCACTGTGCACCCAAAGCCCGCTGGCGGCACCAAAAATCTGCCAATCAGCTTCAACGTGGACGATGAGGAAGGCACTAACCTGCCGCAGGAGACCAACAAGTCTCAGCCATACAAAGATAGTGCCATGAAGGTGGGCGGGAAGAAGAAGAAGAAAGGGCGTACAGGGAAGAGGAGAGAAGGTGAGAAGAGGAAACGAAGAGCCCGTTCACTGAGCTGGCCAATGGTGGACGAGCTGGGCAGCGGCCTCCACCTGGAGTGGCGGCCACTTGCGGGCCTGCGAGGAGTGCTGCACTAGAACACTGTCAGTCTCTGACAACGGTAAAAATCGAGTCCTACTGTTTCTTATCTTTGCTCATACGCTTGAAACATTCTGTTTACATCTCAGAGACACATCATAAATAATTTTAATCTTTTAACACTGATGAGGCCACGCTTCAATTCCTCACTCTCATAACTATGTAAATTTCATAGTCTTTAGTGGGTAATTCACACACATCCACTTTCTCCACTTGCTTCTCTATGCTTCCACACAACAGAACTGCAAGCTCTTTGCATAATTGTGAACACGTGTGCAAATCCCCCCAGAAACAATGAGGCATGAACATACCACACACATACGTTAAAAAGAAAATACATGTGCAAGCAAACCAATAAACATACAGTACTGTGCAAAAGTCTCAAGCACCTAAACAAATAGTTTGAAACCATGTATCTCAGCAGCAAGTGTGCTTTTGGTTCCTGATTTCTCCTCAGGGTCCACAGCCATCTCACATATTTATTAAATTCCATCACCAGCACACCTGATTTACCTCAATGAAGTACTGATTAGCTAAATAGGTGCTGGATGATAACTACAAATACTATGGACCTGCCATGACCAGATGTTTGGAAATGGTTAAATAAACACTGACATACAAAAAAAATGCACTTATTCTAATATTAGTGCTTTTCTGAGAAATTACAAACTTACCATTCAATTAAATAGCTTTTTAAGTATATTAACCTCAATGGCCTACAACTTTTGCACAGTACTGTATTTGCTTAAACATATGTACACACACACACAAATGATTGTAAGGAGTTGTTTTTTTTTGTTGACATGTATCAATCAATCATGAATTTTGTATGAATTACTAAATTACTGAGCAGTGAGTTAATTATTGTGAATAAAACAGCACAGCAGTGACAGTGAAACTAATCTCCTCTGTATTCCTTTTTTGTCTTTCAGATCATTAAGGACATTTTAAAATGGACACCTAAATGCTCATGTTGCAGTACTCACTGTAATAGTGATTGTTTGGAAAATGTTAGGGAAATATTTATTGTTTGTAAATATTCACCAGACTAGTGGTAAACGAATAATAAAAGATAATGATAAAACATTATTCAGTGCTCTGTGGGGCTACAGATTTTGATCTTTGTGAATACTTTGCTTCTTCTTTTTTTTCTTTTTATTTTATATATATTTTTTGTTAGAACTATGCCAATTATCAGTGTCAGATTTGCAGTAATTTATTTTTGTTTGAATGGTGTATTTATTTTGTAAATGTATCAAGGTGCTGCTGACCTTCTATATTTTTGTACCATAATGCACTTTAGACATATAAATATAAATCTATATACAAGTAATGTTGTTAATTGACTTATTTTGTGGTTATCTGAATGAAGAAATCAACAGTCCTCCCATCATGTTTTAGCCCACTTCTCCGTTTAGTTTGTTTGTTCGCTTTGGCATCCATTTTGTTTATGTTCACTGTTTATACTTTTGTTTTCTGTTTCTTTTGCTGCTGACTTGGATGGCCTGTGTATCATCCACAAATTCAGTCCTTAAAACCCTATGTAAATGGTATCCTTGCCTGCCCACCCACCGCCCAAGACTGGAGACGCGTTGTTTGTGTCCTGCCTGTTTAGACCACAGCTCAACTTGTACATAAAGAGCAAACGCTATTGACTTAAATCTTGTTCTTTGGCACTTGCACTGAGTGAACAATCCTGTATTGAATGGATTAAACATCTGACAGTCACCCCGCATTGTCTGTTTTGCCTCCTGTGAGTGTGTCTCTTTTAAAGTGTGTGTGTGTGTGCCCATAGGAGTGCAGTCTAACCATGAACGTATACAAAAAATGATAAACACACATAAACATACAGTTGTATGCAAATGTTTGGCAACTGCTGGCCGCATTACATATTTTATTAATAAGTGAAACAAAGTAAACACAACTTTCGCAGCAAACTTTATTTATTTATTTAGCTGGTTAGTTGCAAATGTCAATGCAGTTACTTTATATTCAATTAACATAGAAAATATAAAAAACTAATTAGTAATTGTGGCATGTGCAAAATCTGTACACCCTGCCAGTATAAAGTCTCAGAATTTTGTTAGAACCTAATTGATTCTTTAGGACTGGTTAGGCAGGTCAAGCACTGTCATTAGAAATTGTCAGCTGATGACAATACCAGAGTGTAGTAAATTCTCTGACTACTTAAATCTTGTGCTAACACTCAACAACCATGGGCTCCCTTAAGTAGCTGGCTGAAGATCTGAAAATGAAGCTAACTGATGCCTACAAATAAGAGAAAGCTATATAAAATATCAAACTCTTCCTCCAATTTACACCTAAAATGTCAATAAGAAATGGCAGTTAAGGGAGAGTGCAGAAGTCAAGGCAAGGTCTGAAACACCAAAATAACTCTCAGACAGAACTGCTTGAACACTTTCCAGAACAGCAAAGCAAAACCCCTGTATGACAGCAAAGGACCTGTAGGATGGTGGTGGTGGAGTCATCAGAAAAAAACCTTACATGCAACTTCATTACAAAAGTCAATATCTGAAGTATCCAAAGCAACATCTAAATAAGCCAGTGGCTGTTTGGAAACAAGTGTTCTGGACTGATTAAGTAAAAATGGAACTATTTTTAATTTACTCTATTGTTTAAGTTAATCAAATATAAAGTAACTGTGTACTGATTTGCAGAAGAATGTTGAAATAATTTAACATTTAAATAATTTGTTATAGACTTTGTATTTTCTTCTTTAAAAAAAAATCAATAAAATGTGTAATTTTTTGCATAACACTGTATGATACTGCCTCTCACCCAAATTAATATACTTTTTAAAGCCACAACAAAATGTTTTTCTTCTACAATATAATTTGTATGCCTACAGTGTCAGTTAAGACCACACAGGCTGTACTCATTCCCAAAGGAAACATGCACACACACATAATCAGGAGACACTCTACAGACACCGCTTTAAAAGAGACCAGAACATCAAGCAGCCATGGATAAGCCACTTACACGTCTCAGACAGGGCTGATTACTTTCTGAATGACACTGTAATTAGTCTTTTCTGCATTTTATCCACCATACCCTCAGGCTACTTGTCTCTATCGCCGTCTCCATCCACATGAAAGTATGCTAATGAGAGCGTGAGGGGAGTGTGTATGAGAAGTTAGATGCAGAGGAAAGTTTGTATGAGGTGACCGGACCCCATGACCCTGTGAAGACGATGTAGGTGTGCTGCTAAGAACTGAGTGCTAAAGCAGAAATTGAGTCACTCGCACTCACAAACACAGACACATCAGTACACTCTCCTTCTTCTGGAGCCAATCACTCGATCACATATGTGCACACACACACAGAATGATACTGCTCAGCTTTTCCATACAACAGGGGGGCTTTGGCTCTCGTGTATGGAATCTTATGCAGAGACTCGACTCTATTTCCCTGACATTTAATGGACTATAGTGGACTCTTGATGAAAGTCACACAAGCAAATTACAACAATTAACGACAGCTTACATCACTTGTGGCATGGCCACCTATCCACATCTTCAGAAAATTGAGAAAGCAGTGCGGCATGCTGCTTGATCTCAGAAGCTTTTCCCACTTTCCACCAGTTCTTCATTCTCCATTGCCACACCTGACTTTTACAGGGCCTTGAAAGCTCTCCTCACTCAGTAGAAGAAATTCAGCTTAAAACCGTAGTATCATACAACAGACGTTGCCTTGTTCAGTCTACACTCTATTATACCCTGTACATTATACCATTTGTTTTTCAGTACTGATGTCACTGATATTACCATATGCTCTGAGCATCCAGAAAAATGTCTCAGATGTTTTAGATGAATTCCAGTGGCTGTTCTCATTCAAGGGATTTATTTACAATTGTAAATAATTTTGGATCGAATAATGCTGGCTAGTCTTTAACTTTATGTAAAGATGTTTTTAACGTTGCAAGGTCTATCGTAATCTCAGTATAATAACTATATATGATGAGAATAAGGGATGGGAATTGTTTGAAATTTTTTAATATTGATATATGATTCCTTGAATTAAACATCAGAATTCTTTTTTTTTCAATACCTTTATTCCAATTGCAAGACAAGTTACATAAGAAATAATTATTATCTATAAATAATACTTCCATCTCTCCCTCTTCTTGGCCCTACACAAAAATCACTTCACCAAGATGCTGTAGTAAAAATAAAAAAATAAATAGGTGGTAAAAAAATGCTTATTACATCTCTTGCGGTGAGGTATAGTATTAATTACTATCTCTGATAATAACCTGACTGCAGAATCTCATGAACACTTAACCACTGATAAAGTCATGCAATTAAGGAAAAAATGCTCTGCTATATGATGTTCAACCTCCTTCTCAACTAACATGCTTGACTTTTTTGCTGTAAGATGTCGTTTCCCTGTGGACGACCACTTTAGACTGAGAAGAACTGGCCCTAACATGGTGAAAGCTCAACTGCATTGATGTATTCATCATGTATTCAATTGCAAATGAAACTGTAAGGCTGTAAATGTGTATATAGAGTACTGTGCAAAATTAAGTTATTATTATTAAATTACATTAGATGCTGCTGATAGAACTGAATAAATCCATGCAATGGCTGGAGTGCAGTGAGACGTCAGTAATCAAAACTGTTCTTCTAACAGCATTTTTTAACAAACATATTAATAAATAGCAAAAACGATCTTAGTGTCAAGACAGATTGTTTTAAATGATATTTATGGCTGCCTAAAATGTTTCCACATTATTGTAAAAATCCATAGAAGTAAACTTATGAAGAAAGGAATTTGCCTTAGACATAGTTACAAGTCTGTTTTGTGCTTAATTTTTTAAATGTTCTTTTACTTTATTGCTGTCATTATTTCATCAAAGTAACACTTTACTTGAGCATGGGTTTAATCTACATTACAACTTCTCTAAATACTGCTACTAGACATCATTATACCCTTAAACGTCCTTCACAACTGACTTGTAAGTTTCTCTTTTATTGCTGTTTATATTTACTAGCTAGTTAACATTTATGCATCTCTCTCCCTTCCTTTCTCTCTCTCCATGCGCTCATTCTCTCTTTTGTCAACCCGTGTTCGTGAATAACCTTATTCTTGTATTTAAAGTGATTTTTAATAATGATTTACTGAGGTCTCTTTTTGGCAACGCTGATGCAATGTCTCAGTCTGCTCTCCATATATCAAGGAGCCAGTCACTCAGATGTCAACTGGTGTTTTTTGTTGCTTTTCTTCTTCTTTTTCTTCTTTGTCTTTTCCAAATAATTCAAAAAAGTTTTAAGGATGTAATTTTCATCCAAAGTATCAAAAATACAGCTCATCACTCTTCAGTTTTTTATGAAAACAAATTAAATTCACCTTTATGATGATTTCATATTGCAATAGCGGAAGCAGGGCACGCACAACATCGGGGCTAACGCAGATCCATTAACCAGGCATACAAAAATGTATGAATATTAGGGGTGAGTCAGAATCTTTGAGCATTCAAATAGTCATGTCAAGTTTAGTCAAGTGTAAAGTGCACGTCATAAGGTGAATTCCACTGATTCTTCAAAATTTCTCTATAATTAGCTGGTTAAGATGTAACAAAGTTATTCAGTGCGGTTTGAACTGAAAAGCTTAATTCTAGGAAAACTTACCAAGTCAAAATCAAAGAGTCAAAGACATTAATGCCTCTTAAAGCTTCTCCACAGAATGTTATTACATGAACTGATTAATGTATATGCTGCCTGATGCATGAGACATTGTTTTATGCAAGTTTTAACATACGGAGCCATATTTATAAAACATACTTTTCACACTAAATTCATTCTTGAGGAAAGTTCTCAGCATTTCAGTACAAATGACATATAAAAACAAGTATGTCTGAATATATTTATAAATCATAAGTCGTTGTAGAAATGAGCACGTATGGACTAGCTTTCCAATTCCAATTTCCAAAGACCTTCTGCACATACAACAATACAGCTTTATCAAGCCAAGGCAAATGCCTACAGAAGCGGAGACAGGGCCTGGTACAAACAGGCCAGAAAATCACTGACAAAGGAGATCAGAGTGGCTAAAAGAAGCTACACTGCAAAGCTAAAAAACAGGTTGTCAGCCAATGAGCCTGCATCAGTATGGCAAGAACTTCAAGACATCACAAACTACAGAAGACCATCAACCCCTGCTGACGCAAACAAAGACCTGGCTGATGACCTGAACGACTTTTTATTGCAGGTTCGAGAGAGACAAATTCACACCTCTCTATCACTCCAGCTCAATGTCACCAGTCCCCTGGCAAGGGCTGCACCCTAAGTAATATGAAGTGGATGTGAGCCAGCTCTTCCAGAGACAAAAGACCAGGAAAGCACCAGGTCCAGGCCATTTTTCCCCATCCTGTCTCAAGGCCTTTGCTGACCAACTGGCTCCAATCTTCACACAGGTATTCAACAGATCCCTGGAGCTGTATGGAGTCCCCTCCTGCTTCAAATTCTCCACCATCATCATGGTCCTCAAGAAACCCTCTATCACAGGACTGAATGACTACAGGCCCATCACTCTGATGTCTGTGATCATGAAGTCCTTAAAATGACTGGTTTTGACCCACCTGAAGGAGGTCACAGGACACCTGCTGGACCCCCAGCAGTTTGCCTACTGGGCAAACAGGTCAGTGGATGATGCAGTTAACACTGGACTGCACTACATCCTGCGACACCTTGACTGCCCTATAGGGCTGCAACAAATGATTCAACTAATTTGATAGTTGAATAATCTATTGATTACTGAAATGAAAAATTGATTATTTGGATTGTGAATCATTACAGGTTGTTTTATGCATTTGCTAATGAAGACAATGAAGATGAATAACTTATTCAAAAATATTTTAATGAACTTTCCTGCTAATACAAAAAGCTAAATAAAACTTATTTTTTAAATAGATTTCAACTTATTAAAACTTCAAAAAAGTTACTAAAATTAATAAATATTAATAATTAATTAATAAAATATAACAAAACTAAATCAGTTTTTGTTTAATCAAGTAAATTAAAAAAATCAATCTAAATTTAATTTAAATATAAACAGTGCAGTCTGTGCTTTGTGCATTCTGTTGCAACTTAATTCCCTAATCACAGGTCTTTATTGAAATGGAGGAAAGTCAGCATCTCTACGTGCTCTTGGGAGAGGCTTGCTCTCCTCTGAGAGCAGCTGCACTCTGATGGAACGGAGGGGAAAGTGGCGAATAACTGTGGCAAACCTGTTCTCTATGAACAGTTAGATTTGAATGTTTTTGTGTAAATATTTCATTTCAGCAGCAACCCTTCGTCCAGCTGCCCTGTCCACTGAGAACTACCTCCTGAAACTGTTTGGTGTCAATTGTTTGTGGAAAAGAGAAAACTCTTTACAAACGTTCTCCTATGTTTCCAACTTTGAACACACCAGTGGCCTCGACGTTAAGACAATAATGCAATGTTTAAAAGTGTAAACATTATTTGGAATGTGAACAGGGTCAGTGTGAGTAATTACTTGCTTCTGTGTTCCAACTCCATTAACAATTCAAGAGAACATTTCAAAATAGATGTTACAGCTCATAACATGAAGTAGGACGGCTTTTAACATTAACATTATTAAACTAGCTAGCTAGCAAAACTATCGACGTGTCCCAAACCACAACTTCCGTACTTCACATACTGCACTAATGAGTCCACTTCTAATGGCATATGCGCTATTTTTACTGACATCGTGATTTGTCAACTCTCCAGTAAGCAATAATGTCAAAACATTCCTAGAGAGCACCAGATAGACACGTAATGACATCACCAACTAATCAACTACTAAATTAGGTGCCAACTAATTTGGTCATCGATTTTAGTCGACTTGAATAACTGTTGCACCCCTACTGCCCAAGTACATTTGCAAGGATCCTGTCTGTGGACTTCAGCTCGGCGTTCAACACCATCATCCCAGAAATCCTCTCCTCCACACTCTTCCAGCTCACTGTATCCCCAGCCATCTGTCAGTGGATTCACAACTTGAGAAAAAAAGTTTAGCCAAATTTACATCCATCAGTAATAAGTTCAGTAATAACTATATAATTGCTATAGTAAACATGTTTGTCATGAGACTTTGTCTTTTGTGTAAGTGTTGCTCACCACCGCATGCTGGCCCCCACAGAGCGACATGAAGTATCTGGAATAATTTATCCCACTGTCTAAATAATTTTTCACCTGAATACATACATGGTTAGACTCTTTATGAGGTACAGTTAGTAAAATAATTTAGCAAGGTCCGGCGCCAGGGGGTCGTGACCCACTTCTATACATCCTACTCTAGCAGCAGATGGCAAAATCAATCAAAGTGAACTAAAGCAGAGACTGCTCGCAAAGTTTAGTTTCACTTCGATGCATTTGCCGCCTGCCGCTACAGAAGCATGTAAATAAAAATTACATTATAAAAGGCTACATCAATTAACAAAGTAAGGGTATAAATGCATCATTTTGCAATGGCTGCCTTATAGGGATGTTATCGGAAAGTAAACCTTATGATTTCATAAAAGAGTAGATGTCTGGTGACTTGCTGTACATGTGGCTCCCCTGTTGATTCTCTCCTGATTATGTAATTTCTTAGCCTTTTTGTGGCATGTGAATACCATACAGCTCTCCCAGGTCCCCAATGCCCCTGCTTATTATTTATCCTAATGAATCCTGTGGCAGGAACTAACTGCCAAAAGTTGGTACATCAGGTTGGAAGTATGAGTCAATCTACACATTTTCACATCAAAACAGAATTTTATGAATCATTACTTAAAAACATAAACGTGAATTTTCACATACAACCCTTTAAAGATCAAATTCGTGTATACAGATTCTTTATAAATAAGGCTTCGGTTTTAGCCTCTTTTTTTTTTTAATGCATTAATGGTGGAGGGGTACATGCAGGTTTTGTAAGGCTATATAGTTCCCAACGAAAACCTGTATTTTAATATTTGTTTTCAGATTTTACCAACATTGCATATAAAAAGTCTGATGACAAATGTAGGACAGAAAATAAAAAGCCATTTTGTATTGAAGATGGTGGAACCTACTTCCCAACACCACCAATATACACACACACAGACATCTTCCAAGGCGCTTATCCTTCTGGGTGGCAGGGGGAGCTGGAGCCTATCCCAGCAGTCATTGGGTCCAGTCCATCGCGGACCACCAATATAAAGTCATTTTATTAAGTTTCTCCACAATTAACCTTTCCACATCAAACCACTCTTAATGACTTAGTTCACATCTCAGTGACTGACCTATAAAGAAAAATATGTGGCATTCCCCATTAATATATTAAAATAATGGTGACAAGCTGAGTGGTGTCACCATCTCTGGTGGTATCTGACATGTCTAGTGTGGAGTAGCCTGTAGCCTTAAGCAGACAATATGCAGACAATATTTTTCAAATAATGCTTTGCAAATTTGAATATCAAATTTGACTGAAATGCCCATCCCTAATGTATATAAGACCATGACAGATTCATCAGGCTTTTAACTCCTCAGGCTAATCACTACCTTACAGGAAGTTCCAAAAACACCTGTCTGTGGCATCTCTTTCATGACCATTAAGAAATTTCCATTCTCAAATTAGCCCAAGCTCTGGATACACAGACACAGTTGTTTCTGAGGACCTGTTCTTCCAGTCAGTAAAACATGAGGCAACCACTACAAGCTACTTTTTTTACAGAAAATCTACTACCTACATTCCTAAATCAAAAACATATATGGCATCGGCATCACTCATCTCTGGACTGGCACTGACCCAGGATTTCCTATCAGTTCCTACAATAAAGCAGAATTTATAGCATAACTGCTATACTAGTTCTTTTCCTTAGCAGAAAATGCTGGTCAGAGACCTCCAACTTTTATTCCAATGGTTCATGAAAGTTATAGCCTCATATGATTTAATAACATGACAATGGTTTGGCAGGGCATTAGATCAGCTTCAGGCAGACAGAGACTACATCAAACCTCACTCAATAAACAAGACAAACACTTGGCAGAGGCCAGCTGCAGGGCCATTCAACTGAACTACAAACTCAACAACTATCTTTCATCGCATGACCACAATTTGCAGGGACTAGAGCCACTTGACAGGCCCTCCTAACTCTAAAAAAATGAGAAACGCATTGTTCAGTTGATGTTATTGAGAGGCTAAGTGATGTACCAGATTGAGCTTTGTCAAACAAGGGGGGCAGCTGGGGAGGAGCTGACATATATGCTCTTTTGACAGTATTTGCTGACACAGAAATTTCTCCTGCTTTGACAGGCAGAACACAGAAAACACAAAAGCGTCTCTCACAGGCCAGAATTTCTAAACAGGCAAGTGTTCTGTGCACTCACTTCTCTCTCCTAGAGAGGAGCAAAGGATAATAATCAGAATAAAATGAAATTCGACCAATAAAGCATTATCTTAATGTGGGGTAAAAGTATATAATGATGCTTTAAAATATAATCAGAAGAAGCACTGTATGTAGTATTGTTGAGATATTTAGCAAGGTATATCTAGATGATGGAAATTCAGTTGTAACAAGTAATTGCTTAATAGCAAGAGCTGTTTAGATTTGACCTTGGCACAGTGGTTAGTGAGACCCTTCCAGTAGCATAGCCAGAGACAATAAAAACAGAATTTGGAACACAATGAAAAATTATAGAATTAAGCTCTATTGCCACACAAACACAGAACCAGCATCAACCCTCCTGGAAACTGACTAAAGAACACAAGTGTTAGTGGTTACAAGTATTACAAGAATCTTTGCCGTCATGTAATTACATGTTGATCTAACTGAGGCGATTAATGAAAAGGAGAACATGGCACTAGCAAAGCCAGAGGCTGGTGTTTGCAGAGCCAGACACTAATCTCATCAGTGAGGCCCCAGGCGTTTTGGCTGTGGTTTCTCTTCAGGAGGAAAGAGCCATGATTCAAAGTGTTAGAGATATCTATCGAGAGAAACTGTCCGAGAGAACTGGATCGGACAATTACGTTCCCCAGCAGGGAAACGAATCGGGCCGCAAGCGTGGGAAACATCTGTGCAATTTAGATGGGCGGCTACTCCCCGAGCCATGAAAATTACCGGGATTATTGGTTCAGAGGATGTCCTGCCAAAGCAGCTGCTTCGCTCGCTGTACCTGCCCGCCTCCCTACCCCCTGATCTCTTTAACACCCTCAGAGGCAGTGCTCGGCTACTCTGTGGGAAGTGCTGTGGTTCGGACAAAAATGAGGTAGTGTGAGCAGATTGGTTTTCAACAAGGTTTCATGGATTGTGATGAAAAAGCCATCCATTTAAATAAACACTAACGAGCTTATACCGACAGAGGTAGAAAAAATGAGTCTCTGGCTCTCAGGGCTGTGTTTTCAAGCCCAGCTTCAAATCTTTTACAAACAAAGACGGCCGAGCGTGATTTTCAAACCCGTTAAAAGCACTCCAAACAGAGCACGGCAGACAGCTAGCCTGCTTTCTGCCTTGATGATTACTCGTACTAGGTAAAACTACCCAGCACGTATATTTTGTGAACTAATGAGAAGTGTGAATGTTACTGTTTTCACCACTATCAGTCATGATATAATGTTTGCCTTAGAGATGTGCAAGTGGTCATTTTAAAGAAGTGCAGAATTTTCTTTCCTAAGAGTGAAGATGGAAGGTATACTCCTGCTTAAATAATGTGCACCTAAAAACATTGTCAATATGCCTCATCAACACGCTTGGACTGCACTCATCATTCATCCTCTCATCATTACAAACACCATTGTACTTGCACTTGTTGGCCACTATAGGAGGTCCACCTACTTTACACGTCCACCATATAGATACATACATATAGGCTGTAACCTGTCTATTGTGAGGCACAATTCAGCCATTCTCTACCCCAGTTTCTGACCATGAGACCACTATTGATGACCTATTACATGGGTGGTGTACCATTCTCAACAAAGTGACACTGACATGGTAGCAGCATAGCAGTGGGAATGGTGCTTGCACAAGTGTATCAGACACAGCAGTGTTGCTGGAGATTTCAGAGCCAGTGTCACTGCTAGGTCGAAAACAGTCTGACTACTAATTAAGGACTAGAGGACAGTTGACACATATGGGCTACTATTAACTACTAATCCATCTATTAATCCACTGAAGTCAAATTTCATTTAGATTTTTCTAACCAACCAGTCACCACCCATCTTCAAAAAGTTCACTGTTTAGTTTTGCATATGATCGCTTACATTTGTGCTGCTTCACAAAAGCTGAATTGTTTTCAAGGTTCCACCAAAAATCTACTTACTGATCTATTTGTCACAAGTTTTCAGTCATCTAAACTGAATTTAACTACTGATGGTGAAATAGACCTACCTGAACCCAGGAAAGAACAGTGCGTGAGTACACAACAGCATGTAGAGAGGCCTCACTGTGCAGCTTTCACTTAGATGTGCAATGATTCGCTGATTTTCAAGTACTTTTATCCTGTGCTTCTGTGATCTCGCCTAAAAGAAGGAAACAAGACCATGAAGAAAACCCACAAAACACAACACTTCAGAGAACGCTATATGCGACTAAACCTACTGTGTATTGTTTGAACACCCTAATTATATTTTCAATTTATATATAATTATGGGGGATCGGGGTTAAGTATGTATAAGAGAAATTGATGGTTTTGACCAGTAGACAGCATGAAAAAAAAGATTAAATAGGGTGATCATATTTTGGTTTTGAAAAAGGGCTGGGGGGCAAGAGGGTGACACAGGGAAATCCCAGACATTTTAGGCAACATAGAAATCCCTAACAGATGTGTTTTTCAGCTCCCAAAAAGAGGACACATCCTGGACAAAGACGACATATTCAACCTGGATTAGACAATGAACTACCACACAGTGAGGGGGCTATTAGGGAGAAGTTGAGTTAATATGGAGAGTAGAGCTAGTTTCTACAAGATTTATCATGATAAATTATGTCGCATTATGTTACAGTACGGTTTTCTGAGCATCTCGAGGACACTGTGAGTACTTAAAAACACTTTCCAACTGCAAGTTTGATTACAAAGTAAGCATATTTAATATTTGATTGGATTTAGTGTCATACAAACAATTGTATTCACAGTTTTTGATAGTATTTTTTAAATGTGGCACAGCTTTGTCTGTTTCAGCTTATCAGATGTGAGAAAAAATAAATGACATATCATATATCGTGAAAACTTACTGAAGTATTGTGATATTACATTCTTGCCATATTGCCCACTTCAAATGGAGAGTGTAATGTTCACTTTTTTATTTGTTTTAGTTATGTTTATCTACTATAATGTTCTAACGTTTCGCTCATGCTGGTCTCTTGAGTTTCCAATCTAGATGATAAAGCCCACCTCTGACAGTTTTCCCATCCCCTTTTCCTTTTTGACAGCATTTTTTGCAAACAAATGGGTCATAATTATACAGAGACCATATCTTTACAGGTTTGAAAATTCACACTGGAGTTATATTGTAATTCTGAGAGTTTACTTGCATTAATGATGCACATCTTTTGTGTGATGCCTTAAATTTTATGTCTTAGGCCACTTCCCTATATAGCATTGCTTTAATGTGGCAGGAACTACAGATTAGAGTATCATAGCATGCAACCTGATTGCTGCAAAGGACAGCCAATATTTTGCCAGCAGCTGTTTCAAGGGTTGCTTTCTATTGATGTGATTACTTTTTATTAGTTATCAGTCATGTCCCATCCTCTCTGTTTAAAAAGTGGTACACAGATGAGCTGACAGGCTATCTTAGAGAAAGGGTGAGGTTTAATCCACTTATCACTGAGTGTTCAGAAGAAATAAAACATGCCATAATCAGAGTATGGATTGAGCATTATCCGATAATATTTGTGTTGTGTATCCCTATTTGTTTAATTTGTTTACAGAAACTTTGGCTTGGAAATGCGAACTTTCTCAACTCTACATAGTCTACACAGTGAAGTTTATGACATGAAAATCAAACTTGCTTTGCAAGAAAAATAGGTTCAATGCACCCTCTGGTGGTGGGACAGGAATTTTACAAGCATAAAAAACAAATGTACGCTTGGTTTCCCAGACTAGGATTAAGCCCAATCCTGGACCACATAGCATTCTGAATGGACATTCTCAGTGGAAAGAGAAATGTTGTAGGCTTAATCCCTGTCTACGAAACCTTGCTTGTTTTTAATTCACAGAGCTCCGAAATAAAGCTTCATCAACATTACTGGTCTGTGAATCAATCCACTCTTTTTTGTCACTCTGAGGTGGATTCATTGTGCCGTAAACTCAGAACTGACAATATAAACTCACAGTTGATGTTAAGACAGTTTTATGGCTCCATCTGTAACACAATAGGCTCCTACTTGGTCGGCAGAAGGAATTGCCAACATTAATGCACATTTGCAGGGCTGGAAGGGTTTCTTTTAAAATTGTATTCTGGTACAAATTACTGACTCCTGTCATCTGTAACCTAATCCAAAGAATTACTATCTCAAACCAACATAACCTGATTATTGCCTTTTTGAAGTAATACAATTAAATAAAGGCACAAAAAACAAAGACAGAAAAACAATGTCAAGTATTTAACTTAACACAAGGCAAACAGGGAAACTGGACTGTTTTATGAAACAACATGAGAGATTACAGTGACTTCATTGTCTGTGCTTTATGTGTCTTATGTGTACATCCATTTGAAAATCTGGTATTCAAAATAAGTGTGATGTAAAACTAAAGAGAAGGTAGTTAAAGCAGCTGACATTTGTCTTACACAAACTGTCACTGATCTCAGTGCAGTATAAATTCAGTTTAAACATGCATACTCAAAAAGCAGTGAACATTTTCAAAGCATGAAAATTTCAGAAATCAAGGCATAGCTCCCCCAGAGAAAATATGGGTGATTTTAACAAGAAAATAAAAAATTCTTCTTTTGAGACCCCTCATCCATTATAAATGAAGGCCATTCCAAAAACTAAAAGAGATTACTCAGATCAGATTACTGCTGTAGAATCTAGAGATATGGAAACCTAGGGCAAAAATCTTCAGGAAAACATTGCAGATCTTAGTCCTGCCAATAAAAAGAAAATACTTACTAAATGTTCCATAGACTGGCTAAGTAAAAGACTGTGAACTGATGCTAGCTAGAAGGAATTTTTCAGAATTCTCTGCTAGCAGCAAGACCCTCCCCTCCTCTTTTTCCAAAAATTAAAAACACTTTCAAACCTACACAATTCATATGATGTATCTGTCATTCAAAACTTTACTGAAAGTCAACAGGTTTGCTTTTTGAATGTTATACTGCTGGTAATTAGTCTATTTTTATAATGTATCTGTAATCTGATTACTCTCTTTTTTCTGTCACTGTAATGCAAAGGTGTCCAAAGCCTGGCCCTAGGGCCAAATGCACACAGACAGATTTTTATTTGCCCATGGCTTCTGTCTTAGAACGTGGCCCGCCAGGTAAAACGTTGCAGTTTTTACTTTCATCTGATAGAAGTAGCAGTATCCCACAATAACAGTGTAATGCACTGCACTGTGGTGACAAAGTTAGCTAAATTTTAAGAGCTTTTTTTTCTCTGACTAGACCTGCAGCTTAATTTACTGAATGACATGAATGGTACAATTATGTTCCCTGACTAAAGGTACTGAGAATGACCCCAGTGACAAGAGGGGTACTGCCCTGGTGACAGTTTACTACCTTTATTTCTGAGAGTGTGCAATGAATTTATCATCCATAGACATGAAACGAAGTATGAACATTACAATAAATATACAGGGGAGAGGGCAGAGAAAATAGAGCAACTACAAGCTATCCAAGTCTTACAGCACCAGCTTCTAATCAGCGCAATTCAGTACTTCAGTAAATATTAACCCTTTAAGGCCAAACAAAAATGTGTCTATTTATGCTGTTTAATCTGCTCTTCTTGTTTAAGAAATTGAAAACTTAATATTTTTAATTATTTGTGAATAATATTTTGGCCCTCAGGTATTTTGACATGGTCCAATATGGTCTTCTTTGAAGGTCATAGGCCAGGGGTCGGCAACATGTGGCTCCCGAGCCGCATGCGGCTCCTTTACTGCCTTGTTGCGGATCCACAGCAGAATTAGATTTTTAGGTAAAAATAAAATAATCCTCCACTGCAGTAAAATAAAGCTCTGCTGATCGTTCTAACACAGTTTTGACAATAAATGGTCTGAAATGCTGGAGTTAAGGTATGATTGCTAATTCACCGACCTTTAACTCTGAAGGTTGGCGCGCAGACTGCTGGTCACCATAGCAACACAGACAACAATATTGCCTAGCTAGTAATGAAAAGGCAAAGAGAAAGATTTTAAACAAACATCGATAATTTGGAGACGAATGGACTTATTCGCATTTATAAGCACTCCAGCTGGTTTTGTGATACGTTTAATCTGCAACAAGAAACTGTCAAACACTAAAAAGTTGCAAAGTCAGCTTCTCGTTCGAATTTTCCCGTTCCACCTTAAACAGTGCAGGAGTTGCATTCATTTAAGGTGGAATGGGAAAATTAGAGCAAGAAACTATTCTACTTTTCAGGAAAAGTTTCCTGATAGACATGTGATAAAAGCGGCTATAGCTGAACTAAAGCTTAAAGCAGAGCAAAGTAAGTCTGCGTTTTCGTTTATAATTTTAGTCTATACTAGGACATCAGCTAACACATACACTATATTGCCAAAAGTATTCACTCGTCTGCTTTCACACGCATATGAACTTGAGTGACAACCCATTCTTAATCCATAGGGTTTAATATGATGTCAGCCCACCCTTTGCCGCTATAACAGCTTCAACTCTTCTGGGAAGGCTTTCCACAAGGTTTAGGAGTGTGTTTATGGGAACTTTTGACCATTCTTCCAGAAGCGCATTTGAGAGGTCAGACACTGATGTTGGACGAGAAGGCCTGGTTCGCAGTCTCTGCTCTAATTCATCCCAAACGTGTTCTATCGGGTTGAGGTCAGGACTGTGCAGGCCAGTCAAGTTCTTCCACACCAAACTCGCTCATCCATGTCTTTATGGACCTCGCTTTAAGCACTGGTGCGCAGTCACGTTGGAACAGGAAGGGGCCATCCCCAAACTGTTCCCACAAAGTTGGGAACATGAAATTGTCCAAAATCTCTTGGTCTGCTGAAGCATTAGGAATTCCTTTCACTGGAACTAAGGGGCCGAGCCCAACTCCTGAAAAACAACCCCACACCATAATCCCCCCTCCACCAAACTTTACACTTGGCACAATGCAGTCAGACAAGTACCGTTCTCCTGGCAACCACCAAACCCAGACTCATCCATCAGATTGCCAGACGGAGAAGCGTGAGTCGTCACTCCAGAGAACACGTCTCCGCTGCTCTAGAGTCTAGTGGCGGTGCTTTACACCACTGCATTTGACGCTTTGCATTGGTGATATAAGGTTTGGATGCAGCTGCTCGGCCATGGAAACCCAATCCATAAAGCTCTCTATGTACTGTTCTTGAGCTAATCTGAAGGCCACATGAAGTTTGGAGGTCTGTAGCGATTGACTCTGCAGAAAGTTGGCAACCTCTGCGCACTATGCGCCTCAGCATCCGCTGACCCTGCTCTGTTGTTTTACGTGGCCCACCAATTTGTGGCTTTGTTGCTGTCATTCCCAATCGCTTCCACTTTGATATAATACCACTGACAGTTGACTGCGGAATACTTAGAAGTGAGCAAATTTCACAACTGGACTTGTTGCACAGGTGGCATCCTATCACGGTACCACGTTGGAATTTTTTGAGTTCCTGAGAGCGAGCCATTCTTTCACAAATGTTTACAGAAGCAGTCTGCATGCACGTGTGGCCATGGAAGTAATTGGAACACCTGAATTCAATGATTTGGATGGGTGAGTGAATACTTTTGGCAATATAGTGTATTAAGAAATATTTTCAGCCAAGATGGTAAAACATTACTTCAATAAAGTGGACATAAAATGTTGTGGCTCCCAAGGTGGTTTGATTTTTGTTGAAGGACAAAATGGCTCTTCTTAACATTTGGGTTGCTGACCCCTGTTGTAGGCTAATGGAATACAGTTACCTTCTCTGTATCTTGATCATGTAGCCTAACACCATCAGATGTATTCTCTTGAAACAATGTTTGTGGCTTTATTTTTTTCTTTCTTTTGCTGAACTGTTGTATAAAACAAATAACACATGACCTTGAGTGTTCTATCATGAATAACATCAAGGCTAGGTACCGGGTAACTTACAGAGAATACCAATGACATGAAGCAATTTCTTAACTGAAGCAAACAACACATTAGCAGTATGAGATTATTTCAAGCTTGAGTCAAGCAGTAGTAAAGGTGCAGAGTACTTTTATACAGGTATGCCACAAGTAACCACAGATAACACAACATTCATACAGTCCAAAACACACTACATTAGCCTGTTTACCTGAATGACTCAGTCAGGCAAGCCAGGCTGAGTGTGTCATCTTTCAGCAAGCCATCATCTCTCACTGTGTAGGCAGTTGCAGTCTGAGGTAATATTAGTACAGGCTATTATGGAGAAAGCAAACATTAGAAAGAGATTTAAAAAGCACAGCCGGTCTCTTGAGGTAGCCTTTAGCCTAGTGGTAGCCTGCCTGCTTTTCTCTAGCACCGCATGTGGTGCACCTCCATCGTTCAGCTGTTAAAAAGGAATTAGCTACAGATCTAGTTGTGTTTGCTATTTTATCTTCACAAAGTTACTCTCTGATGTGAACATACTATGAAATCAACATTTATCTGGGGTGAAAAAAGCCATCTTGTTCTACAGTTTTATTGTTCTTATGGTGCTTTGATTACAGAAATCCCCAACAAAGAACTGAACAGAACTTACCAATTTGCAACTTAAATGAAAGCTTTTATTTCTTTATATGTGCTATTAAAAACTTTTTATTAGACTTTCTAAGCATAACCAAGTACAATTTAGCGTGATGATGCCTCACACACTGACATTAAAGTGGTAAGCATATGTCATATTCAAAGTTTTACCATACCGCAGGACTTTTTTTTCTTTTTGTTTCTTGAGGGGTTTTTTTAGCTTGGAATGCATGAAACAATGCTTCCCAGTTTAAATGTTTATTTGTCCTTCTTAACAAGACGTTTTTTTTTTCTTCATATCACTTATGGATGAAATATTCAGGGAACGCATTTAATTTAACTATAAAGTAACTGCTATGTGAAAAACTGAAAAGTACAAATGACAAATGTTCGTTTAGATTTGGTGGGTTAATGTTAATTTGGACATTTTCGTCTACCAAATGAAGCGCAGATCTACCCTCATGTGGACAAGATGAGTCGCAGACACAAACTGCCTTATTTAAGTGAACTTCCGAGATGGAATAATAAGTTTAGTTTTCGCCTGAATATACAGGTGATACAGAACCAGCTGGTTTAACTAGCTAACCGTTACTGAATGAAGAGTAATTTTGTTATTCAAACTACTTGAGATTTGTTATTAGCTAGCTAGCTAGGTTAAGTTAGCTAGTTACAGTGCCTCAAACGTCCAAAGGAAAACCAACAACTTGCAGTCTGTCCTTACCTGCCTCAGGTAGGGTAACCAGGCGTCCAGATTCTTCTACGGTGTATGTCTGGAATTAGCTAAAGCTGAATTTCATGACGGTAACTGTGAGAACAACAACTAGAGAAGTTACACCGTTTTCCTCAGCAGGTGCAGTTCAGTTAGCCGTTAGCTCGAGCTCGCGCTCCTCTGAAAAGTTTCCGTTGAATTTTGAATTTGAGAGCGCGGCTGTGCGCGCGGGCTGCAGGACAGCAGCTCCTCACGTGCTGGGCCTGATTTCATGAGTTGAGCTTAGCCCACGATTTTCCGTTTCACAAAGCCAGCTCAGAGTAACGGTGCCTTAAAGGGAAATCCACCCATTTTTCGAAATTTCTGTATAATTAAGTAGTTGAGATGTAAACACAGTTATTCAGAGTGGTTTGATGTGAAATGGTTCGCTGTACAGACTCAGATTTCTTTACAGTGGTGGTGATTGAAACCAGGGGTCGCAATGTCTACAGTGCAAATAGCCATTTTATTTACAATCCAAAACCACCAGTGAACCTACACGTGCGTTTTATATGTAATGTTGATGATAGTAAAATATAGGTAAATCTGGTCAGGACCCCCACGGGACCACCTCAGAGCAGGTGTTATTTGGGTGGTGGATCATTCTCAGCACTGCAGTGACACTGACGTGGTGGCGGTGTGTTAGTGTGTGTTGCGCTGGTACGAGTGGATCAGACCCAGCAGTGCTGCTGGAGTGTTATAGATACATTTTGTTCAAATTGAAATGATATACACAGTGGAATCAAGTAAATTCAGTGCATCCTTTTTTCAGTGGACAGGATTCTTACAGAAAATAAACAGATGATCTGTTTATCAAGTTACATTTTCTGAGTCATTGGTAGGCCATCTCTTGTTCCCAATTAGTTAGGTAGTGGTGGCACAGTAAGTCTTAATGTAAACTTCTTTAAAGTTCCTTGTAAAAGGAAAAATGACACCCAGGCATTCATTGTGGTTCTACACCTCATCAGCACAATCCAACGAAACATTAGTCCTCAACAACACAATGATGAGCTTCAGGCCTGCTACACTGTAGCTGTATGCCTGTTACAGAAGCTGTAGGTGATGTGTACCCTGAATATTTGATTTTTTAAAACTTTCTTCATGAAAAGTACATCACCAACATCTCCTAGTGTCTTATTTACTGCAAAATTGAATAGGGGAGTAGCACCTCTTTTTTCAATTTCAAGAACTGAGTTCTGTATTGTCCCTTACTACCACATCTCAGTTTAAAATAATGTATGGTTCTGCACTAAGTAATCTACTGTAGGAAAATATTTAAATTAGCCTTTTTTACAACTTTTCCTCAAAGTCACTCTTTTCAAGTCCAATATAGCACATGATATTTTTCAGCATTTTAAGCATTAGATAATCGAAACATTTTATTAAAAAATGCATGGAAATCTTACAAATTCGAAAACTAAAACACTGCCACAGTGTCCATTGTGTTTGTATACAACTAAAAATTAACAAATACGTTCTAAAATAATTTTACTATAGAAAAAAAATATATAAGAGTACCCATTTACAAAATACAACCTTTGTCAAGTTCAACATATCACAGGATCTTCAGGATCTTGTGTGTATAGAATATATATATATATATGTATATATATATATATATAAATGCAGGGCTTTATCTCAATGATGGTAAGTTCTTGTGGTTTAATAAATTCTAAAATCCAGGGATTAACTTCCCATCATTGAGATAAAGGCCTACAGCTCTGCTGAGAAAATTCATTTATACTTCAGCCCAGTATAATCTACAACTCTTGCCATTAGCATTAATTCTACAGCCATCAGAAAACAGAGTCAACCCTCTCCAAGTTACAGTTTACATTTCAACAAGGACACAGTGGTATTGATGCAAAGCACTGCTTTTATGAAGCCACTGCTATTAGACTGTTAATGGTCTATTGCGGAAATTGTGGATCATTTCCAGTCCAGTCCATCATAACTTGTAAACCATCTGAAGAGATTAATGCCTCTAAAAGCTCCCTCACTGAAAGCTATTACATGAAATAGCTATGAATACATTGCCTGATGCCTGTGGCATTGTTTCTGATAGTTTTGAGAGAAGGTTTTGGCAAAAATATATATTTTTAAAAACAAAGATGTACATGCAGGGTGTTGTAAGACAAAATATAATAGACAAAGCAAAACATTTTTTCTCACTTAGATAAGTCCAAAGTTGAGCATTGTTCAGTAGGAATGTCCCTCTTTTCCTATTGAACAGGCTTGAGTTTGGGCTTATCTGTCTAAACAAATCCTGCTACAAAATAGCAGGATCACAGTTACAACAATGCAAATATAGCCATTTTTCTTTTTTTCTTTTTTTGCATTTCTCTGCAATGTTGATAATGGTAAAATAAGGATGAATATGAAAACATTTTTGGAGTACTGTTTAAAGGCATTAAAGTCTCCAGACGTATGGTTCCTATCACCATCACAGTAAACAATTTTGATTCGGTAAATTTCTCTAGAATGCAGCCTTTCACACCAAACCACTTTGAAGAACTTTATTTACATGTTAACGATTTAATTATGTAGAATTTTGGGAAAATCAGTGGAAGTCCCCTTCAACACACCGTTTGGGGTCCCCATTTCGTAAGAAAAGTTTGAAAAGCCCACTACTGTCATGCGTTGGATGAGCAAATCAAAGCCAGTCGTGAACTTTCGACCGTTTATATTTTGTGTGTACGCAGTGAGCGAAGCTCTTTTTCAGATTTCTGTGAACTCTTCCGCCGCTGACTGGATGATGGCTGTGCCCCCGCTCATCAACTCCTTCCTGCTGCCGAGACCCACATGAGGAGCGCTTCCGTCCGGCCGCGCCGACACGCCGCCCGCTGCTGCTGGATCATCGTTTCGTTTCTCTGACAAAATCCTGCTCTGCCGAAGACCCGCAATGGAGCGCTGAAGCGAGAAATAAGGTACGGAAATAAACGCCCGTCTGTATGATATTTAGCACCGAAGGCCGTCGGTCGGGAACTTTGTCTCAGAGCTTTTTAGTGGTAGCAGCTCGACTCGTGCTGGAGCTGAGCGGCCGCTGCCCTCCCTGCCTGTCTGTGAGAGAGTGAGCACACGCGCTCTCTCCCCGTTACAGACATTTTAAGTACTCTACACGGACGTGCTCGTATAAAGTTGTGTTTTTAAAGATGAGCGGAGCTGCTCTTTCTGCCTCCCGTCGTCGGACCCACAGCAGCTGTTGCCACGTTACTGAGAGCCGAAGCGCATGTGACGAGCTAGTCGGTTAGCGAGGTAGCTAAACCACCGCTAGCTAACTAACTCAGCCAGGGATCAGCTAACTCTCACCAGATAACCGCTTTCAGCTCGAAATGTTAGCTAATGTGAAACCAATTCACATACATGACTGTGAAGGGCCATACAAACTGGGGGAGCACTTTTCATTTCTGGTTTCGTGTGGCCGGTAGCTAGCTTTAGCTCGCTAACTCGACAGTAACGGTAGTCAGTGTGTGTGGACAAAATATTGTAGCCATGTTGCATCATGCCACAAAGAAGTGCAGGCAGCTGGGCTAAACCGGGCTCGCTATTTGTCGCCTTTTCACTCGTCAGACTCGGACTGCACGGCTTCTGTTGAGTTTCAGTTTTTGTGTTGAGGCATTTGTGCTGATGTGGAGATTCGGCTTGGGCCTCTGTGTTTTCAATCACGCCCATTAGTAAAGCAGGTGGTGTAACTTAACTTTGTTGTTGTAATTCCATTTCCCATTTAGCTAGTCAGACTTTAAGGGCAGGTTTTCCAGACCCAGACTAAACCTCAACAATAAACTAAAGGAGATTTTAAATGGTGAAACACCATTGGCATTGCTGTTAAGTCCAAAACTGGGCTTAATTTGTGTTTAGGAAAGTGGCCTTAAGTTACTTAGTTAGGGCTTTGTTAGATGTTCGTTGGCAGTCTGTCATTCTTTAAATTAACATTATTTATATATTAATATTAAATTAATATTTAAAATGACTAAATTAATATTTAAAATGACTACTTTTTGACTATTTAAGACATTAGGTTTCAGTAAATTTGAGTAAAGACACAGGCTATCAAGATAATGTAGAAAATGATAATTGCTTTGTATAGCTAACTGTGCTGTTAGAAAACAAAGAAAACTTAATGTACTTAGTCCACAACATCTCACTCTTGGTTCAACAACATTGTGATCTCTCAGTCTTTCTCTTGGTTTGTTTGGCAGATGTGTGAACCCTGCGTTTGTGTAGAAGATTGGAGTGATCCTATAGTGGAAACAAGCTAACCCACACATGGCCTGCGAGTCGGCTTTACCTGCCATCATGGACGAGCAGGCCCTCATGGGGCTGAACCCCAATGCCGATGCATGTTACCGGCAAAGAGTAAGACACATACACACATGCACACACCTTTCTGTTGAGAACCTGGTCTGATTTACGCAAAAATCTCTTATGTCAGAAATTATTCTACAGTTTGGCATCATATTCCCAGCAGTAACACACATTACTTTCTGAAAATGATGATCCTTTGTTACTCATCTCAAGTCATACGTAAGAGCTGGTGCTCAAGAAGCAGAACTTGGGAGCATCAGAGGACTCTGTTCTCTCAGTTTTCTGAATGATCAACTCATCAGACACGCAACAGAGTTATACTTTTTTAGTCTAAGCCCTATTTAACAGAGCCAGCCCTATTAATTCATGGACACAATAGTCGTGCCAGCAGAGCACTTTGAACAAGTGATAGTTGGAAATTATATCTCCTATTCAGTGTCTGTCAGTTAATGGACCTGAATTTGTGGCAAGAATCTTATGAGTGGAGCAGATGAAAGACAGTGACAGAGGTTAAAGCTGTCAAAATTTCTCAGTTCATAATTCTTGCTTGGCCTGTTCTTTATTGACAGTAATCTACAAGCTGATGAGGAAAGGAGGGGGAGGTTACGGGTAAATACCTATTAGGGTTTGTACTGGCAGAAAACATAGCGCTTAGGAAGTTGCTGAATTGATCAGTCATTATAGAGCTTTGTTGCTATTGAACAAATGTTTTAGATTTTGTTTCTAAAGCTGTTTGGTATGGTGTTATTTCATCAACACACTCACCCTGCCCCCGCCCCCCCAATGTCTCAGTGATCACTGTATTGATTAAAAAAACATCAATTAGAGATGTTAGTCTGCCAGAGTTGAACATATAATTATGGCAGAAAGAGTTTTGCAAACATTTCAAAAGACTAAACCAGCTATTCATGCCTGGAATTGCTATTAAAACCTGGAAGAACTCATGGGTCACAGGACATTTGAAATACTAGCCTGCAATAAAATAAGTGTTTGCTTTCTCAATGAGTGGCTGAGACTGTGCTTTAGACCTCTCGAAGCTTATCACACTGGGCTTTTGCGCAGGTGTCACGTGAGCTAAAAGTTTTCTAATTGCAAAGTGTTAGTAACATTGGTGTTGCTGTATGAATTACACTTTTGTGAGCTTTATTAACCATGGCTAATGCCCCTTTTTGGGGTGTGCAGTACCAGTACTGGAGTGATTGGCAAAATGTATCTGCTGATATGTTTTTTATTCTTAAAGTGGAAATGCAAAAGGCCTATACTTGCTTGGACTGTGCTTAAAGTGTTTATGCTACATGTTTGATTAATAAGCATTAATTTATTTGATTCATTAATTATGTTTTGTAGATTAAAGAAGGAATGTTTTGAGTTTTCTCTCTTACTGTGTACTGTGCTGTTTATTACATCTTGCTTTGAAGGCTATCACTTGCGGCAAAGGAGTTTGGGAAATTGAAAATTCTCCTGACAAAGCCTTTGCAGTTGGCCGTTGTCATGGTTCCACTCCTACATCTCAATGAAAAAGTGGAATAAAAACATAAAGTTCTAAGCTGAGTTTGAGAGGAAAATGTGCAAAAACGGCATCTTTTTCTGTATGTCTGACTCTACATGTTTACCTGCTACATGTTGCTGGGTTACACAGCTTTCACAGTTGAAACATAACATTCATTCTCATTCACACACCAGCCATGATGTGAAAACAAGCAGGTGTGCATAGGCCAGTAGCTCATGTTAGTAGTAATAAACGCCATATCTATGTCTTTGTCTCTCTCAGGCACTGGTGTATTTTGAGCAGCTGAAGGAATCTCAGGATGGCTGGGAGGTTTGCGCTGAGGCTTTGGCTAAAGGAATTTACAGGTATGCTGTACCAGTACTGATGGTTTCCACAATAACAGTTGCGCTGTGCATAGTTGTATTATTATTATTATTATTAAAGTCCATTTATATTATGTTGCTTTTAAAAAATCAAGTTACCTAATTAATTTTTTGAATGAACAGCAGATTATTTGATTACTAGTGTAATTGATAGTGCCAGCTCTGCGTTTGTCCATTGCAGCTACAATGTTTCTGCTTCCCGTCTTTTCGTTTGGGAGTGGCAGGAAGCAGTTAAGCAATATTATTATCTCATTTGAATAGATGACTATGATTGGCACATTGTGTTAAAGACATGGCAGTATTGTTGTTGTAATTGGTCAAATATTTTTTTCCCCACTGCATTTGGTTTAGTCAAAGCATCCTGACTGAAACGTCTCTCTTTTTTATTGTCTCTGATGTTCAGTTAAGTGATGTTACTTTATAATTTGACAGTATTGTGTTTTGTGATTATCCATCAGTGATGACCATGTGAAGTTCTTCTGTTTTCAAGTACTGGAGCATCAGATCAAATACAGGTACAACGAAGGAGATTGGTTTCTGCTTCTCATTATTGTGAATGCGTATGTTTGTGCCATTTCTGTGGAAATAATACACTTCCGTTTAAAAGTTTGGAGTCACTTGTCATAAACAATTTTTGTTATTTTATATACAGTTATAATTATTGAAATGAAATGTGATGTATTCTGGATTTTATTGTAACTTGATTTTCGCTGTTACACCTTGCTCAGTCTTTTTAGTCTTCTGCCGCTCCAGTCATAGTCCTTGATGTGTAAAATTACTTAATTATTTCAGAACTAATTATCTGAAATCTCTGAAGTTGCACAGGACTTGCATATTTGAATAATTGTAAACACTTCATGCGTTACCTCTGTAACCAAATTGGTTTGTCAATAAAAAAAAGTAATTCCAAATTTTTGTACAGAAATTTTAGACTTTTGAACCATGTGAGATCTTGACAGGAGAGAAAGTGATTTAACCTGATCTACATATAAACAGAACTGATATCATGTCATCAGTTACACAGTGGAGTGTCAAACTCTTGTTGGATTCTGTGTCCAACAGGCATGGGAGCCTCACTGGAGCACAGCAGCAGCTGATTAGAGAGACTCTGATGAAATGGCTGCAGTTGCAGGTGTGAACCTCACTCTTGCTATATATTTCTAGGCTCATACTTGGCTGTTCTTTTGTCAGCTATGTGATTTTTATTTTTGGAAGGAAGCGTTATGTGGAGGTGGCAGCCTGTGAGAGTGGTGCAGCTGAGTTCTTGTGTTTTTGTGCAGTTGATGAGCACGCAGTGGGAGAAACCCTTCATCAAGAACAAGGCTGCCCAGGTGTTTGCCCTGACCTTCATCATGGAGTACCTGACAGTGTGGCCCAAGTTCTTCTTTGACTTGCTCTCACTGGTGGGCCTGAACCCTCATGGCCTTGACATCTACTTGCGCACTCTCATGGCCATTGATGCTGAGGTGGTGGACAGGGATATCTTGCATACACCTGAGGTACGCTGGGCCAAAGGTCATGATGAACCTTTTGCTCTGTGAGGGTCGTCTTCCTAATAAACAATATTCCTCCACCTATAACACTGACAGGTTTAGCAGAACCTTCATAACACTTGTGCTTATGTTCTGTTCTCCAGGAGACGCGCAGGAACACGCTGATTAAAGACAGTATGCGGGAGAACTGCATCCCAGCTCTGGTGGAGTCCTGGTACCAGATCTTGCAGACATACCAGCAGAGCAACAGCGAGCTCACCTGCCAGTGTCTGGAGGTGGTAGGAGCGTATGTCTCCTGGATCGACCTCAACCTCATTGCCAACGACAGGTCAGAAAACAGGAAGCAGGACCAGCTATTCTGTGTAGATGAGTTACAGCCTAAAAGGCAGCATCAGTAATTCCATTGTGAAGCAAGTCTCTTATCTTCTGAGTTGGTCCTTGACTAAGAGGTTAATCTTGTCTTTTCCAGAATGCTGTGAATGTGTAAACAGAAACCAATCAGTTTACTTTTATTGGAATCAAAGTAGGTGATAATTCAACAGCTGAGGCACCCTGATTGATCTTTTATTTAAAGACCAGAATTATATTTAAGACATATTTTAAAAATAACTGTCAAAAATAGAGATGGACCAGTTACTATTTCTGAGGTCTGTGTGTAACTAATGTTAGCTAGCTAGGTTGTGGTTTTGCAAACGGTTACTACAGTTGCTACTGCAAAGCTAACCAAACATTAGCAAACGAGCCAAAACAATAATGAACTTTTGAGTTATTACCCACTGTCAAGCAGAAACAGAGTAACTGTTTGCCTTCAACTCTTTTAACAGCTGAAGTCAGCTTCTTTTTCTTTTTTCTTGTTTTACCTTAAATTGTTCAGTAGTTATGTCCTGGCGGCTCAGGCTAGCATAGCCATTGAAATAACTGGAGCCTATGCAAGTGGTGCTGCTAACAGTTCTCCTGCTTCACGGATGGGTTTTAAAATGTACTGTAAAATGAAAAAGGCTGAAAGGGCTGACATTTGATCGCTTTTCTAGTTTTGCAGTTTGTTTTGTTTTTTTTTCAGTCCTTGCCAAAGCTGTAGGTCATGAAGCGAGTGCAGTGTAAGCTAATGATTAGTGCTCAGATGCTGACAGAAACAAATCCTCAAAGCTTTGACAGCAAACCGTGTTAGTTGCAGCTCTACACTTTTACACACTGAGTTTACAGCGTAATAGGAGCCAAACATGTTATGTAAGTTGGCTTCATATTTGTCGTCATCTTATTCAGATTTTCCCTTTGCATCTTAAATAGTGCCTCAAGCCAAATATGGCTCATATGTTTGTAGGTCACTGATAAGCTCTCAGGATCGGCTAAGTTGGAAAAATATCTGCAAATCGGCTGATACCGATACGGAGTCGACCGATTCTTCCATCTCTAGTTAAAAGTACAAGTTGACGGAAAGTTTTAAGCTTGTATATTCTAAACGAAGTCAATGCGGTTCTCAGTCAATGACTCACTCTGAAGGTTATCCACAACAGCAAATAGTTAATAAATTTTTCAGAGCTTACACTTTGAAACAACACTAGATTTTTAAAGTAGATGAAATGGAGGGAAATTGCATGCTTTAGTGTCTCCAGTTTATGTCATACACATGTTCAGTGAAATCATTGTGTTGTTGCTCTAGTGTTTGTTTAACTCGAGCCGCCCTGCCACAGATGATGAAATCACAGATAGTGCTTAGACTGACCATGTGGTGTTTGTTCAGGTTTAGACCTTGATTGTGTGTATGTGTGTTTTATGTGTGTACAGGTTTGTGAATCTGTTGTTAAGCCATATGTCAGTGGAGGAGCTGAGAGAGGAGGCCTGTGACTGTCTCTTTGAGATTGTAAATAAGGGCATGGACCCTGTGGACAAAACCAAACTGGTGGAGTCTCTCTGCCAAGTTCTGCAGTCTGCTGGGTTTTTCAATGTAGAGCAGGTACACTTCATCTCTCATACACATACTCATGAAGCATGTTTCCAAGTAATGAATGGATAATTATTTACTTGCAAAACTGATGAGTAGTTACATTAACTGTGTGTCTGTCAGGAGGAGGATGTGGACTTCCTGGCAAAGTTCTCACGGCTGGTGAACGGGATGGGCCAGGCTCTGGTGCTAAGCTGGACCAAACTCAGTAAGTCAGGAGACGTGAAGGTTGCTGCAGAAACGCTGCGAACACTGGAGGCCAAGATTCCCCTGATGCTGCAGCTGCTCATCCATGAGGACGATGACATTTCAGCTAACATAGTGGGATTCTGTTACGACTACCTGCACATACTTAAACAAGTACATGCTTTTTCTCTCTCTCTCTCATTCAGATGCATACAGAATAAATGCATTTTCATGTCTTCATTGCGTATATGTTATCTTACTTTTTTCCCAGCTCCCTCTCCTTACTGATCAGCAGAAGAATAATATTGAGGTACAGAAACACCACTCAGATCACCATTTGCCTTTCTAGCTCTCCATTTACCTCACAGTGCCCGCTAACAGCTTTTTTTTTTTTTTGAACAGGCAGTCATGCTGGCTGTTATGAAAAAACTGACATACGATGATGAGTACAACTTCGAAAATGAGGTACTGTTTCAATGTTATGATTGTATTACCCTAACAAAGTGTAGAAATTGTTCATTAAAGTGTATAAAGTGGTCATTATGCGTAATTAACTTTCATTCTGTCTATTTCTGTGGCAGGGTGAGGATGAGGCGATGTTTGTGGAGTACAGGAAGCAATTGAAGATGTTGCTGGACCGCCTGGCTCAGGTCTCCCCTGAACTCTTGCTGGAGTCTGTGCGTAGAGTCTTCACCAGTACCATGCAGTAAGGCCAAGCCTACACACTTAAAAAATTATATAAGACTTGCAGAGAAACCATTTTACTGAAGCTCTGCAGTTGAGGCATGCATAAAGCAGTAACACTATAAACATTTAACCATGTGTGTGTGTAGGAACTGGCAAACAGCACGGTTCATGGAGGTGGAAGTAGCGATACGGTTGTTCTACATGATGGGAGAGGCCCTGCCTGCGTCACATGGTGCTCATTTTACAGGGGATGCCACCAAAGCCAGCACTTTACAGGACATGATGAGGACGGTAGGAGGAATGCTCACACCATACTATACCTTTATACTGCACCAATAAAAAAAAAACAAATGATGGTGAAATGAGCTTTTAGATGTACGTTATAGGAAGGTGTATTATAGAATGAATTTTAGTAGAAAGTTATTTTAAAAGTTCCGTATGTGTGCCTGTATAGCTCATCTCCAGTGGAGTAAGCGAGTACCAGCACACTTCTGTCGCTCTCGAGTTTTTTGAGACTGTCGTACGCTACGACAAGTTTTTCATTGTGGAACCGCAGCACATTCCAAATGTCCTGGTGAGTTTTTAACTTGATGCCATTTGCAAACTACACAGAAATACTAACTCTGAGCTTAGCCAATGAAAAGTTGATTTGTATGTCCTGTACAGATGGCATTTCTAGACCATCGTGGTCTGAGACACAGCAGTCCAAAAGTGCGCAGTAGGGTGGCTTACCTTTTCTCCAGGTTCATCAAAACGCTACAGTAAGTTCAGTGACATAACAGATTACTTGTTAAGTTGGTGCAGTATGGCAGTGAGTTGTGGTTGATTGACACTTATTTCATTTTAATATTGTTTACTAACAACTAACATTTTTAAACAAGTACCACATTTTTTAGAAATGACAACCACTGATCTAGAAAGCTCATCAGTTCTAGCAAGCTAGATGAAAGTGGAATGGATGACGGCTGTATTTGGTGAAAAACAAAATGCTCTGTGTGTATACACCGATCAGGCATAACATTATGACCACCCTGTTTCTACGCTCATTGTCCATTTTATCAGCTCCACTTACCATAAGGGGCACTTTGTAGCTCTACAATTACAGACTGTAGTCCATCTGTTTCTCTGCATACTTTGTTAGCCCCCATTTACCCTGTTCTTCAGTGGTGAGGACCCCCATGGACCCTCACAGAGCAGGTAGTATTTGGGTGGTAGATCATTCTCAGCACTGCAGTAACACTGACGTGGTGGTGGTGTTTGTGTTGTGCTGGTACGAGTGGATCAGACACAGTAGTGCTGCTGGAGTTTTTAAACACTGTGTCCACTCACTGGCCACTCTATTAGACACTCCTACCTTGTCAGTCCACCTTGTAGATGTAAAGTCAGAGACGATAGCTCATCTGCTGCTGCACAGTTTGTGTTGGTCATCCTCTAGTCTTTCATCAGTGGTCACAGGACGCTGCCCACAGGACGCTTTTGGCTGGATATTTTTAGTTGGTGGACTGTTCTCAGTCCAGCAGTGACACTGAGGTGTTTAAAAACTCCAGCAGCACTGCTGTGTCTGATCCACTCGTACCAGCACAACACACACTAACACACCACCACCATATCAGTGTTACTGCAGTGCTAAGAATGATCGACCACCCAAATATTACCTGCTCTGTGAGGGCCCATGGGGGTCCAGACCACTGAATAACAGAGTAAAAGGGGGCTAACAAAGTATGCAGAGAAACAGATGGACTACAGTCTGTAATTGTAGAACTACAAAGTGCTCCTATATAGTAAGTGGAGCTGATAAAATGGACAATGATCGTAGAAATGAGGTGGTCATAATGTTATGCCTGATCGCTGTATGTGTGCGTGTGTGTGCGTGTGTGTGTGTGTGTGTGTGCGTGTGTGTGTGTGTGTGTGTGTGTGTAAATTAAGGTTTATTTCTCTGTTTTTAAACAGTAAGCACATGAATGCCTACATTGAGGACATCCTGAGCCGAATACAGGACCTGCTGGAGTTGGCTCCTCCTGTAAGAGACACACACCCAAAATACACTCACAAAGATCCAGAGTTGACCTGTCTCACTTAGACCCTCTCTCACTCTCTCATATTCAGGAAAATGGCTTCCCGGCGCTGTTGAGCAACGATGACCAGCTGTTTATGTTCGAGACGGCCGGTGTTCTGATTGTGAATGGAGAGTGTCCAGCAGACAGAAAACAGGCTCTGATGCGCAGTCTTCTCACCCCGCTGATGGAGGCTTTCCGCTTGCTCCTCGCCAAGCTGACTCAAGAGGCCGACGAGGAGAGGCAGACGGCCCTTGCTGACTGTCTGAGCCATGCAGTGGGCTTTGCTAGGTACCCACAGTATGATCAACATACACACACATGCACAAACAAAACTGAGAATGGGTGAGAGTGTTGTTACTGACGGTAAATGCTACAGAAGCAGATGCTGATGCTGTCTGTGCTTAACAGGAGAATAACTGAGCACATGCATCAAACAACTCACATCACTCAGCAGAATAATCTTTGTTTTATATGCTCAGTATATGCATCTAGGGAAGTTGTTGTTTTGACTCAGTAGCACATGATTTGAAATGAAACAGGGCTGTGATTCCTGTATGATTTATACCCTCATAAGTACCTTTTTAAAACTAACATTAAAAGAATTAAAGTTGTCATTTTACACTTTAACCTCAGTCATCTGTCAGTGTCCACTTACTTTTGAGCTGCACTGTGTATGGATTCCATTGTATTGACGCTTCTCTCCCTCACACTCCCTCTCGCCCTTTTAGCCGCACCAGTAAGGCATTCAGTAACAAGCAGACGGTGAAGCTGTGTGGCTGCTCTGAGGTGTATCTGGATTGTCTGCAGACCTTTCTGCCTGCACTGAGTTGTCCAGTGCAGAGGGGCACTCTGCGCAGTGCTGTGCGCTCCTTTCTTCACCGCATGATCATCTGCTTAGAGGAGGAGGTGCTGCCCTTCATACCAGCAGCATCCGAGCACATGTTGAAAGACTGTGAGCCAAAAGACCTGCAGGAGTTTATCCCCCTCATCAACCAGATCACAGCCAAGTTTAAGGTGTGCTGGAAGAGATTACTCAGTGAAAACTTAATGATGATGACGATGATGACGACGATGATGATGATGATCTTTAGATGCCTTTAGAGCTACTCTCCTGTATACGTATTTTTGGATAAATTGGAATGCTGGTATTGATTCAGTAATAAAATCTTTTTAATTTAGATTTATGGATAACCTGGGTCTGAAAAAATGACTTAATTTAGCAGGAAATGTCCTTTTGAATTGAGAATGAAGTTGAATTTCATGTTTAGTCATACATACTGGATGCAAGGGGAATGGACCAACTTATGAAATGGACAGTATAATTAAGTTTATCATGATAAACTGCGTCATGATTTGCTTTTCTGAGCATATCATTGGTATCAGTACTTGAACACTGAATACCTGTATGTTTAATTACAAGGAGAGCATAGTTTTTGTTTTTAGGTTTTAGATTTAGTGTAGTAGTTAAATGCTGAATAAACATGTGTCTGTGTGTGTATATATATCGCTGTTGTCAGAAAAATACCTCGTATCTCCAGTTATGACGTTTTTCAGTTTTTGACATAATTTGAAAATGCCCGTTGCTCTTTACATTGTGTGTAAATTTCATAAAGAATGGACCAAAAGAAATGACCCAAAATGACTTGGAAAAATGTCTAGTTCCATTGGCTTACATTAAAAGTAAAGTATGCTCTTCCTTCTCCTGTAAAGTTATCATTTTGGAGATACGAGGTTTTCTTCTTTCAACAACAGCAAGATATACACATGTATTTTAAGACCGTATCATGGTGTTATATCTTAATTGTCACCTCATAGCCAACCAAAAGCCATAGTCACTGAGCTACCTACTGCTGTAAGCTAGGCTAATCCATTGTTCTGTATGTCTGTGTCTCTACCTCTAGAGCCAGGTGTCTCCCTTCCTGCAGCAGGTCTTTATGCCGTTGGTACTGGCAATTTTTGAGGTGTTATCTCGGCCTGCAGAAGACAACGACCAAACTGCAGCCCTTGAGAAGCAGATGTTGAGAAGGAGTTACTTCAGCTTCATCCAGACTATTGCCAGCAGCGGCATGAATGAAGTCATGGCCAACCAAGGTGAGAAGCCACACACATAGTGAAACATTTATGTAGAAAGCTCTACATTGCAAATGCAAATTTAGCATAGTATAAAAGGTGTAGTAACTTTCTTTTTTTCCATTTATTTTCATTATTTATTTATTTTTATGCCAGGTGCAGAAAATATTGAGCGTGTGCTGTTCACAATCATCCAGGGAGCGGTTGACTTTCCTGACCCTGTCGCCCAGAAGACCTGTTTCATCATCCTCTCTAAACTAGTGGAGCTCTGGGGTACTTGGAACGCTCAAATGTTTTTGCTGATCATGTCAAGTCAGATCAGATTGAGGCTACCTTAAGAAACATCAGTGAAACACTAGTTCACCTGCTTAGGTTTATAGCTTTACTTGGTATATAGACCTGTGGTCATTTGGTGGAATTAATGATTGTCTGTATATGAATGTGAAAAAACTGGTTACATTTGCTTGGTTGCTGCTAAGCTGTATATCAGTTATGAAGGGAGAATGTAAGTAACTACCTTCTTAAACAAAGTCTTATATTGTTATTTGGAGCTAAATAGGCCTTGGAAAAGAAGGATTTTGTTGTACAGTTTTCTTTTAGAGGTTATACTAAAATTGGTACTTTCAAATGGGATTTCACATACATATCCATTTCAGTTTACTAATGGTAAGAATTGGCGGGGGGGGGATTAAAAGGTCACAGCCCTAATTAAAGGTTATAACTAATGTCGTCTTTTTTTTTCTTTTCTTTCTAATTAATTTGCTCAGGTGGTAAAGATGGTTTGGTTGGGTTTCCAGACTTTATCTACAAACACATTGTCCCAGCCTGCTTCCTGGCCCCTCTCAAACCAACCTTTGACCTTTCAGATGCCCAGACTGTCCTGGTAAGTCTTTTTTAGGCTTCTATAATAAACGGGTGTGACACCCAGATACAGATTAAGGTGTTCTGCTACTTTGCATAAACTACATTGCAAACTCTTGCATTTCAGACCTTATCTGAGTGTACACTGACGCTGAAAATGATTCATCTCAAGAGGGTGAGTCATAGTTTTTTTTTGTTTGTTTTTTTTCTTGCTTAGAAGTACAGTAAAGCCAGTAGTGTTGAGTGCTCAGAGTGACAAAATGCTTTATGAGTGGATACAGACCTTACTGTAGTGCCTCTGTTAGTCTGATGTCTTGCAGTGGCAAGGTCTTAGTAAAGACCTCTTAATCTTTCCTCAAGTTAATTGGGTATTTGACTGTCAACATCACAAATATTAACAAGAGAAGTGTGTGTGTGTGTGTGTGTATATGTATGTATGTATGTATGTATGTATGTATGTATGTATGTATACACTCACCTTTTTTGACATTTTTACAGCATTTGTCTTTTCTCTCCCCCCAGGGTCTGGAGTTTGTTCAGTTCTTGCAGCAGGAGTACTTGCCCTCTCTACAAGTCTCACCTGAAATCACACAGGTACTTGACCAGGGGGTATTTCACATAGCAGGATTTCTCAGTTTAGCCAGATAACATAAGCCCAAAGTCAAGGTTGTCTAATAGGAAAAGGGACATTCCTAGTGGACAGTCTTCATCTTTGGGTTTAAGTTATCTGGGTAACTGAGACATTCAGCTTTGTGGAATACCCCCCCAGACCTGTTCCAAATCCCACAATAGTCTCTCCCTTTTTCTTTTCTTCAGAGATGCTGTTTGCTTTCTTTTTTAAGAATGTTGTTTATAGTCTATTGTTTTTGTAAGTCATGCATTGTCTTTGAATGGAGCCTGGCTAGTGTTCTGATCTCTCTGCTGTTAATATCTCCTTTTCAGGAACTCTGTCAAGTGCTTCAACAACCAGATACCAAGGTTCTGAAAAACTACATGAAGGTATTTCCAACTAATAAAACACATTGTTTTGTAACTTCTTGTTGTCTCTTCAGACTTCTTAAATATTCATTTGAACTTCAGCTGTTTAACTCCATCTCTCTCTCCCCTCAGGCATTCTTTCAGCGAGCCAAACTGTAAAAAAACTGGAAGTTAAAGGGTTACAGAAACTCCAGTCCGCGGGGACAAAAGTTGTCAGTGCCACTTACAGTACAACATAAAGACAGAGCTTAGCATAGGCTGCTTTTGCACTTAAAGAGAGAAGCTTAACCACGCCCATCCCTGGTGTAAGGGAAATGGTGCCGAAACAGGACTCTCACAAGGATGAGCTATCACAACGGTGACCACAGCCCTCCAGTGACCTAGGCCCAGTCAGAGTCGTGTTCATGTGGATTTGACCTCCTGGCGTGGGGAAGGATGCCCATGATCGGCCAACGTGACGTGGCAGAAAGCTAGTGGGAGACTGTGGAAGGGGCTTTGATCGAAGAGAAAAGTCTGTCCCAACTTCACCCTTTCCTACCTAAACGAGGAAAAAAATTTTGGCGCTTGAAAATATGAAACTATCTCAGTAATATTTTGTATTTGTAAGTGTTTTCTTGGTTTAAAAAAAATCTGTAGGGAGTTTAAAAAACTGTAGAGAATTTAAAGATATGGAGATATTTTTGTTCGACTGGTTGAAAGAAGGTTTCATTAATGAATTGGAGCAAAAGAAGGGCTGGTTTGAGACAATTTTATTTAATGACTGAGTTGATTTTTCCTTTTACGTTCTAGAAGGGAAGTATTTAGGTTTTACTTTGAATTGATTGGGAGGAATATGAAAGTGCTCTTGATCCTGGCCTGGGTCCTGGGTCTGAAACATTCTTTTGTCCCATTCTTGTCAGAGGTGAACCGTTGAATGATCAGAATCTGCTTCTCTTTCTGATTTGTAAAATAAATATTTTTTTTGTTGATGGCATGTTAAATGCAGTGTAACCCACTTAAACTGTACAGTCCCTCACTGTGCTGTCTTAAAGCAGTTAGACCTCATCACTTAACAGCGGAACACTAAACGAATAGCAAACCTGACAAAAAAATAATAAATCAAGGGAAATGACATTATGCAGACATCAAATGACATTTTAACATCCATTTTAAAGCTCCTATGAATTATGCAAGCCAGCTTTTTTTTAATCCTACATTCTGGTTAAAATCTCCATTTGTACATTACTGCCAGTCTGAGGGCTCAGCTAGTGTTTCTGTGGCTGCAGTGCTATGGGTGATGTTTCAGCTGCTGTGACATTTCAGTGTTGGCCAGCAGGGCTGTTTAGTGCTGTAGAGGAAGAGTTTTATGATGCAGACTGCATGTTGAAATTGCACAATGGTCCAAAAAAATCAAAATTAGTGGATTCTAACTCAAAGTAAGAAAAACTGTTTAAAACTTAATAATAATGGGCAGGATTAGAAGTTGTCTGAGCAGATGGTGTCTTTCACTGTGTTTACAAGAGTGAAGCACATGGAAAATTCTGCTTTATAAAAGCTTAGGTTGAATGAAGCTTGATTTAAAACATGCAGTTTGCAATGATCCATGCGGTTTGTATTCAGTTTAATGTTGGCCTTGTGTCTTGAAAAACAACAATATCAAACTGATTTCAAATCCTGTCTTTGCAAACCCAAACTGTGTAACATGACCGAGTTGCATAGGGGTTACAAGAAAACGGGCGGGTCGGGGCAGCATCATAAATCTGAATGGTTCTGTAAGGCAGAGGTGACAATCTTCAGGTGAGGGTTAGGACTGAGTCTTGTAGCCCCTTCTAATGAATACATATTGGTCCTTAATGCAAGCCATGTATTCTGTATAAAACTGGTTTGATTTGATTCCTGGGTTCTGCTCAAAATGTCTCAAAGAATAAAGTTTTATGCTCTTTTTCATATTCCTCAATTATTTTTCCTAATCACTGTTATTGGTCTCAATTCATACTAACCATTGTGTCATATGTGCTGAATCACTGGATTTAAAAAAACAAAAAAAACAAATACCATGTCTTTTCCTGAACATCCCCCAGAACATGAAATGGGGTAATCTAGCAGGAAATATAGTACTCCATATCTCCATCCTAGCAGCACAATTCTGTTTGAATATTCTCAGTATTCTTGTAAAATTGTCAACAAGGCTGTGTGATTTTTCAAACTCTGAGCTGTGCATTACTGTATATTCATATCACTTGTTTTGCTGTATGATGTGTGAAGCAAAATGATTCAAGCTCACATACAACACTGTATCCAGGTTTGTGTTTCTGCGGTTTGTTCATGTAGACTCACGGTTCTAGAGTAATACTACATATCACACTCTCTGGGTTAAGTCCTTGTTGAGCAGCTCTTTTAGACGTTATGCTGTCTGCTAATGTATATCCTGACAGCTTATCAACAAATTATTGTTTTGACAGCAGCACGCGTTTCCCCTGTATTTACCAGCACTGGTAGAACGCAGCTGAACCACCTCGCATCCTGTATCTAACATTTGCGCAGCCCTCAGCAGCAGTCCAATCTTAAAGCAATGAAGAGTTATGCCAAATGACGAAAAAAGATAAAGTAGATTTCATTATATTTCAGACCGACATATCTTTGTCAATACTTATTTTTGATATCCCTTTCACATTCTTGTCATTCTTTTGTCACTACCAATAAAGTGTATCTAATGTAATCTCTGGTTAATGGATTCACTCATTTTGCATCATCAAAATCCTGAGTGTCAGTATGCAATAAAGTAGCACAGCAGTAGTTCTAATATTGCTGCTTTCATTTTTTTTAGTTTATTATTTCCCAACAAATTGCATCTTCAATACCACAAACAAAAGTCTATTAGTCACACAGACCTTATAAGAGTAAAGCCTTTAAGTAAACAAAACAACAACTTATTCATCTTTTCCTCATCTTGTGAGCTTTGTTTTTCTGTGCAGTCTTACGCACATGTATTGAAAGGCCAGTCCCAATAAACAGAGTGCAGAGGCCCCAAGGCAGGAATTGCTCCTTCTGAAGTGCTTGGCATGACGAGGCCTTGTCTCTGCAGTTTCTGATGATGGCTCATATGAGCGTTTTCTGGGTTTAACCCTGTAGTGATGGTCATGAAGCTTCTATCTTTAACCCTTAATGACAGCAATGGGTCTGAGTTTGATGGCCTTCTTGCTGATGCCTGCATCGTGGCACGTGTTGACCACATCGGTCACGTTTTTGTAGGATTCAGGAGCCTGAGAGTCACAAGAAAACTGTTAGTTTTTCTAATAATGGTGTGAAAGACAACACTGATGTATAAATGTAAGATACCATTTTTAAAAGGAACATAAATCATGAAAATGAAATCATAAAGCTTTTTGAAGCTTCTTTAAAGTTTACTTTTAGCTTTTACAGCCAAACCCGATAAGTAACTTTAGTTCAACACAATGCACATTACCCTAAAGCACTTATACAAATCAAGCAATTGTGTCTTCTGCAAAGATGACACGTGTCCTTTCATAATTACACAGATCTCATCTAAGGCTTCTGAATGTAATTTCTCCAGCATTAAACCCAAACTCAAACAAAAACTGATTCGTGGATTATAGAAGAAACATACATTATATGGCCAAAAGTATGCAGACACCTATTTGAGAGTTAAACATCCCATTCCAAAACAATTGGTATTAATATGGAGTTAGTATCCCGCCTTTGTGGCTATAACAGCCTTGACTCTCATGAGAAGGCTTTCCAAAAGACCCTGAAATGTGGCTTTCTAAAAGACCCTGAAACATTCTGCACATTCAGTCAAAAGAGCATTTGTGAAGTCAGGCACTGATGTTGGACAAGAAGGCGTGGCTCGCAATCGATGTTACAGTTCATTCCAAAGGTGTTCAGTGGGGTTGTGGTCAGGGATCTGCTCAGGCCACTGGAATTCCTCCACACAACTTGTCAAACCATGTATTTATGGACCTCGTTTTGTGCACAGGGGCACAGTCATGCTGGAACAGGAAAGTGCCTTCCCCAAGCAGTTAGAAGCATGTAACTGTCTAAAATGTATTTGTATTCTGTAGCATTAAGATTATGCTTCACTGGAAACAAGGGGCCTAACCCAAACCCTAAAAAACGGCCCCAGACCATTATCCCTCCTCCACCAAACTTTACTGTCGGCACTATGCATTCCAGTAGGTAGCGTTCTCCTGACATCTACCAACCCAGATTCATCCATCAGACTGCCAGATAATGAAGCGTGATTCATCACTCCAGAGTGAATTTAATAGGGGAGTCCACATATGTTTGACCATATAGTGTATGTGGGCTTTTGTTGTCATTCTGTTGCTCACCTCCTCCATGACTAGTTTGGGTGAAGCTACTCTGATGGCAATGCCCATGTCTGCCAGTTTATCCAAAACGTCCTGGAAGTCCAGATTCCTACGGGATTTTGCCCGGGACAGTGCTCGACCCTGAAGTTGAAAAATGCACACTTACTGTATATGCACATTCACATCCTTTTAAAAAGTGAGTCACCTTAAGCTGCTCTAAGTTCTAGAGAAGATTCAGTCATAAAATGTGCTTGTTTCATTACATGCTGCTGAATAACTTTACAAAAAAAATGTGAAAAACTAGTTCATAGGTGATGAGGCCAACAGCTCTTTACTCACAGCGCCATGGCAGGTGGTACCAAATGTCTCCGTCATGCCCTGTTCAGTGCCCGTTAGCACGTAGCTGCAGGTGCCCATTGTGCCACCAATGAGCACAGGCTGACCAGTGAGCTAGGGAGCAAGAGGAAGAGTTGCAATTTATTAATTCTAGCCTACACTGTTCCAGTATAACAGAAATTACAGAGTTACACTGTAGCCACAATACAGTGATTCTATCTGATCTGACTGAAAATAGAGAGAGCATATGTTACACTGTCTACCACTGCAGGAATGGCTGCAGTGTAAGCTATTTCCCAGACCATAGCTCCCTTTCAATGCCTCAATGTGCTGCACTGCCTGATCTTAAGGCTGGGTGAAGATGATAACAGTTCTGTCTTTGGCCATTATTTTGGCAATACAAAAAAAATCTTGATCAAACCACAAAGTCATCAACCATTTTTACAGGGTGAAAGATGTAAACATGGATGACTGGATGGTAGATCATAAAGCAGTACTAGAAATCTAGCACTAGTTAGTAAAGAATACCACACTTTAATATAACAATTGTTGTGAGAGAACAAGTTCAGACTGTAGACTTCAGGACTGTGTTACCTGGTAGTCGACCGCAATGAGGGGGTGGTGAGGGGGAAAAGCTCTTGTGGAGCCTTTGCGATGCACCAGCAGTGTCTTCTGTTTACCGTCCACCATGTGCTCCTCAACCTTAGCGATGTTATGGGACACGTCATAAATCACATGCATATCCAGATCATCTGGTGTAGTGCTGAACACTTTGGAGAAGGCCTGAGAAACACATTGTATGAACACAGTAATCAGCATCAGCCAGAGTACAAGAGACTAATACCTAAGATTGACCCTTAGAGCCACAAGCTGTTCTTGGGTTTATTCTGCAACCCTTATATTTAGGCTCACAGATGACCAATTTCTGACTACAGTATGTAAGTGTTGCATGTCTATGGAATCCACAGAATCTAAACTAGATGGAAGTATCATTTACATATCCCTGGGATGCAGTATAATGGTTAATGATATAAATGAAAAAACAAAATAAACTACAAACCCAATTCCAAAAAAGCTGAGAAAGTATTTGACATGCTAAAAAAAAAATATATATAAAACTTGAAGTTAAACCATTGCCGACCCTGGCTTTTGGACTTTTGGTAACACCAGTAACAATCTGGGTTTTCCTCTACCGCTTTGGCACAGAGAGCAGAAAGTCCATTATTTACAGTGTGAAAGGTGGGCTCGTCAGACCACAATACATGTTTCCACTGTGCATCAGTCCATTTCAGCTGAGCTTGAGCCCAGAGGACGCTGTTGACGCATGGATTCCACTGTGTATGGTACAATCTTAATTTGCATGTATTGATGCATCAATGGATGGTGTTTATCAACAAGGTTTTTTCAAAGTATTCCTGAGCCTATGTGGTGATGTCCGTCACAAAAACATGTTTTTAATGCGGTGTCGAGAGGTCGAAGATCATGGGCATTTATATGCGGTTTTCAGCCTTTTCCTTTACACACTCTAGATTCTCCAGATCCAAATGATTCTCTGAATCTTTTGATGTTATTATGCACCGTAGAGGGAGAAATACCTCAAATCTTTGTAATCCCTGGCTGATGAATAATTTTTTTTAACTGTATAATCTTTTGCCATTTTCAACCCCAGGAAAAGTCCCGTTGTAGTAGAGAGTGAATGCACAGGCAACAGGGGTGTAATGATACACGATTCAATTCGTTTCTCAGTACTGGGTTGGCAACTCCGTATTCACAGTATTCTGAACAAAATTCCAATGAAGAAAAAGATGAATATATGTTATCGCGCAAAAATGAACATGCTGGTGTGGACTGCTGAAGGGTGCTGGCTGTTTGCAAACTTGCTCAAACAGTGCAGTTGTACGATTATATCTCTGTGATGCACACGGTCACATTTTTGCAACACATTTTTTATTTTGGGTCTCATCCAAACCCCAGTGCTACTAGATATAATTCCCTGCTCAACTAATAAGCATTTACTGGACATTCAGCATGTAGTCGGGATGGGCAATATGGCAAAAACATTATATCACAATATTTTGTCACAATACACAATATGCACCACAATATTCAGTTTTTCTGAGACTTAATAAGTTGGAATAGACAAAATAGAACCTGTAGTGCCACAAATAATAATAATAATAATAATAGTAATTATGATTATGATTATTGTAATAATTATGTAGGGTGTGATGGATGAGACACAGCATGTGCAAAGTAAATGAAGTGGTAAGCTCACCTGGCGTGTGAGGAAGGTCATGGATGAGCGGTTGACCCATGCATAGTTTCCTGCAGCAGCCATGCCCTTCAGATAGTCCTGACCCTCAGGGGAAGTGATGTGAGCGCAAGCAAGCTGACGATCATTTACGACGATGTTATCTCGCTTCATCGCCTTTTCCATGGCAACCAAAGCATCTACACAAAACCACAAAGAGAGCAATGCTTAGACACGCTTCCTGCCCTCAAAACACACATATAGAGTTAACCCTTAAAGTTGTGAATGCTTAAGCATTATGGGAATTTCTGCATAAGTGTGACCTAAAATGAGAACAGATCTTTATTGATGTCATAACAACAGATAAAGAGAACCCATTGAATTAATAACACAAGCAATTATATAACTTTTCATTAATTTATCGAACAAAGTTGACAAAACTACACCTCTAGAATTATCAGTTAGGTATAGGTGGTAAATAAGGTCAAGAGGTTCAATTAATTGGATGACAACAAGGTGAGAGTGTGGCTGACCCTACCCTATATAAAAAAGCTTGAGTCTTCACCATCAAAGTCTGGTCTTTATCAAACATTCTTTAGTGTTATGTTTTGCAAAAAACAAAAACTGCATTCCAGCATAAGAACTTCATCCCAACTGTGAAACATGGGGGCAGCAGTATCATGTTTGTTTTATTGGGTTCTTTTTATCTATTGTTATGACTTAAATGAAGATCTGATCACATTTTAGGTCACATTTATACAGAAATTAAAAAAAATTCTATTGAGTTCACAAACTGTCCAGGACCTCTGCATCTATTGTCATAGCTCTACAGAATACACCTGCTATTTTGTGAGCTAGGCAATAAGGAATGAAAAAGCTTTATGTTAAGCTTATGTTGCTGAGTATTTGCTAGGTGGAGTTCTGAACCTAAAGGGTGCATCATCACCTGGGATTGGTGATAAAACTGTGTACCTTTGCCATACATTTCACTTTATGTTCTTTTCTAACAAACAAACTTCAATTCTAGTGAGATTTTGTTTGTGGCGTTTTTAATTTACACCAAGTGCGTGCTGTCTATGATGATGTTTTTAACACAACACGGTTAACACCAATTAATACCAATTTAACACACATTTAGTACAACACATAGTAGTAAGTCACACATCACTTGCAGTTTACAAAATAATAATGTGTCTCAGCAGAAGCCCTCTCCACCCTCCCAACTTTGTAGCACTGTGTGATGGGGGAGACCAGAGGGTGGGATTCGCCACAACAAAATTAGGAGGAAAAAAAAAAAATCAGTAAGAATCCAAAAGAAAGAGAGAAAAAAAGAAGGGAGCTAATCATTTAAAAAGCAAATATTACACAGGCATAAAACATGAGCCTTCTTGTCATAGGAAAGCTTTAACCCTTAAATGCACGAGTGTTTCCTCAAACTTGGGTTGTTAGTGACTGGCATTTATATCAAAACACACAGTGATTTACCATCTGCCATCATGCTGAAATTGATAAAAAATATTAAACATATTTTGTTGTATTTGGAAAAAATGGATTATGTAAAGACGAATGTGGTCATCAGTTGCTAACATGTTGCAATGCAATTAAGGTTTAAGAGAGCACCCACCTGTGGCTACCTGGTGTCCCAGACCACGACTCCCACTGTGAATCATCACACACACTTGGCCTTTGTGATCAATGCCCATCTTTTTGGCTGCATAGTCATTGTAGATCTCATCAACCACCTGGATCTCAGCATAGTGGTTACCTGCACCCAGTGTCCCTAACTGCAGCACAACACCAACCAGACACACACAGTCAGCACAAGCAGAGCCCAGAGCCCAAGAACAGCAGCTTCATGTGTCATGTATTTACCCAACCCAGTTGTGTACCTGTGGCAGTCCTCTCTTCTTGGCCTTAGAGGAGACCTTGTTTGGGTCAGCCTGCAACATCCGGCCATATTCCTCACAGTGCTCTTTATCCTCTGCCCAGGCGTAGCCCTCCCGCAGAGACCAGTCCACCCCCATCTCAAGGGCTTCCTCCAAATCTCTATATAAACACATGCAATATTCACTTCAGTATCCAACATTCTCCTTATTGTGTCATTTAACCATTTAACCTACCAATTTTTGTACATCTCTGTAGAATTCAACCGTTAAAATATTAGTAAAAGTCATTTAGAGTGGTATGACATGAACTGTGACATTTCAGAGAAACATTTTTTTTTAAAGAGCAGAGGTAATAGGAACAAGATGTTAGAAGCATTTAATCTATCTAAAAGCAAGATCACAGGATGTTATTACATGAAATGGTTACCCATTTGCATTTTTAAAATTCATTTATGGCAGAGTGATATATACAGAGTGTTCTGAGGCAAAATAGCACAAAAAAAAGGACTTACCACCATTTTACAATTATCAACCTAGAATGGTTATAAAATATGCATTGCCTGTTTCTCTGCAATGTACCATTTCACATCAAACCACTCTGGATGATTTTGTCAACATTGTAACTTGAAAATTTGAGATGTGCAGAACTTTTTCTCAAAATTGGGGGAACTCAACTTTAATGCAGGGGTGATGTAATACATACTAGGGTACACCAGGGCTCGTTACTGTTTCAAATAAAGCATGCTCACTAACATTAAAAAAAGTTTTGTTAACCTGATATAAAAGAATATGTACTTGTTCAAGCTATGGTGTCATGCTTGACAATAATTAATGATTTTAGATCACAGTGTCTAATCACGTAGCAGCATTTTCTGCTTTATCAAAAGGAAAAAGGAAAAATTACAAAGAAAAACAAAATCTTGTGACACAACTGCATTTCTCAAAGACGGAGAAGAATCACAAGAACGATGTCTTTCAACATTGTAATACATATATAATTATACATAAGTGTAATACATATAAAAATTGTAATCACATTTTGTAAACATTTTTTTCTTAGTTGATGTGATTAGAGAATATTAAAGAAAAAAAAAATTCTTTGCATTTACATACTGTCTAAGGCTATGTGACAAAACATGACAAGCGGCAAGTTCTGATCTACCTTGAGGAACTGAAAACCTACATGTTAACCTGTTATCATACTAACTCATCAAATCTGAGACAAGAAACAGGGTATAAAAATGATTAAGCTTTTAATCTGTCTGTTATTAGCTGGTAAGTTCCATCTTTGGGGTAGTCATGGACTGGAGGTTAGGGAACCAGCCTTGTGACCGGAAGGTTCGATCCCCTGAGCCGACAGTATGTGACTGAAGTGCCCTTGAGCAAGACACTTGCGGATAGGGCTGCCCACCGCTCCGGGCAATTGTGCTCACTGCCCTCTAGTGTGTGTGTGTTCACTAGTGTGTATGTAGTGTTTCACTACACAGATGGGTTAAATGCGGAGGTGAAATTATAAGGGTTTCTAATAAGGGTTTCTTAATCTTTATTATCTTGGCTTGTAAAGCATGTAAATGGTGTGGTTTTTGTTTACTTGGCATTCATTGGAATGACGCCTTTGGATCCCACTCCTACAGGGATGTGGTCAAACAGTGCCTGAGCCAACTGCTCCTTCACTGGCTGCACATCTCCCTCATCCAGGTTAGTCCTCAGTAGACGCACACCACAGTTAATGTCAAAACCGACACCACCTGCACAGGGCAACCACAACGTTAGCCACTTCTCTCAGTTCATACCATCACAAGATGGTTTGGAGTTTCAGTATTTATTTTCATCTGTCTACTCTAATATTTATCACTGCATCACTGAAATGATGTGAACTGTTTTCCTTTCCATAAATGATTTGGGTTCCACTTACCTGGTGAGACAACCGCTGTGGGGTCACTCATGTCAAAAGCAGCCATGTTTCCAATTGCAAAGCCATATCCAGAGTGAACATCAGGAAGGCCCACAGATCTCTATGACAGATACAGTACATAACACAAAATAAACACTGGCAGCCATCAGCAAAAATCTCACGTCATTTAGCCAAAACCCTAAGAAGTAATGTAGTAATGTATCTACAACAAATGATATGCTTACGTGCACAATTCCTGGCAGGGCTGCCACATTTCCGATTTGCTTCATTGCAGGCAGAAACCCTCCAAAGCCTATGAACACAAAACATTAGCTGAACATCATATTTACTGCCTCACACCACTCAAGGGTTGTTTTTATGGATGAATGCTGAGTGAACTGACTGTACCTCCTCCACGACATGCATTTCGCAGCTCCTCAAACATTAACTTCTCCAGAGAATCGTTGACATAGAACACACCCTCCACCTAGCGATTTCAGCACACATTACATATCAGCGAGGGCACAGTAACCCTGTACTAATGTGACCAAGAGTTCATGGATCACTGAATGGGAATTACACTGATTTTACCAAATTTCTTCAGCATGCACTTATCGAGAGGTAAACAGAGTCATTCATAGTGTTTTGAGGTGAAATGGTTCAATGCAGAGAAATTTACTGACTCAGATTTTGTTTACAGTGGAGGTGACAGGAACCAGGGGTCACAGTTTCTGTAGAACATAGCATTTTCATCAGACCACTCTGAGTGACTTTAGTTTACATATTAACCATTTAAATTATATAGAAATTTCAAAAAGTCTGTGGGATTCTCCATCACAGAAATAATCGTGTTTTTTCCTACCAAAACATTTCCCCCCTCTTTTGGATAAGTTGATGTTTTTCTGTGAAATGCAGGACTGTAAAGCAAGATAGGCCTTCATATAGCCAACACAGACAGCAATATATTCTGCTTCGTGCAGCGTATTTTATAACAGCTATCATCATACTGTAAAACCTGTTCAAGAACAGAACTCATGTAATCTCCTAAATTGTTATATCACTGCTCTGTACTATTATGACTGTTAAAGGCAGTGACTTGTTTCTCTGTAATCAGCTTCCTCCCTCTCCCTGTTTGAGGGAGAACACTGGACTCCTCCTCCTTTAATGGGAGCCACACATCCACAGTTAACAGCCTTCACAGAGTGTTTTCATTTGGAGCTTCAGAAGCTGACTTGGTTGTGTGATTCTGAACGGATGAGCGATGATATCCACTCCACTGCACTGCACTCTGCCACAGTAGCACTGGGCAGCAGCGCCCTCGCAGTCAAGCTGACTACGTGGCTTTATGGCACTAAAACTAAAAATGGCCCAACCGAACCGGAGAAACGCGCAGGACCTACACTTTAAAACGTTAGAGTCTGACGGTAAGAATATGCCAAAACCACCCATGTTTAAACAGTTAGTTAGCCTAGGTTAGCTAGTTAGCTAATATATTAACCTACCTAGTTTAAATAGCATCGCTAAGTGCTGAACCGGTTCCTTTTCACCAGCTCCTTCTCCGTTCCACCTTAAATGGTGCAGAGGTTCTCTTCTGCCGCCTGAGGCCCGAGACATCAGAATGAACCTGCCCGCACTATTTAAGGTGGAACGGGGAAATTCGAATAAGAAGCGAACTTCAGCCTCGGTCTTTCTCCGTAAACAGACCCACGTTTCTGTACAGAGCGGCTCGGTTACCTGCATGTTTGGGACGAAGCCCTTCTTGATTCGCCAGCAGTTCTTGCTGATCTTATCGAGAAACTGTAACTCATCGTTGTACGATCGACTCATTCTGATAGATATTCAGCGTCTCAAACTAATGACTGGAATATTCAGTCAGCTCCCGTCTCTGAGAGAGAAGGTAGAGAGGGCGTGCTATTCTTCTTCTCTTCATTCACTGACTTCTGAGTGAAGTGAACTCTGCCCTCTGCGCATACCGCCCCCTGCTGCTCTGAGGGGAATCTACAGCACTGCGTTCTTATAGGAGCGGGTGTAGTGCAAATCGTTGGTAGACAAATATATACACATACTTACGCTAATTCTCATTACCGCAGTGTGTCGACATACTTTCTTATTACTGTTATTATATATGTGTTTTTCACCTTTTTAGAAAAAAGTTTGTGTCACTTTTAACTGTTGAATCATTCAACTTTAATGCTATTTGTGTGTACTCTGGTGAACTCTAAGAAAATGAACTAAAACAACAAAATGTTTTGTGGCACAAGCAAAATGAAAAAAAAAATCAATGGCTGTCAGTGTGTTGTGGAAATGAGATAAAAGTTCAAAATTATATATTATGAGCGTATTTTGTTACATACATACTTAGTCCGACAACAGCATACAGATTATAAAAAATGGAGAAAAAAAATTGAAAAAAACGTTTACATCAATTTCTTACATTAAAATCTTACTTACTTGCTTTAAAACAATTCGGTCACTTAAACACGAAAATGTTACCTAAATCTGTTTAAAATAAATTAGATTCTTCAAGTTCGCTTTTCAGTATTCAATCAGGAATCATTTAGTGTATCCAAAAAAGAAGGAAAAGCTGGGTCCCAGTGTTTTGTTATTTTGGTGAGAAAAACCCAACTAATACTTTTATTATATAAAAACGGCACCGGTTTCCGCCTTCACGGTGTCAAAATTTGTGACGTCGATATCAACAAACTTCAGGTAACGCTGAACACATCTCTCTTAAAAAGCACTTAAAACCTTAGCTGTACCTAACTAGAGTGGCACTTTGGTTCGTACTGTGTGTTAAAACAGACTGTCGGTTAAACAAGCTAGCAAAGCACAGCCAGGTTAGCTACATAACGTTGGCTTTCGACCGTGCATCTGTCTGTCAGCGAGCTGGACGGCCAAGTGTCATTCTTTAGAAATGGAGCGATTAGAGCACAGCAGCAGTTCAGATATAACGACACAGTGACCAGGGACTCCTATCATATACTGGGTACACTGAACCATACATGAAGCTGAGGTCAGCTTTTAGTTTGAATATTTCTGCTCCACCTTAAATGGTGCAGCACTTATTATTGTAACGCCTCAGGCGCCTGAACGTAGTTAACTGCTGCACCGTTTAAGGTGGAACGAGAAAATTCTATGACAGTTGTATGAAACTACCATGACTAAATCCCAGAAGGCTGTCTGTAGTACACTACTTGATACAGAAGCTATTATTTCATTTGTAGTGCACTACACAGGGAATAGGGAGTCATTTGAGATTGAGCGTGTGATAACTGTAGTTTTTCCTATGCAGTATGAAATTAAGAGTGAGAGTCAACAAGCAGACCAGCCGTGTGGAGCTGGAGGGAGCAGAGCCCACTCTGACTGATCTCACTGTCCAAGTGAAGGAGGTGGTGTTGCCTTCGATTGGTCTCAGGTTAGTTTTTGTTTACACAGGCACATTGTCTGAAGTGCTTTGGCTGTGGTGCTGAATTCGGACAGGTCAGGTTTAAGAACCTCAGATTCATTAGGTGACTCAGTAGACGGCCTGAGTGAAATTTAATCACTTTTCTCCATCTAGAGTTCCTCTGGTTTGTGCATGGGTGTGTTTGTGTTGTGTCCCTCCTGCAGTGCGGATACAGAGTTCAGTCTGTCTCTGAACGGGAAAGAGCCGCTGGTGGACACAGGGCAGACGCTGTCCTCATGTGGGGTGGTGTCTGGGGACATGATCAGTGTGATTCTCCCTCAGAGCAGTGCTTCCTCCTCTCAGCCACCACCGCCTTCTTCCCTGACTAACAGCAGAGCAGCAGTTCAGCACAGCACACAGGAAAATCACACTGTGTCCATCATGCAGAGCTCCAGTGATGAAGTGAGTACTGCCAACACCTTTAAGAAGTAAGACAGAAACACTCCAAACAAGTGCTAGTGATGGTTACTTGTCCAGAACAAAGAGTGTAGAATAAAGAGGTGTTCTTTTTCAGGTCATTTTTCAGAGTGATTGGACAGTTGTGTATTAGGCTCTGTGTTTTTCTGTGCACATTTGTGGTTTGTGGTATCTGATTGTAGTTGATGTAAAGTACTATTTAAATATAATTATTTCATATATTATACTATAATTTAGCAATCTATTCAATATAAATAATGCAATGCCTGGAATACTGTGCTAACTTATTAAAATGTCTGCGCTTACTCAGAAAAGAAGGAAAGTGGTTTCCACTGAAATGAAAGTGAAATCACAGTGATAGCTTCGCTTCTGTATAAGCCCTGACTCAGGCATGTCTCAGCTGTGATGCAGGGTGCTTTCTTTCTAGTAAAGCAGGTTGAGACATTTCAAGTTGTCTGTGTATTTAATCTTTGATTGTGACTGTTGTGTGCATCTCAGTTTGATTCAACTCTATTGACAACTAAAAACACTGTTGCATAGTATTAGAGCTGCACAATGTAAAGTACACTCTTAAAAAAGATGGTGCTTCAAGAGAAGAAAATGGTTCTATATAAAACCATGAGCACTCAAAGAACTCTTGCGTGATTAAATGGTTATTTGGATGATAAAAGCGTTCTTCAGACTGTTGGAGAATTTGCTGTGGACAGTTTTATATAGATCCTTTTTGAAAAGGGTTCTATATGTCACCCAAAAGGATTCTTCTATTGTTACAAGATTGACATCGTAACAATACAATAACCTTTTCGGTGCTATATAGAACCTCCTATAGCACATTCTCCATCAGTCTCAAGAACCCTTTCATGATGCAAAAAACCCTTCAATCATGCAAAGAGTTCTTTGAGTGTTAAAGCACCATCTTTATTAAGAGTGTAGGGCTGCATCAATTTGGGAATCATTGGCTAATGCCAAAATCCAGTATTCTTCATGTACATATCTGCTGGTGCAGATGCATAAATTGTAGAAAGTGGGACTAGATCAGTCTTGACTAGTATTACAGTAGAAATATAACATTTATTTGTAGAGGGTGCAATAAATTGAATACAGTTCATATATTTAGCACAGTAGCTCAGCATCACCTTAACATTTTGCTCTTCCAGAGTACAATAAATGCAAAATCAATAATTGATTGGAAATTTCAAAATCTAAACATCTATCTAATGCCGACAAATTTGTTTACTGGTCTGCATTAGTTTGACCATATATTTAACATTAACGCCTTGATTCATCAGAACACCGAGAAACACTCATCTGGAACTGTGATTAGTCAAGATGATCACAGCGCACAGTTAAAACATTGTGACTGGTTGGAGGGCCCATTTACATATTATAGCCTTCTGTTCTATCAGTATTGTAAAAAGCAAGCATGCAGGCAAATAAACAAAGCTAACAAACAATATACTGAGCAGCCTTACACAGAATGGCTAATAAACCTGTCACTTTAACACATGACTGTGCTGCCTTTCTTCAGGCAGACACCAGAAGCAGCCACAGTGGCAGAGAGAGAACATATAATCCAGAGACCGAGGAAAAGCTGGAGAAAGGGGAGGAGGAGGAGGAGGCAGTGGGGCCTTTTGTCCCTGAACCCATGTTGTGCTGTGAGGCTGAGCAGGGGAAGGTTCCTCATTCTCTGGAGATGCTCTTCAAGGCTGCGCAGTGCAACAGCTCATCAGACTGCCTGCTGGTGGCTGCACATTTACTGCTGCTGGAGACTGGCTTCTTGCCACAGGTCAGAGCTCACACAGGACACAGGTTTTGGTCAGGCTAGCATTTATCAAGCATTTTGGGACCATGGTGGGAAATATGTAAAATAGTCTACTGTGTAGGGGGTGTATGAGAGCAGGTCACAATGCTAAATGGTTAAAAAGACTCGATTGTTAGGCAGTAATTTGAATAAAGTTATTTTTTGCTGCATGTAGCCCACTATTTATTATTTATGTTTTATCTTCAAACTCCCAAATGTTTTAGGTCAGCATCATGCCTCATGTGATTCTGATTGTCATTCTGTTTATGATTTTATAAGATTTATATGGTTTGTGTGACATTTTTGTGCTTAAGCTACAGAATAATTCGACCTGTAAGTAGACAGTGAATCTGGACACTCACATGTTCTTGTTTGTATCTCATATCATGATGCAAGAAAACTTTCAGCCAGCTAGCTCGCCTGTGCATTTTTAAAGGAGGAATTTGCTGAAGACAACGTGTAATGTAGCATTTTGATGCTATTTTGGTTATTTTGAACAACTTCCGGTAAATTATTATGGGCTATTTCATATCTGCATGTTGGAGCAATATATAGATTCACAAAGAGTAAAATTCCATGTATATGTGTTTGTGAACATGTCCTTGATAATACAAACGCTACTATTTTATTACACCAACAAAGAAACTATGTAAAAGGAACTAAATAATTTTTTTCTTCTTTTTTCTGTTTGGTTTTGCAATGTTAGGAATAAACAGATTGATTTGTTTATTCTGGTTTTGAGCCCTGTGACTGATACTTTGCAGATAAAATAGGTATTGACATATTTGACATTTACAGTTAACAGTGACCATTAATTTGGTCAGCAAAGCATTGTTTTACTAAAACTATTGATGTCTGTTTGATTTTTGACCACAAAAAAATTTATTGGCTGATGGCCTTTTTGATGGATTTTTTTTTATTTGCATTAGTGATAAAAAATTTTCATACTGGTCAGGCCCTATTAGATAGTGAGACTGGGCCCAGTTGCCACTTCAAAGTGCATTTTTGTCATAACAGATAATAAAAGAATGATTCTTAAATCTGTCTCCTTATAATAAAGCACATTAGGCTTTAGATGAGAGCAGACTCTAGAACATGGGGTGTCCAGTCTTATCCACAAAGGGATGGTGTGGTTGCAAAGTCTTCATTACAACAAAGCAGAAGCACACATGATCAGTTGTTTCCAGATTGAGACCAGCTGAATAAGTGGAATCTGGTGCGCCCCTGCTTGCTTGGAACAAAATTCACAGTTTTTGCAGATATAATTGACCACCACTGATCTACCTCATTAACACTGTGGTTGCGTGGAACGACACTGCTGCAGTAATCAGTTTCAGCATTGTTGTTTCAGACTGTCATACTTTGAACTCTTTTGTTGTATTTGGCTCACTGTGTAATGTGTAATCAGGGTTGTGATGTCAGGGCTGGACAAATGCCCAGTGGCTGGCGTGCAGCAGGAGGCGTCTACAGGCTGCAGTACACACACCCTCACTGTGAGAACAGCCTGGCATCGGTGGTTGCCGTGCCGATGGGCCAAACACTCGTCATTAATGGTAAACCGGATAACCCATAACTGTTGCCATTACCTGTAACAAGTGAATAGCTTTTGAGGTTGTATCTGATGGGTTTTTTTTCAATGTTTACCCTGCAGCCACACTGAAGACGAAAAGCACAATGGAGAGCGCAAGGAAGTTGGTCCTGAAACCAACTGCATACGTGACTGAGGAGTGGGCAGGTGCAGAACAGTAAAAACAAAACAGCTAATGTGGAACATCTGTATTTACAGAGCACTGTGATTAAATATGCTTTTACTGTAGGTGGAAACGCTGGAGCTGCCTACAAAGACATGCAGAAGCTATCTCGTGTTTTTAAGGACCAGTTGGCTTACCCACTTCTGGCAACAGCTAGAGAAGGTAAAGTTGGAATTAGTGAAATGAACACCTCAATACACATTCCCCATAACATATTTATGTCCAGATATACATTTATTGAGACCACCTAGTCCGCAACAACATTTAGGTAGGTGGCACGTGTCAAATCAACGTCCACATGAATGCCTAGTCACAGTGTTGACCAGGAGAATATTGCCCAGGGCATCACACTCCCTCCACTGGTTCATCTTCTTCACGTAGTGCATCCTGGTGCCATCACTTCCCCAGGTACATAGTGCACACATACCAATAAAAGAAAAAGAAAACAAGACTCAACAGACCAAGCAACCTTCTTACATTGCTCAAAAGTCCAGTTCTGATGCTTGCATGTCCATTGTCTATTTTGATGGTGGACAGTGGTTAGCATAGTATGGGCGTTCTGACTGTTCTGTGACTACACAGCCCCGTACACAGCAGACTGCGATGCACTGTGTTGTGACACATCCCTCCCGTAACTGTCATTAAAATTTTCTGTGAATTGTGCCACAGTAGCCCTTCTTTAGATTTGGAGCAGACTGTTTTTGTTTGTGGTTTGTCTTTCCTCTGACCATTGTCAGTACTCACCACTGCTGACTGGGAGCACCCCACAAGCCTTGCTGTTCTATGGCCACAACAATTTGGACCTTGTCACAGTCGCTCAGGTCTTCACATCTGCCCATTTCTCCCACATCCGACACACTGACTCTGAGAACCGACTGCTCCCTTACCATCTAAGATTTCTAAGACTTTGACATGCCCCGGTCTTACAAAATATAAAAATACAAGAAAAAAAAAAAGTCATTCTTGAGTGGTCATAATGTTTTGGATCATTGTTGTACATTATAATTTTTTCATTCCCTATTCTGGCATCAGGCAAGATTGATATAAAGATATACATCACTGAACCAAAACATATTTTTATAACCCGAAATTAAACATAAAAATGGCAGTTGCAAAATTGTGTCAGAGAATGAAATGAAATTAATCATCACATTAGTATGAAAAGACTAAAAAGACAAAAAAATATTTTTTCTAGTCAAGGAGCATTAGGCCTCAGACTACCAAAAATTGCAGATAGATGGTGAATTCTGTACATCACTGGCTGCATTCTGAGTACTGCACTATGACAAAAATCTAGAAATCTAGAAAATGAAATAAAATATATTTTTAAAATAATAAACTTAACTAAACGAAAAACAAATATGGAAAATAACTAAAAAGTAACCATTTACAAGTAACTGGAAAATAATAAAGGAATAATAACTACATTAAATTCCAAACTACTGCAATAATGCCTCAGTAAGTTCAGCAGAATGTTTAAGTAGGTCTTGGAAGCATGTGGACTTGCATACTATAATGTGGAGTATTTATTGTCTTCTCCTGCTGGTGCAGCCCTAGGACTGCCTGCCCTCTTTGGTCTGGCTGTGCTGCCTCCTGAGCTACAGCTGAGGATCCTGCGGCTGCTGGATGTGCACTCTGTCATCTCACTGTCTGCAGTCTGCACACACCTGCACTCCGCCACACAAGATCCCACGCTCTGGAGACACCTCCTGCACCGCGACTTCAGAGGTACCAACACATCAGACACACTATCCTGCACTGCCTTATTGCAATTAAAGTGATTATGCTCTGAGCTAGCTGAGTGTTTTGCTCCATCAAGTCCAAAGTTGGATGTGACTGTACATCTAACTACACTGATGACCTCTTTTTTTCCCAGTGTGTATTCGACCTGACAGTGAGCACAGAGACACAGATTGGAAAGAGGTGAGGAAACAGACTGCTCCTACTGACAGTTGCTGCATGTAACTTTCTTTTTTGATAGGTGAACTGTAAGCTTTACAAAATGAAAACTGACCTTCCCCTTCATGCTGTAGTTAAACTTTTACAGTTCTGGGAACACCAGTTGGTTTTGTAATGTCATTGTTTTCTTCTGCCCGAAAAGATTTTAGAGATGCTGATGTTTTTTTTTGGGTGGTGTTCTTTTACACATTGTATACTCTGAGTAATCTCTAGTTTTTGATCTCTGTTTGTTTGTTTTTTTAATATTGACAAGCTGTTATTCCTTAAATATTACTATGTTTTCTCTCCCACAGCTTTACAAAAGAAGATATAAGCAGAGAAGGGAATTGAGTAGATGCAGGGTCAGATGTTACCCCTACCCTATGCCCCCCATTTACCCTTTCACTCCAGTCCCCACACCCCCTGTGCCCCTGCCCCTTCACCCACCAGGCATCATCGGTGGAGAGTATGATGAGAGACTGTCCATCCCACAAGGCATCCTCCCCCGCCCACGCTACGACCCTATTGGCCCTCTGCCGGGTCATGAGCCAGGTATGGGGATTCCCACTGGCCGCCGTTCTCTGAGACCAAGCGGGATCCGACCAGCAGACATCAGGAGAGGCTTCATCTGAATGCACCAGCTTCTGCTTCATGTCTTACCGACACTAATAAAAGCTAATGGACATAGCAAAGCAAGCGAACTCGCACTGATACTTCCACACATGCTGCTTCTAACTACTCAGTTTCATTTGATACATTATACATGTTTCAGAGAGGTATGTGGTTATCATTCTCCTCATCATGGATCAATGCTGCAAGATACCAGAGCAAGCAGAACATGCGTACAAACAGAAAAGGATCATGTACAGTATTTATAAAGTCAGCAATTATACACCTTATTCATCACTGGTGCAGCAGGCCCAAAACAGAAAATGAAAAATTGGCAGGTAAGAACAGGGCAAATTACCAGTTGCTATCGGACATAATTTCCCAGCATGGTATCAGCCTGTTTTTTCTTTTCTTTTCTTGGTTACATAAACACCAAATCTGATTTACACTGTTTTCTTGCATTCAGTATCATTCAGTAGCAAGTGATTACATATACTGAGATTTAAAAAATTATCTGCCAATACAAATTAATCTGTCAGTGTCTAAAGATTTCATGCAGCCCTACGTTTAATCAACTGATTATGTCTTAACAGAGACTTTTTTGTATGGATATTAGAAACAAATATCCTCTAATTTAACCATTAGAAATGTTTGCAAAAAATGTAACTGGAATAGTGCTTGAATTTGCCTGCATATGCTGCAGTTTAGACCCTGGCATGAAGTGACTTTGGAATTGCTCTTGTTTCAAATCTGCTATCAGCAAGTACAGAAACCGGTGTGCCATTTAGGAATAAAACATTTTTCCATCTCAGTCTTGGCATGTTCATTTAACTTTACATGTTGCTTTACATTACTGCACTTCTGGTTAACAGTCAGTCATGGGCTTTCTCGTTGCTGTTGGTCCACACAGGTCTGCGTTTCTCTATAAAAGCTCTGATGCCCTCCTGCCCATCGCACAGTGCCAGATTGTCCACCATGACAGCGGTGGCAGTGGCGTATGCTGCGTCGCGGCCTTGTGCCATCTGCCTCTGGAATGCCGCTTTCCCCAGAGCCACTACAGGTCGGCTAGACTCGCACACCCTGCGGGCAATGCTCAGCGTCTCCTCCTCCAAGTGCTCCTCACTCACGACTTTACTCACCAGCCCGTGTAGTAAAGCTTCTTGCGCTGTGATTGGCTGGCCTGTGAACAGCATCTCCATAGCAACCTGTCAAAGAGCAGGGTACAGGGTTCAGTAGAGCATAGACTGGATCAGTGGTCTTGAACAGGGGTTCCCCACCTTTTGCAACTTGCGGCCCACACAAAAGACCACAAAAGTTTCCTAGGTCCATAAGAGGATTTACCCGATGAGCTTCTTTGACTCAACTAATGAGAGCTGATCTTATTTGGCAGCTAGCGAGTGCTGGATGCCAGGCTGGAGGAATGCTGCAAATGGAGTTCTGGTTCAATTCAATAGGTACATATTCGCTATGTTTAGTCTCCAAGTGATGGTGTAAATCGTTCAAAGCTTCAGTTGGAAAGACCTCTACAGAGTAAAAGTTACCCGTTTTTTCTTAGACTGAGATACCACTTCACTTGAAGATGGCCCAGCCTCAGGAACTTTCCTTTTGAAAGACGCTTTTAACCATTTATCCATGATGGATGACTTGCAATGAAAATATATACATAACTAGATAGTATTTTGCCAAAGCAATCAGTGGGCTTGATACAAATATTACTTTTTATTTTTGCAAACAATCAACACTTGCGATATTTTATGTTTGGTTAAATGTCTATATTGTTATATATTATACGCCAAAATTTTGCAGTTAAAAAAAGATGATGTCCAATGACCAATGCCCCCCTAATAGTACCACCACAGCCCACAGGTTGAAAACCACTAGTCAAGGAGTAGCCCTGTACTGCATTTTAGTGCTTGCCCTGCTATAATACACCTTAATCCAACAAATCAGACCTTCCTGAGTTGAAACGTGTATAGCAGGAAAGAACACTAAAATGTGCAAGAGAGAGCTACTCTAGAAGCATGATGTGGAACCACTGAACTAGAAACAATGCTAAAAGCATTATGAAAAGGAGCAGGTACCTTTCTGGGTACAGCTCTTCCGATGGCCACTCCTGGAGTTGAGCAGAACAGCCCTACATTCACTCCAGGGGTTGCGAAGGTGGACTTTTCTGATGCCACAGCAATGTCACAGCTGGCAACTAACTGGCATCCTGCGGCTGTGGCAATACCATTCACCATGGCAATCACAGGTACTGGGACGTCCTGGATCAGGGTCATGACCTCCAATAGTAATCACATATGGTGAAATGATTTATATGACCAATACATATAAACTTAGAGCTGGTGGAGTACATCTGTTTTTTAGGAGACAAAGTGACAAGTGGTAACTGTCCTAACCTCTGAGCAAGCCTGGAACACGCTAGTATGATAGTCTCTGCCCTGTGCTGAGGTCAGCTCCTTAAGATCGTGACCTGAAGAAAACACAGGCCCCCGCGCTACAAAGAGAGAGAGAAATGGATGTACACAGACATTCCTGAAAAAAGTTGCTGTCTTAATAAATCTGTTATGATGTGTGATCAAGATGACATGCCTGATATTATGATGACTCTGAGGTCCTTGTTATCTATATCAGTCAGGATGTCCTCTCGCAGAGAGCTCAGCATGGCCAGAGACAAGGCATTTCTCTTCTTAGGGTTATTGAAAATGATCCTCCTAAAATGACAGCATTGTCTTACAGATGTGATCGGCGTGTCCTAGTGCCGTAGTGGAGACAGAACCTGTCCTGCCCTGGCCTACAGCCATGTCCTCCACACGTTACTGCCAGCTGTGCATTATGCTCACATGTGGAAGGTTATAATTCTAGACAAAAAACACTACTATTATTAAGCAGATATCAAGAGGAGCATTAATGTCGTTCAAAAATCTGCCTATGCAAACGTCCATTTTCTTAAACAACATTGAATAAACCTGACTAGATTTTTATCCATAGTTGAATGGCCTAGAGTGTCAGAGGCTAATGCTTATTAAAGGGGAATTCCACTGACATTTTAAAAAATTCTGCATAATTCAATACTTCAATCTTTGAGATGCAAACAAAGTCATTCAGAGTGGTTTGATGTGAAATGGTGTATTATAGAGATGTTTTTTTTCCTCCTGTAGTGGTGATAGGAATCAGAGATCACAATGTAGACAACACAAATACAGCCATTATACATACTATGTAAAAAGACCAGTGCACCTACACAGCTTCTACAACACATTTTAGGCCAAAACCTTCTCTCAAAAATGTTATAAAACAATTCAGCCATCGGGCAACATATTCATAACCATTTCATGTGTAATAGCTTTTCACTCTGCCAATGTCAGCACTTGCTTAAGTTGTGACAGGATTTTAGTTAAAAATGTTCACCAAAATAATCATCAGGCCTTGTTCAAAATATATAATATACAGAGTGAAATCTTAAGGTAGTTTCACAGAGAAGACACTTGCCTACAACACAAATTTGTGACAAATAACGGTAAATATTGTTGACTATCTCCAGTTATGTGAGGTGATACCGTTGATTGCTTTAGTTATGTGAGGTAAACTACAGAGAACATGTGATAAAGGGCTAACATGAGCTAGCTGGCAGGCCGACTATTTTAATATTGTAAGAAACTTTACAGATGGAGTGTGAACAAGCAAAAGAGACAGGAACAGCATTATTGGCAACTCTTTATATTCTTTGTTTTCATTTTTCTCTTTACATATTGTTTTCATATCCCCCTTTAGTACTGGACACAGTCACATCAGTAGTAGCCATAGAATGCTGTTCACAGTAAGGTAATGTCAGTGAGTCACAACACAATTTTATATCCCTCAGATCCTAAACCTGTAGATGGACATACAAAATACCAGCTCAAATGAAAGCCAGTAGGGTGAGATTTTTGCCAGTTGCAATAAAAAATAAAGGCTTGATTTCTGAGTTTAATACAAATAATATGTTACTAAACACAGGCAGGGAGAGATAGAAAGAAGCTGAAGGGCTGAAGGAGCAGGTCTGATCAGGCACTAATCTATATTCTGTGTAACTGAAAAGCATATTCATATTCAGGACCTGCAACTTATCTAAGAGAGAGAACATCGGATTGCTTGACTTCAGTATTGTTGTTTGTTACTATAAAAATCAGGACAAACAGACATTTCTCCCCCAGAACCCCGAAGTAGAGACTTAGCCCCCCTGTCCATTAATCTCTAGTGACACACCTGCTTTGAGGTATTAAACACCTCAGACGTCTGGTTCCTATCAACACTGCTGTAAACAACCCAGACTCTGAACACTTCTCTAGAATGGAGCATTTTACATTAAACCTCTCTGAATGACTCTGTTTCCATCTTAACGATTTAATTAGGCACAGATTTTTTTTTAAATGGTGGAATTCCCCTTTAAGACTCAGTCAGTTCAAGCTTTGTTCAAAGGTTACAAATTGAGCAAGACGATGTGCTCATCGCATTTAAAAACATCTGCTAATAACAGTTCGGCTTATGTTTTGCAGACTTTGTGTAACTGACATAATGCCAGATTGGTGTTCTAGCTAGGTCAGTTTTTTCCTGAGTCTGGACTTGGACTTGGTGCTGAAGTGTTGATGAAAAGTACTGTGAGTGCTTCACTCTTTTACTCCACCTTATTCCGTCCTCCTGCTCGCGGATGGTCAGTGGCGGAGTGCTCGGAGTGCTCACTGCTCGGGTCCAGCAGCTCGGAGAAAGTCTGCGGACACAAAACCGGGTCAACCTGAGAGCCGCTGCCTGAGACATGTTTACCGCAGCAGATAACGTTCTTCTCTAACTCTCACCAGTAGTGTAAATAGAGCGGCAGCTAAAAATAACTATTTTCAAAATAAGAGTCCCCTATGACAGGGCGTGTGTGTGTGTGTGTGTGTGTGTGTGTGTGTGTGTGTGTGTGTGTGTGTGTTTTCATCGGGACAGGAGTTGCTGTCACTTTTTGCTTGTAGATGATATTCGATCAAGAAAAATGCCTTGAATAATCAGATAACTGCAGAAGTCCGATTATGATCGGATTATTAAGTGCATGTAAACGTACTCAGTGTTATATTAATACACCTTTCTTGTTATTCCTTTTTATAAGCTGCTGCTGCTTCTGTCCGCTGCTGAACTTGTTCTGAAAGAAGCTTCCTGGACCACCATTTAACCCTCATTCTCTCTTGTTCTGTCTCTTTGTCCTCTGTCTGTACTTCATGTGCTTCCCGTCACTTATGTCTGTTTATAAGCTGTTTGTGACTTAGTTTTCTTTTCAGGTTCAGAAAGAGAATCCAGAAAAATCTGTTCCAGCAACGTGGAGGAATAGACACCAACTGTCTGGCCCATTAAATTCTTTTACATGTTCATCTTCTGTTTTCATTTTATTTTATTATTTATTTTTTTGTTCCTTTAAGTTCAGTCCATCCTTATTCCACATACACTGAGAGTAAAGCAATCGTAATGTCAGCCTTTAAGGTGCATCTGTTAGTACTGTTCGTAGCTTATGTCTGTTTTCAGCCCACATTTGTACTGATAACTCAAATGTGTGATTGTAGCATGTCTTATACTGTCTGTTAGTCTTCACTGGACTCTTTCGTGAATGGACTAATTTCTAATGAGTGAACAGGCCATAGCTGAGCCCCAAAACAGGTGTAGAACTGTATTGTAGTAACTCAGATTTGATTACATGCTTTACTGTTAAGCAGCTGTTAAGCAGGTGACCTGAATGTTCTGTTCACACAAAATCTGTACTGATAGATTGCAAAAACTGATTGTGAAGTGGGAGAATGGGAGTATGTGATTCTCATAAATAGGAAATAATTAGAAGTCATACAGAGACAGATTGAATAGATAGATTGATAAATGAATTTAAGATTAGAATAAAAATTCAATTAAAGTTATTTCAGATGTTAAATTAATACATTCAGGATTCAGTTAGACCCGTGTGTCAGTGTGTTTAATCCCCAATCAGTTCATATTTTACATATTTTAATCTAAATGCTATATGCTTATACATTTTTTATCAGGGATAAATTGTGAAACAACATCAGAATTATAAATGAATGGATTTCCAAATATGCTGTAAGTCACAAACTGACAGGGGGTCCTTCAGGATTTTCTGTGAGTGAGCAGAATTTTTGGTTCCATTCATTATGACATCATTTAAGTCATCCAGGTTCTGCAGAAGCAAAGCAGCCCCTGACCATCATACTACCACCACCATGTTTGACTGTTGGTATAGTGTTCTTAAGGTGGAATGTGGTGTTAGCTTTACGCCATATGTAATGGGACCCATGTCTTTCAGTTCCACCTTTGACTCATCAGTCTACAGAATATTATCCCTAAAGTCTTGGGGGTCATCTAGATGTTTTTGGCAAATGCAAGATGAGCCTTTGTGTTCTTTTTGGTCAGCAGTGGTTTGTGCAGCCCAGCTCTCCCATGGATGCCATTTTTGCCCAGTGTTTTTCTTATTGTGGAAATGTCTACATTGACCTGAACTAAGACAAGTGAGGCCTGCAGTTCTTTAGATGTTAGTTCAGGTTGTTTTGTGACCTCCTGGATGAGTCGTTGATGCGCTCTTGGTGAAACTTTGTTAGGCCAGCCACTCCTGGGAAGGTTCACTACTGTTCACTACTGTTCCATTTGTAGATAATGGCTCTCACTGTGGTTCACTGTAGTCCCAGAGCCTTAGCAATGGCTTTGTAACCCTTTCCAGATGGTAGATTTCAGTTACTTTGTTTCGCATCTGTATTTGACTCTCTTTAGAACATGGCATCATGTGGTGCTTTTTGAGACCTTCTAGCCTGCTTTACATTGTCGGACAGGTTCTATTTAAGTGATGTTTAGATTCAACAGGTCTGGCAGTAATCATGCCTGGGTGTGGCCATTCAAGTGTGACTAATAATAGAAGAAATTGGGAAGGGGAAAAACTTTTTTCACAGTACTGTATATATTGAAACATATGCCTGATATTTTATGATGTATGGCATATATATGCATATACCAGATTTCTGTATGGGACTTGACTATGTTACAGGGGTAAGACTGTGTAAATTTTCCCTTAACTACTACTTATAGTGTCTTGGAGAAGCCAGCAAGTAACTCCCTCGTACCTTGTGTAATAAGGTACAAGTTCTTAAACCATCATGGTTTAAATAACTTTAAAGATTTATTTTACTGGCTTAGCCTGCTGAACAAAAAAAAACAACCATTAAGCAATTTTGTTGATTTCTGATCGATTTCTGGTCCGATACTCAGTAATGGTGTTTTGTGTTTTTCTGATGGGTTGATATCACAGTGTAAAGGACTCTAATGGCTTAACAGGTGATCTGAGAATGATTCCAGTTGCATTTAATAGTTTCACAGTGAGGCCTTTTACGCTCCTTTCTACAAATTAACAGTTCTACACTACAGTCATTAAAAAGACAAAAGGTCACAACTTTCACTAGTAAAAACAACAGTGATGTGGGCAGATCATATCAGACTGCTCTGAGAGCTGCAGCCTGTATGTGAGGCTCTGTATCAGGTTTCTGTGAGAGGCTGGGCAGGGGCACACTGGACAAGCTGTGCATGAGTAAGGGGCACACTGGAGAAGCTGTGCGCAAGTAAGTGGCACACTGGAGAAGCTGTGCGCAAGTAAGTGGCACACTGGAGAAGCTGTGCATGAGTAAGGAGCACACTGGACAAGCTGTGCATGAGTAAGGGGCACACTGGAGAAGCTGTGCACAAGTAAGTGGCACCCTGGAGAAGCTGTGCATGAGTAAGGAGCACGCTGGAGAAGCTGTGTTTGAGTAAGGGGTACACTGGAGAAGCCGTGTGTAAGTAGGGGGCATGCTGGAGAAGCCGTGTGTGAGTAGGGGGTACGCTGGAGAGGCCGTGTGTAAGGAGCACGCTGGAGAAGCCGTGTGTGAGTAAGGGGTACACTGGAGAAGCTTTGTGTGTGTGTGAGTAAGGAACATGCTGGAGAAGCCGTGTGTGAGTAAGGGGCATGCTGGAGAAGCGGTGTGTGAGTAGGGGGTACACTGGAGAGGCCGTGTGTAAGGAGCACGCTGGAGAAGCCGTGTGTGAGTAAGGGGTACACTAGAGAAGCTTTGTGTGAGTGTGTGAGTAAAGGGCACGCTGGAGAGCAGTGTGTGAGTAAGGGGTACGCTGGAGAAGCCGTGTGTGAGTAAGGGGTACACTGGAGAAGCTTTGTGTGAGTGTGTGAGTAAAGGGCACGCTGGAGAGCAGTGTGTGAGTAAGGGGCACGCTGGAGAAGCCGTGTGTGAGTAAGGGGTTCACTGGAGAAGCCGTGTGTGAGTAAGAGGCACGCTGGAGAGCAGTGTGTGAGTAAGGGGTACGCTGGAGAAGCCGTGTGTGAGTAAGGGGTATGCTGGAGAAGCCGTGTGTGAGTAAGGGGTACACTGGAGAAGCCGTGTGTGAGTAAGGGGTACGCTGGAGAAGCCGTGTGTGAGTAAGGGGTACACTGGAGAAGCCGTGTGTGAGTAAGGGGTACGCTGGAGAAGCCGTGTGTGAGTAAGGGGTACACTGGAGAAGCCGTGTGTGAGTAAGGGGTACACTGGAGAAGCTTTGTGTGAGTGTGTGAGTAAAGGGCACGCTGGAGAGCAGTGTGTGAGTAAGGGGTACACTGGAGAAGCTGTGTGTGAGTAAGGGGCACGCTGGAGAGCAGTGTGTGAGTAAGGGGTACGCTGGAGAAGCCGTGTGTGAGTAAGGGGTACACTGGAGAAGCCGTGTGTGAGTAAGGGGTACACTGGAGAAGCCGTGTGTGAGTAAGGGGTACACTGAAGAAGCCGTGTGTGAGTAAGGGGTACACTGGAGAAGCCGTGTGTGAGTAAGGGGTACACTGGAGAAGCTTTGTGTGAGTAAGGGGTACACTGGAGAGCAGTGTGTGAGTAAGAGGTACACTGGAGAGCAGTGTGTGAGTAAGGGGTACACTGGACAAGCGGTGTGTGAGTAAGAGGTACACTGGAGAAGCCGTGTGTGAGTAAGGGGTACACTGGAGAGCAGTGTGTGAGTAAGGGGTACACTGGAGAAGCCGTGTGTGAGTAAGGGGTACACTGGAGAGCAGTGTGTGAGTAAGGGGTACACTGGAGAGCAGTGTGTGAGTAAGGGGTACACTGGAGAGCAGTGTGTGAGTAAGGGGTACACTGGAGAAGCGTGTGTGAGTAAGGGCTACACTGGAGAAGCCGTGTGTGAGTAAGGGGTACACTGGAGAGCAGTGTGTGAGTAAGGGGTACACTGGAGAGCAGTGTGTGAGTAAGGGGTACACTGGAGAAGCTGTGTGTGAGTAAGGGGTACGCTGGAGAAGCTGTGTGTGAGTAAGGGGTATGCTGGAGAAGCTGTGTGTGAGTAAGGGGTACGCTGGAGAGCAGTGTGTGAGTAAGAGGTACACTGGAGAGCAGTGTGTGAGTAAGGGGTACACTGGAGAAGCTGTGTGTGAGTAAGGGGTACGCTGGAGAGCAGTGTGTGAGTAAGAGGTACACTGGAGAGCAGTGTGTGAGTAAGGGGTACACTGGACAAGCGGTGTGTGAGTAAGGGCTACACTGGAGAAGTTGTGTGTGAGTAAGGGGTACACTGGAGAGCAGTGTGTGAGTAAGAGGTACACTGGAGAGCAGTGTGTGAGTAAGGGGTACACTGGAGAAGCTGTGTGTGAGTAAGGGGTACACTGGAGAAGCTGTGTGAGAGCGGAGTGAATTAAGGTTCTCCTGCAGTTGCTCCTCATCCTCTCCAAAGCCCACAAACCAGCTTTCTCTGTGTGCAGCCCTGATCAGCCACTAGAGGGAGCCCAATGCCAACTGAATCTACTGGATCATAAGATCATTGAAGGCAGTCTCAAATCAAATGCTGTCATTTTTGTGTTAGAAAAATGCCACAGGAATTTAATTCATACAGTCTTCTTCTTACGTAAGTGTGCCGTGCTTCTACTATAATATTTTTTATAAGAACTGAAATGGATACCGTAGAAAAGCTAAATTAATTTAGTTTTAGAAATTAATTAATTTAGTTTTAGAAATTAATTTGGGCCAGAATATTTATTTACAAAGACCAGAAATTAGGCTTACATCTGGCCATTAAATTAAAATGCTTTATTTCTTTTTTTTTTTAATTAGAAAACTGCTAGTCAGGGGGTGAGGTTCAACACTGTTTTTGCCCCACTCCCCCAAACAATCCGCGTTTGCTCTTCCTCCTCACAACACACACGATCAAACTATTACACACATTCACACTTTAAGCTCCGCAGTAGAGCGTCTTTTGATCTTTTAACCACAGACTGGAAGCTTTTGACAGACACACCACTGAGCAGGTGTCTCTAGTGTTTCTGAACTTCACCAAGAGCTGATTGCTCGCTAATTTTAACAAAAACAAGCTCCAATTAGCATAATCAATAAAAAGTGCTGCAGAAGCTGCTGGACGCTGTTTTCAGGTCTTGTGTCTGGACTAAGAGACTGAACAGTCAGAGTGAGTGTTGCTGCCAGGGCTACTTTGAATGTGTTTTTCCTACCTGTATTCCGAGATGTCCCGCCCTTCTGCGTTCCGATTGGCTGATTAGTGCTCGAGTGTGAGTATGAGCTCAGTGCAGGGGGGGGCGGGGTTTGTCTGAATACGGGTGGAATAAAGAAGCCCTGAGGGAGGAGCCGGGCGGAGAGGCGAGTCTGGAAAACGGGACGGGCTGCTGGGCTTCACTCAGACTCTTAACCAGATCAGCCGGAGAGGAACACATCACCTTCCAGTCCAGAGCAACAGGCCGTTTAACTAGTCATCGCACACGAAGTGGATTTTAATCTCACACTGGATTTCAGACCTCAGTCAGAGGTACGTAATTTTTCTTTTTTTAAAACTTTTGAATGTAAGTACTGAAAATTTTTTTTCTTACTGGCATTAACAAATAAGCTTTAGACTTCGTTTGTGGTTGAACTGTATTAATGACAACGCTAATGTGCACTAATGGTCAATAATAGTATAATTCTGGAAAATCTAAACTGAAAAGTAGTTTAACAGTAACGGCTGAATTACTGCTGACTTCAATGGACGGTAGGTTATAGGAGGATTATTGGTCACTCTGTTGGACAGCAAGTTATCAGAAAAAAGTATCATATGTCACTCTGATGGACCTTAGGTCTCAGTAGGATTATTATTGATAACTCTAATGGACAGTGGGCTATCAGTGGGAGTAGTTTTGAAGACTCCAGTGGACAGGAGGTTATCAGTAAAAATATTATTGGTAACTCTAATAGACAGTGTGTTGGTTATCAGTAGGAGTATTGCTAACTCTAACGGGCAGTAGGTTTAAGTAAAAGTACTATTGGTAACTCTATTGGTAATTTATGGTGAGTTATGAATAAGAGTGCTATTGGTCACTCCAATGGACCGGGGGTTAACAGTAGAACTATAATTAGTATCAGTAATGGACAGGAGGTTATCAATAGAAGTATTATTGGTAACTCTAATGGACAGTATAAGTAAGAGTTTTATTGGTCACTCTGATGGACAGTATGTTATACATACGGGTATTATTGGTCACCCGAATAGACAGGAGGTTAACAGTAGAATTATCATTGGTAACTCTAATGGCCAGTGTAATAAGAGTATTTTTGGTCACTCTAATGGACAGGAAGTTAACAGTAGATGTATCATTAGTATCTGTAATGGACAAAAGAATGTCAATAGAATTATTATTGGTGACTCTAATGGACAATATGTTATAAGTGTGAGTAATATTGGTCACTTTAATGGACAGTGGGTTATCAGTAACAGATGTTTGCTACCAAGTGACAAAAATGTCATCAGTCATAGATCCCACACTAAACATGATCATGTGCTCAGGAAAGATTTTATTTTGGTTGTTTCATCTGGTTGAGTCCTTGAGGTCTTCATCACATTTTTTATTTTCTATTTAAATTATTCTTTAATAATTTTTGGGTGTAGTTGATAAAACAACTACAAACTTTTTACATAAGATTTACTCTATTTGTCATCCGTGCAGCCCTACAGCTGGTATAAAAGCTTGAACAATAGTCTGACTGGCCCCAACACTCAACTGTATGAAGTAGCTGTGTCATGCTATATGATCTCAGAGCTTTAGGTAGAAACAGAAAAAGCAAACATACTAAGCTTACACAGCACTAAATTATCAAGGACCTGCATTATGTCATGATTCTATATGTGTACTAAATGCCACCATATGTTAAAGTACTTAAAGGGCTGAGTGTTTGACTACAAAATATTATGAGTTCCACATTACAGTGAAACTGTGTGTCTTTCAGGTGTGGGGGCCAGCAGAGGTCCGTGGCATCAGCGGAGATGTTTGAACTGTTGACCTTCACCGCTCGACTGCTCCACGAGACACGGTGACCTTGACGTGGTGACCATGGACATTCATGTGCACGGCAATCCACGCCTTCACTATGGGCATAATGGCTACCACCAGTCTCCTCATTCAGTGAGTATATATGGGTTTTACACTAAACTAGAAACTAACACACACAGATTAACACAGACGTGGTCACGCCAAATGACGTACACCTGAATGAGAACAGACAAACGCTCACAAAGAGAGGTGCATGAACACACAATTGTTAATGTATAATCAAAGATAGACTCATACATTCTCTCTGTCTCCTTCTCTGTCACACACACACACACACACACACGCTAAACACACATACCTGAACTGTGTACACACAGTGCTTAGGGAGAAACCAGTTCTTCTGCAATTTTTTGGACTGTGTTTGACAGGACAGCTCATTGTGCTCTTCATACTTTCTACCAGGTGTGGCTTTCCATCCCGGATGTGTTTGTGTATATTCGTATCATTTCTAGGAGTAGCATTGTTATTTCCCAAAGAGTGGAAAAAGGAGCAGCCTGTTACAGATTAGAGCCCATTACAGAACACAACAGGAGAATATTAATGTGTTAATAAAGTCAGTAACTCCACAGCACCACAGGACAGACGGACGGATGGAAGAGAGGCTTCTGAAATTCTCTCTCTCTCTCTCTCTCCCTCTCTCTCTCTCTCTCTCTCTCTCTCTCTCTCTCTGACATCCACATAAACACACGTGTGCTCTAATGGTCATTACCTCGTTGTATTTGAGTTGTATGGGGATTGTTCTTTTCATAATGTCAGAAACAGAGCAGTTCCAGGCGCACTGCCACAGAGCCTGCAGCATTGTTTTCATCACAAAGTCAGAGTAATGTGAGAGCCTCAGTTTCTCTCTGCATTCGGCACAAGCAGAAAAGCTGGTTCTGCCTCTTTCCTCCTGCTCTCTCTCTCCTTCGCTCTCTCTGGAGGACCTACAGAGACCTGTTATTCCTGTAAAATCACAACATTTATCGATTAACCCATCAAAAAACTTCAGTCATGCAGTTAATAACTTAGCATGACTGCCTTCTACCTTATACTAGACAGATTCAAACAGTGCAACCAAAGATTCATTCAAGGAAGTATTCTTGTGTTTTCCCTGCTCTCACATACCTAATCCAACTCTCATTATTATTTGCCCTCAGAGTTTACATTTGTGGTAATTGAACTAGATTAAAGGGCTCATATAAAGGAAAAAAAAAATCTTCACTTTTTTAAAATAAAAAAGGTCAATATAGTATGTAAACACTGCTTAAAACATGGCGATGACTCCTCAGTCCATATGGTCCATATTTGGAAACTTAGCTGCAAAAACAGCCTGTTTTTAACTTACTGTTTTTGTATATCATGAAAACCAATCTATCTGCATATATATGCTTGTTCAGCCTACAGCAGTTTAGCTCCACCCATTCGCATTAAAGTCATAAGGAGTGTTTCACTTTGGACTGCTTTTGAATGGGGTTCAATACAGGGCAGCCAATCAGAACTTATTTACATCTATCGATCTCAAAGGCACAGTAACAAACACAGGCTACTTAATTCTAATTGATAAAGAGGTTGGAAAATGGTCATGTAAAAATGAATTCACCCCAGTGAAGAAAAATACAAAAATACAATTCAAGAAAAATCGAGGAAATGGGCCCTTAAAACTATGACTGGACTCTTTGCAGATTCTGTGAGTACTTTGTACCAGTGTGGCGTCCACTGTTTGCACATTTTATTAGTCGTTCTGTATAGGAACATCTGCTGAATGAATACATGTTAATGTAAGTGTACGTCAGGACTGGGGTGGGAACCACTGGAGTAAAGGTACCTGGCCTTGCCTAATCTTAGAGGCTGACTTCATGTTCTATTTCTGAAGCCTCTCTGCCTCACACACCGCCCCGCCCTCAGAGCTCCTGCGAAGCAGCAGGTGGAGTGATCCTCCTTTCCACCTCAAAGCTGGACGTGGTGGCTTGAGGGGTGGGAGCACGGGGCTGAAGAAACAAACAGCCCACTGTTCACTCACACATACACATGCAGACGAGAGGAGGCTCCTGTCTAGCTGGACACTGAGTTGCACTGTGTTGTGTATGTGAATGGAGGAGAGGCAGAGCTGAGAGGCATTTCTTCACTCAGTCAAGCTGTTTCAGAATGAGACAGAATAAAAATGCCTCTCTTTTAGTGTTTTTAGTGCCTGCCCCATGTCTCTTCTATAAATCGCAGGGAGTGACTCTCTACTGTAAAGTGGAACACAAACAAAATATAAAAACATGAAGAGAAGGAGAACCACTGTGTGCTCACTCCCTCTTTTTACAGTGTCCCTCCCTTTCTGGACTGTGTGTGCATTCTTTCATATAGAAGGTGACTACGCTTAGTACATTTGTATAAGTGAAATGTTGCGATGTGTGTGGCACTGCTAACCAGAACATTGCAAATGTTCACTGTCCAAAAAGAAAACAACAAAAAAAACATGTATCTTAAAATAGTAACTTTACAGAAGATAAAAAACATTCTTAACTTCTAATGTAAGTTAATGTAATGAGATTTTATTCCAAGTCATTTTGAAGCATTTCTGTTGGTCCATTCATCACAATTTCTAATTTGTAATGGCTAATGAAGCAGATGGTCCACATTTGTGTTTTCTGTTTCTTAAAAGTAAGCATGCCCCTTTATAGAGTGAAGAGTTTTCTTCCTAACAATATATATTTCAAGATATACATTGTTGGGAGGGCTTTATACATACAAGAAACACCAGTGCTCTATGATGATATGATAAAAAAGAGTTTTCCATGAACATCAGCGGCTATTCTTCTCAAAAACGTATATCCAAAAACATCACAGAGGGATATACAGCATTTTCAATTGTTGTGAAAGAAGTTGAGTGGGTTGTGAAAATGCCTTGTTGATAGATATTTCCCTTTCACACATGCAGCCACTAATTATCTTGCTGCCTTGTACTCTCAGGAAAATGAGAGCAAGCAGAACAAATATTCAGTTACAAATCAGCCCATACTGAACAGCGGCTGTGTACAGATATCTGCTGACAGTATTTCAGCAGTTTCTCTGCTTCTCTCTCTAGAAAGAAGACAGCCTGCAGTTTCTCAGTCTGGAGGAGAAGGAGTGCATTCTTTTCTTTGAGGAGACTATCGATTCTCTGGATGATGGTCTCGAGGAAGATGGTACAGGGTTAACACCAGACAGAAGCACAACTCTGGATAATCTTCAAACTGCACCCCATTCAACTGTAAGCCCCGCCCCCATTACAGCTACTGCCCCAAGCCTGATAGAGCATGACATCATCGACCTGGTCCACTCCACACCGGACTTCCCCATGCCAGGTACTGTAGTTCAATAATGTAAACTGCTTATCAGAGACTTTTTTATATGTACCCTTGTGTTAGGTCATATCATTCTGCTCTTGTTTCCAGACCTCTAGTCCTTCAGTACCCCTGCCCTGTGTGTTTGAGTGTTTTTCCTGTTCTAATGATATGTTAATGGCAATTGGGAGCTCTGAGTTTTCCAACTAGGAATCCCACCTAAAAGTGTTCATGCAGTTTCAGCTGTTTGAGGTTGGAAAACAGTAGACGCTAACAGTAAAAGAATGCTTGTTTGGCTGCTGTGTGGGTATAAAAGACTCTTTAAAAAGTGTTTACAGTTGAATTAAAGAGCTATTTAGTTAGCGCTTCATTTAAAAGCTATTACAAGTCACCATTAATATAGTGTTAAAAACGACATAAAAGTGTGCAGTTAGATCAAAAACTCTTGCACAGAATGACTTAACCTTACAATTATCCAAGTATCCCCTTGTTTATTGGCATTATACACAAATAGCATATCATGCACAAACAGAAACTCCAACGTTTGTTTTAAAAGCTTTAAATAACCCATTACTTCTTGTTCTATGGGCACCTCATGGATTACTAATTTGGAGAAGCTGGAACACTTGAGAAGCTCTGTCTTTCTGAATTACAAGTAGGAGAGACATTCAAATGGATTTTTCTCTGTTGGAGATGGACATTTTCAGGGCCAACTTGGTCATTAACACAGTGTAACACACCCACTTCAACTCAGGAAGGGCTTGTTAATTATCTAATTTGGTGGATCACGTGTGTTATAGTAGTTAAAACATCAAAACATGCAGAGCAGAGGTACTCCAGCACAGAGTCGCCAACCACCGCTCTAAGATGCTGCAACCCATATTAATATTCAATGAATACCTTTAGACTGACAATAATGCACTTAATCTAGTTTAGCAAAGCTGCTGCTGTGCTTTGGTTTTTAACTCCTTAAACTAAAAGGACCTCACAACTACATAACTTACAGATTAGTTTCATAGTAGTTACTGAATTATTCATAATATTCTTAAGTCTTAAGATTAGTGAATCATAAGGCTGCAATTTATGAAGTCAACAACTGTAGAAACTGTAATGCTGAACATTTTTCTGTGCCTCTCCTCTCTTTCAGATTTTCAGAGCCTGGCTGTAACACCAGTGGCTCATTTCGAGGTCAAGCCGAAGAGGAACCCCACGGAGAGCGTCTCAGTCACATCTACAGGCTCTGATGCATTTGAGGAAAGCAGCCACCAGCCTCCTCCAGGCTCTGTCCCCACACCCGTCATCATTGCCAGCAAGATTGCAGAGCATCAGGGCACAAGTGGCACCTCTTCATTGCCCTCAGTGCTGGTTCAGCGCAGACAAAGCCTGGAGTCTCCAAACAGTCCACCCTCCAGACGCGGGCCACCCACCCATGCCAAGCCCCACCGACTCCCCGACAACATCAACATGATGCTAGGCAGCCGAGAACCAAGCCCCCAGTCCGTCGCTACAGTGGCAGTCAACATGCAGGAGCGTCGTTCACAGATGTTAGCCAATCTTCCTCCCTCTGCCCACCCTCTGGAGGGCGGAGAGCCAGCCTGTGTCAGCAAACCCCCGTTACGGAGTGTATCATTCAGAGACCCAGCTCTAGACAAATCCAGGATGGAGGCGTTGTCCATGTTGGGGCTGACCCAAGCTAAAACAATGCCAGCCAATATGATACCAGTGACAGGCACAAAGACACAGAGCAGCGCTAATTCTGCTAACGGCAAAGTTGGAAGCAGTGCTGAAGTTTCTAGCAGCAGTACTCATACCTACAGCAACATTGTTAATAATGCTAATATCAGTCCTAACACCACTGTCAGTCAGAAGAACAGCAGACCTTATAAAGTGAGCAATAGTGCCACTACTAGCAGCAGTGCTCATACCTATAACAATACTGTTAATCATGCTAATACCAGTCCAAACACCACTATCAGTCAGAAGAAGAACAGCAGCACCATGGTCACTCAGTCAAGCACCAGCAGCTATGAGCCAAAAGCTAGGAGTGAATTTTCTACCAGCAGCTTTAACAGCTATGGTGGTAAATCAGCTGTAATCACACCTGCTTCTACAGACACTTTGGCTAACCATGCTAACCATGACAAAAGATCTAACACAGCACCAGTCAGCGCAGAGGTGACACACAGTGACTTCAACAGCTACGGCGGCAAGACCATCATGCTAAATCCCACAGCGAGCTTCAGGGCTGAGTCTGTCCCTTCCCCCAGCACTCCGATTGTCAGGCCAGAGCCAGCAGAGGTCCAGATTAACAGCTATGGTGGCAAATCCCGAGTCATAAACCCTTCTGCGCAAACAGACCTGCCGGACGGGCCTGCCTGCAGACCCCGCTCCCACAGTTCCTCACCATCCAGCACCATCACGGCCTCAACCCACCGCACTGACCCGCACAGCCCGACCGGAAGCAAATCCAGGATCTTCCCACCAGCTAAAGCTGACGGCCAACACACGGGCCTCCCCTACTTCAGCACAGTCAGAGATGAAGCACAGCCAGACCTAAACAGCCATGAGGCTAAACCCAAAGCAGTAAGCCCCTTGCACCCTGACCCAGTTTACCAGCCTTTAAGCAGGAGCAGGCTTGCTACAATGCCTCCCGCGCCTGCCCCCAGACCACAGCGGCCCACTGGATCTCTGAGGCCACGGCCTGACCCGATTCCTCAAGAAATCCGCGGCAAGCCTCCGTCCAAATCTTCCTTCCGCACTCAGGGAGTAACGGTGCAGTTCTCTGGGAAAGGAGCCACGGACGACGCCAGGCGAGATGCTTTACGCAAACTGGGACTGCTGAAGAACACCTCTTAAACCCTCATCCCAGCATCATTAAGGGATTATTGTACTCTTACACTATGCAGTTGCCTGTTAGATAGGAGCACTTTCGTTTGTTTCAGCTTAACGGTAATAGTATTATTTTGAGTATGTACTCAGTAATTGTTCTTTTAATTACAATTAATCTAATGAAAAATATTTAAGAAGAAATATTACTTAATAGTTAGTAATTTACAATAATATTACAATAATCCACCGAGCACCACCAATGACACTCAAATGTAAGAGTCTAAAAAGAGGAAAGCGGCCATTCTCTTAACTTAAGTCACTTGTAGTAATTCATAGATCTTTAGCTAATATAGATAAGTGGGCCAGCCTGTTGGTGAAGAGGTTAAAACATGCATCAAGTTACAAGCTCACATTTTGTTCTTGATTTTCTTAAGCTTTACAAATTTTCTGAAGACTCCTTTAAAAAGGTACACTGTGCAGGAATCTCTGTGGAACAGAGACAGAAGTACAGGTTGCTACCCAGCAGTTTTTCCATACTCTTGGCCCAGTAAACACCCCAGTGTTGAGTTAGCAGTGTTGAATTAATGAAAGTCCACACTTGTAAGAGTTCAGTCAGTACTAGGGCTTCAGCTGTGTGTGATACTGCCTGGTATCCAAATTATAGTTGTAAAGGACTGTGTGACAAGTAGATTGCTGGTGATACTAAAGACTTTCTGAAGAAGAGCAAGAAAAATCACACTCCGCTGCTCACCTCCCTCTATAAGTGCTGCTCAGGCTCTCTCTGCTCTTTTGAACCCTCAGTGAGTTCCAGTCCTCTACTCTTTAAGTGCTACTCCAGAGCCACGCCAGCGTTGCACCAGAAATCCCAAAGAAGAAATAGTTTAATACAGAGCCTCAGTTGGCTTATAAAATCAATACTTCTTTTTCCTTCCATGCACGATAATATCAATCATATGTGTATCAGGAGATATTTATTTTAAAAAAATGCAATCAAACAGATGTTTAGATTTGACTGATATTTCAAACCTAAAAGCAGAAGATTAAGACAGTGCTAAGCTACTGAGTTAAACTGTCTTCCTGTAATTCTGTTTATTACAGGAATAAATATTTTATTTTTATGGATTGCTAAGCCAGATAGAAACAGTCCCAATTTCTACAATTTATAAATGCTTATGTATCAACATCAACATATGGTTTTGAATTTCAGCATTGGCCCAAAATTCCCATATCGATGCATTGCTAATAGCAACCAAAGAGATGTTAAATGTAGGTCATTCCTATTTGTTAAAAATGAATGGAGATTAATAGCGTTTGTTATCTAACATTGAAGTGTCAGTGTCCATATTTATCCGCTTCTATAACTTTTCAAAGTAATAACGCTGATCTAGGTTCAGCTTTCACCTTTTATATAACTGATCAGGATTACATGAACTCATGAGACCTGATCTTAGATTAGCATTCATAATCTGATATATTTGGTAAACACGGGCCAGTGAGTGAGAGATCATACATAAATTTGTTCTCTTTCTTTCACCCTCACTCTGCCACTGTGACAAACTTTTTTGAAATTAATTCTGACGGGAATGTGGCTTTAAGCACAAAGTATATCATTGTCATATGTGTGACTAAGCAAAGGCCATCAAGTCAGTTTGTTCTAATAAGGAGGAACTATAATGATTGTGTGATATGCAGGGTATCAGTCTTTGTTAAATGTAAATGGTGATGTTCAGCTGACACATACACATTATTTTCAGTGAGTTGTCCTCTCTCTTACCCTTGTCTAGTGTGTCATCTGCCTAAACTTCAGCAATTTGACAGCATGTCACAGCAAATAATGTATTTATTGTCATGTTATTGAAGAGTTGTGAAATGTTCTTGTTCCTGAGTGGAAAAGGACGTCAGAAGTGAGAGCTGGGCTGCTGCTCTTGCTCAGCTCCATGCCTCTGCCTACAGGATATTTTTACATTTGATGGCAGTGCCTCCCCCACTAAACCACAGTGATCCAAATCTGGCTTTCAGAGCTTCTGGAGTTCTGAGAGAAAATGTGTAACCTTTTTTTTGTTTCTGTTGCTTGGACTGTCCCTCAGTGATGCTCTTTTCTGGACCCTTTCTTCATCAGTGCTGCTGTTTTATTATGCAAAGAGCGGTGTAAAATCCAAGGTGTGTGTGTGTGTGTGTGTGTGTGTGTGTGTATGCATGTGTGTATGAGAGAGAAATGTGTGGAATGAAATACTGCCATGTTCTGGCACATTGGTGATTTATGTGTTGACTTTGTGTGTGTGTGTGTGTGTGTGTATGTGTATGTGTGTGTGTGTGTGTGTGTTTGTGTGTGTTTTCTTTTAAGTAAGACTCCGGTTTTTGTAGCAGTTCTACAATTCTAATTGAAGGATTTGAAACTCACAAGTGTGCTTCACACACACACACACACCGAACACACTCTTTGTTTTTCTCTTCAGGCTTCATAAACAGTGCAGCTGCAGTTAGGGACACAGCCATAGATGTTTTATGACAAATTTGTTGTTTATTCTGTTTTGGCTAAATTATTATGCAGATTTCTGTATCATCTTCTGCCTCTTCTCTTCTTGAATAAACAGTGTATCATTGCCCTCACGATTTGTGCTTGTGTGTTCAGAGACTATAGAATAGAATGAAAGTAGTGCTTTATAAATGGTTAATTATTATGGTTAAATAATGGAGATATGTAACTGTATGTAGTTTGCATTAAACTGCATGAAATTCATTAGGACAGTCAGTCAACAGTGCATTAGTCATCGGTCAGTCTATTACAGTGAAATTCAGAGGGAAATTTAACAAAGCCATTTAGGCTCAGTTACACCCCAAACCAGACCAGAGTGGATATACTCTTAAAAATAAATAAGTAAATAAAGTTTTGGTAAACTTTTGTTTCTTTACGGTGAAAAAGACTCATCGAGTGAAGCCTCAATCTGGGGGGTTGTGGTTCATTCTTCAGCCTCACCAGACTACTTTTCAGAACTATTAGCACTGCTCTGAATCTCCTGAATTATGCCTAATGCGGTTTGCAAATGTTCTTACTAATGTGGGCCATGAGGAATTAGGATGCTGAAAGGCGGCCATGATGTTTAGCTCAGTATCAAAAATCCAAATGGGTCACATGCTAAGAATGTGACTGAGGCTGGTAGTCCTGAGAGTAAAGAAGGGAACTAGACACAGAATCTGCTGCCATTTGTACCATAAGAGTTTCAAATGTAAAAACATGAATTACAGATAAATAAGGAAAGGTAGACCAGCTAGTGTAAAACAGATGACAGACAATGAGCAATAATTATTGGTGCATTGGGAAACTACTACACCTCTGTCCTTAGTCCTAAAATGTATTCCCCCTCCCTCTCTTGTTGTTGCATAACTATTTGTATGTGTTTATATGTGGAAATGTCCAAATTAGTAGAATCAGTAAAATAGCTGTGGCCTTTGCCTTATGAGGTCTGGCTGTGGCCTGCTCCAAAATAAGAATATCAAAAAATGAGCAATGCCAAGATGAAAATAACTGAATATCTGACACAAATCAACCTTTCAAAATAGATTTTTTGGAAGCTGTTAAAGCTGCCATGTTTTTTTTTTGCTGAAAAGTGATTACAGACTGTAACCCATCTGTTTCTCTTTCACCCTGTTCTTCAACGATTAGGACCCCCACAGCACCACAGAGCAGGTACCATTTGGGTGGTGGATTGTTCTCAGCACTGCAGCAACACTGATGTGGTGGTGGTGTGTTAGTGTCTGTCCACTCTATTAGACACTCCTACCTTGTCAGTCCACCTTGTAGATGTAAAGTCAGAGACGATAGCTCATCTGCTGCTGCACAGTTTGTGTTGGTCATCTTCTAGTTCTTCATCAGTGGTCACAGGACGCTGCCCACAGGACACTGTTGGCTGGATATTTTTGGTTGGTGGACTATTCTCAGTCCAGCAGTGACACTGAGGTGTTTAAAACTCCAGCAGCACTGCTGTGTCTGATCCACTCAGACCAGCACAACACACACTAACACACCACCACCACGTCAGTGTCACTGCAGTGCTGAGAATGATCCACCACCCAGATAGTACCTGCTAACCTGCTCTGTAGTGGTCTTGTGTTGGCCTTGAGAATAGTTTAACAGAGTACACAGAGAAACAGATGGTCTACGGTCTGTAATAGTAGAACTACAAAGTGCACCTGTATGGTTAGTGGAGCTGATAAAATGGACAAAGCAGGTACAAGGACGTGTACTTAATGAAGTGGTCAGTTGGTGTTTACTGAGAAAAATGGGGTCTATAATTCAATTAGAGGTTCTCTCAATACCAGCACATTCTTTGGATGAAATCTGTAGTTTACCAAATGCACTTTATTTCGTGTCGTTGTTCTCAGGGGTTCAGTTACTCAGTAACACACTGAGTACCAGTACACAGCAGGACATTTCAGACAAAGCTGCCTATGCGAGGAAGATAAGACTTGGCAAATGTTTGGTCCGAAAAGCACACTATGAGCACAAACCTGCTTTGATATAAGGATATCAAAGATTTTGACAGATTCCACAATAAGGATTTGCCCTTCTGTATTTTTCTAATCAAACATTAGATATACCAATCCAATTTCATTATCATTATAAAGTACTGCAGTATTTGTAAATGTCTTTTTATGTCTGAAACTATGCCATTTTCTCCAATTCCAATAATAAACACAAAATTTCATATATAAAAGTTAATCTCAAAGCTTGTACTGGTTGTTTTCTGCAGTGATGTCATGAAAAAGGCTGAAACAGAAACAGATCAGAATTCTAAAAGCATTTTAATAAGCGTTCCAATCCAGTGTTTCTATCTTGATTCCTGAGTGATGATTAAGCATCCAGTCCTCCCTGTGTTTATGTTCAGATGTGTGTGGTGAGATAACGGGGTTTGGTGTGGCTCTACCTGCTGTGATGGAGACCAGGAGTGAAAACTGCACAGTGAGTTCAGTCAGCAGCAGCACAGGTGAAGCTGGTTAATGTCATTTCTTTGTTCTGCTCTGTTCCTCTGAAACAGGCCTGACATGTCAGTCAGAGAAGAATGCAGCAGAACAGGCTGCCGGTGTGCTCAGACAGGTACGGTTACTCTGCCTACAGCCAGCTGACTCTCACACATGCACAGCTTCCTGTCAGATGAGCTGTGCTTCAAAGGTAGCAATCATAGAGTGACTGTTTGGAACGCCAGGGACTCACATCTTTACCACTCCTTTTTATATGTTCCAAGATGTTAGCTTTGTCTGCCTCATATGGCAAATTGTGATTTACTACATGCTTGATTTAGTGGGCTGTTTCCTGCTAAAAGGTGTATGTTAAATTATTTCAGTTAAGAAGACTATGTGACACTGATTCAAAGGGGAATTCCACCTATTTTTAAACATCTCTACACAACGCACTTATTGTCAGTGAGATGTACACATTACTCTGAGTGGTTTGAGTGAGATGGAGCACTGTAGACATGTAACTTCAGTGTAACTTCCCTGCTGAAAAAGACCTTTAGGAAAAAAAAAAAAACTTACTGATAATATATAGACCACTAGTTTCCTGTAAGACACTTTTAGATCCCGGTAGAAAACCATCAGATGGATCTAGACTCCGTCCCTGAACAGCTGTTGAACCATTAGAATCTCGCAGTGTTTCTCAACTCTGGTCCTGGAGGCCCACTGCCCTGTACTGTTTAATGTTTTCTCTGCTCTCAACTCTCCTGATCCATCTGATAAGCTCATTAACAGCCCACTGTTGAGTGTTAAAGCAGGAAAAGCACTAAAACGTGCAGGACAGTGGGTTTCTAGGACCAGGGCTGTGAAAGAGCTTTACACCAGGGGTCACCCCTCGTCCTGGAGATCTACTTTCCTGTAGAGTTCCAACCTGCAATAACTAGCTGCCCATCCCATTACCTACCACTAATGCATCTGATGCAGCCAATCAAGGACTTCTGAATTACATTTGGAACTTCACTCTGCAGGAAAGGAAATGTTTGGTGACCACTGCTTTACACTGTGATATCAACCCACCCGGAAAACACAAAATACCATCACTGACTACTGGACACAATCAGGAACCAAGTGAAACTTTTAATGCTTTCTAAAGTTTCTTTCCAGTAGGATTTTACTATATAATAAATAATAATAGTAATAATAATAACATAATAGTTTCTCATCTCTGGCCCTGGAGGCTCACTGCCCTGCACAATTTAGTGTTCTCCCTGCTCTCAACACACCTGATCCAAATACTCATGACAACTGAACATTATATTAAATCATACCCATACACAGGGCTCATGTTTCACTTCCATATTCCATGTTTTGGAGGACGTCCTGTACTCATCATCACATCACTTTAACACAGCAATGACAAACAGATGAGGTCAATCAGATACAAACTCCACAGCAATGAAGTCACTTTAATGCAATATTATCAATATTCACTGACATAAAGCTTGTGTTGTTGGCCTAAGCCGTCTCTAAGTACACATTCATATATTGAGAATATAAGCTACTGAACAGAGAGAAAATCACAAAGAAACCCATCAGTTAATCTGAAATCAGCCTTGTTTTACAGAGAAAGCACTTGCTCATTTGTTGAATTGCTGCTGTACAGCACAAAGCAGAAAGAAAGAAAAGATCTGGGAGTGCAAAAGGTCTACAACGCAGAAATGTGTCAAAGGCTTGCCCATGAAAAAAATAAACAATAATTCCCTCCAATTAACTCCTCCTCTGCTCCGGCTGAGGAAAACAGCACGTCCCACAGTACCCTCACACTTCAATCTGTCAAGCTGCCTTTGTGAAGATTCAGTCCTCATTTTGATTTGCACAAACAGCACTACATTCTTGCATCTCTCGCTTGGTCACTGTACCACTTTCTCCTCGTCATAGTATGATGTGGAGGTTGACTCGTGCTGTGTAACATTGCCAAAAGGAGAGAGCTCCTCTATTTACCAGCGGTTTAAAGAAGAAACAACTGAACTCTCTCACACCACTCACTGAGCCCGTCACAAACAACCACACACGCCTCAGTCTTCGCTCTGGAGCCTGTCGGTCTGTCCGTCCGTCTCACCGTCTGTCTGTACATGTATATGTGTGGGTCTGTCCGTGTCTGTGTGTGAGCTGTGCTGGAGGTGGAATTCCTCCAGCTCTGCAGCTGATGATGCTCATCTTTCCTCCTCTCCCGCTCTCCTCTCAGGTTGCCATGGTGAGGTTGGAGTCTGTAGGTCTGTCTGTAGCAGGTGCGCACTCCCTGCCAGTACAGGGAAGACCAAGTGCACCGTGCTCTCGCTTTCTGTTTCTCTCTCTCCTTCACGCGATCACTCGCTCGCTCAATCAGCGTCTCCTACAAAGCAGAACAGCAGGTTTACTGTGAGCGGCCAACCAAACACCCCCCCCCCGAAACAGACACACCACTGAAGTCCATGTCCCTTTGTACAGCGATGTGCAGCAACACCAAGGCTCAGATGGATGTTGGATGTTTATGTGTGGATGCAAGTGTTTGTGTGTACTCTTGTTCAGTTAGACAGAGCCACGACCTCAAATACACATGCAAAAAATATTTATTGCATAAATAATGTTGGACAGACATTTTTGTCATGGAGAAATTATATCTGACATCGAACAAAAGAAACATGCAGGTGGTAAACATGCTTTATTTACATATGCGTCTTAAGCAAAAACAAAATTATTCAGCCTTTAGTTAACATGTCTGATGTGGACTGTCTGGCATCTGTGGCCTAGATGAAACTGCTGTAGAGAGGGTGACAATAATTGTCAGTCTCTTCAGTCTCTGCTGGAACTGCCACAGCAGACTGACGTGAGTATGATGTATAGGAGCAGTTTCAGGCTGGATGACTGGCGCTGGATGGACTGTATCAGCATGGCTGCTTTCCTAGCTGTGCTGCCTCTCTCCCTCCAATTTTAGTCAAACTCGATTGCGCCTTTGGCTCGCCCTACTCTCCTGCTTTCTGCCCACAGATACAGCAACCAGCAATTACTCACAGTATACCGTGAGCCTGACCACAGTGAACATACACCACAGATACACATATATATATATAGCAGCCAGCATATACACCATATATACTCGTTCTTTCAGCATGTCTTACCTCCCCCCAGTCTTGAATATCAGGTCTGCATTAGGAGCCCCTTTAGGGTGCTGATAGCGTGGGCGGCGCTCTCGGTTTGTGTTGGCAGGTGCAGGTCTCTGAGCCAGCGACTGCATCATCTCTGTTTGTGCATACAAATTAAGTCAATAAAAGCACAGGCCCAGGTATTTATAGTAAGGTACTGCTAATGTTAATTGTGCATCAAAGGCTACGTTCACATAAGCCTTATTGCTCTATTGATTTATAAATGTAAACACTCCTGCCAAAAAAAATAAAATAAAATAAAAATAGAGACAACAAAAAAAGTAAATGAAGATGACGTTATGTTTGGTTATTGCATATGTATAGCTTTGTTCACACTGCAGAGCAAACTGGTTTTGTTGCTTATATTTGACTTTTTAGACCAACAGTTCAAATTCACAGTTACAAGTAAAGAGTTACAATTGTCAGACTGTAGTAGCATTTGCTTGCATATCCAAACTGGTTGCCGTAGTAAAGCCGTACGTTGGCTACCTAATAGAACGATGACGCTATATTTGACAATGTTGTTTCACTTTATATTAACTACAGCAAGAACAGAACATGTCATTGGTGTAGGCTGACCTGGTCACCAAATTGCTAACAAGCTATAGGCTATAATAGTACTACAGAGAGAGGCTTTAATTTCAAATGAAGTTAATGAAGCAGTCACTGTAAACTACAACACAAAGTACAGAATGTTACCTAAATGTTATACCACAAAAGTTCTACTGTCTGTGTTTAAGCTGTAATATGTGAACGTGTGCTGCTGACTTCTGACTTCATGAACCACTGTATCATGAATGATTTAAATAATAATTAAAAAAAACAAAAAAAACAAAAAAACAAACAAAAGCACATGAAATTTGATCTGGCCGGTCAAGCTAATTCACATATCCAGAAATGTGATTTAAATCTGTTTGGAAAAAGTCAGACTTAATGTGGCTTTCTGTCATGCAGACTGCAGAAAATCTGCCCTGCTCAAATCTGATATGTCAAAAAAAATCACACACAGCCTAAATCGATTTGAAAAGATTTGAAAGATCAGATTTTTGTGTTCACATAGCTCTGAAAAACAAAATATCTGTTACGTTTAGGCAAAATATCAGGATTTGTGCCACTTGAGTTCTGTAATGTAAACATAACCTACATAACCATAACACATTTTGTCTTCTCACCCTGGTAGTCCTCCTGTTCCTGTCGCTCATTGATGTCCAAAGTGAGCTTCTTCATACGCATGCGCTCCTCTTGTTCTGCCTGCTGCTGGTTGAAGTGATTGGCAGCCAGGTGAGATGACAGTGGCACGTTCAGGATCTTAAACTACAGAGAACAAAATTTCAGTCCACACAAAAAAACTAAGTTTATTTGAATCAGTAATACAGTGTAATGTAATGTAGGCGACCAGCATTATGACAGCAGGGGGTTGCAGTGAGATTAAGCAGAAAGTACACAGAAACGTGGAGCAGAGTACAGTAAAGTAGTGTAGAGGGCTGTGTGTGTGAGTAGCTTCTCAACAGTGCACGGTTCTGTGTGCTGCAGTTTACTCTCCCAAAGCCACTTCCTGAACACACCCTACCGCTTCGGCCCAAAACCACACATTCCACAGCCAACACACACACACGCACACACACACACATACATACACGGACCTGTTGTTTGTTGCCTTTCCTGGTCAGCATGACAAATTGCATGGTGTCGTTGATGTCTGCGTCTGTGTCTGCTGTACAAGAAGGTGCAGGGCCTCTCTTTAGCTGGCTCTTCAGGTGCAGTGGAATAGCAACATCGAGCTGGTGCACCTTCACTGCCTCCCCGCTGCGCTGCTATTCACCCACACACACGCACACATACACATTAAATACTTTACTTGGTACCATATAAAAGACAATTTAATCAAAGGCATCCACACATAGGAAAAACAGAAGTCCAACACAGCACAGTTCTTGGACTGAGGAAGTGTCCTCCGAGTGTCCTCCTTTGCAAACAGCCAAGTTGCCTATTTTTGAAAATGCAAGACTGGAACTAGGGATGCACCGATATGAATTGCCTACATCAGGCATTTTTCCCATGTATATTTCTGCTAATGCCAATAGAGAAACATTAATAAAACATACAAATTAGAAATGTAACACTTGTAAAATTTGTGGAAGAATTGCAGTAAAATAAATAAATGAAATACTGACATTTTATCACAGTAGCCCAGAGTAACCTAAATGAATCACCAAATCTAAACATCTGACCAATGCTGCAATTTAGCAAATATATACTGTTACTATATTATTTCAATATCATTGCATCAATAATATGAACATGCCCAAGGCTGACAAAGGATAACACCTTGCCATTTGTATCCTAACTGGGACTTTGTGTGGACAAGCACAAAATAGATCATATTTGTAAGAAGGACCTGCAGTCATGCAGTAACAGTAAAAAATGAGAATCTCTTCACAGTCAGCAGCGCTGGCACTTTTCCTGCTACCTGGCAAATAAAAAACGCAGATCTATTCAGCTAAAAAGTGCACAAATAAATGTAAGATGAGAGCAGGAGAGTCTGTTGTAAGCACATGCATATATTATGTGTGTATATATATATATATATATATATATATATATATATATATATATATATATATATACACACATACAGTAATATGTATATATACACACAGTAATATGTATATATGCACACAGTAAAATGTCAAACACAACTAAATCCCTAGTGGTTCATGTCATGTTCTGAAACAATGAGACAAGAGCATGTTAAAGACAGCTACGTGCTCATACTTCTCAGTTCATGTGGCACATACCTGCAGGTTCTCCAGCATCATTTTATCCAGTGCCTGAATAAAGTCATCATCCTCAGCACAGGCCACATGTTTCAGACCTCCACCCCGAATCATCACCTCCTACACAGCAGCAACACAAACATTTTTATTCACAGCAATCATTTTTCAATAACTATTTCCTGCTTGACCCCCCTATCATCAGATCTGTGGTATGCTTACATTGTTCTCCTCGTCCGTCTCGTTCTCTTTGTTGGAGTCGGTCAGGTAGTCCGTGTTCTCTTCCTCCTCCTCCCGCTCCTCTTCCTCATTCTCTGAGCCTTCCTGCATGTACACAAGCAAGGTCATAATCTTGAAAGCAAGAAAGAAATCTCACAAAAGCTCTTCAAGGATGTTTACACCAGCATTTCCTTTCTGCTCTGTTTGTATGTTTGGTTTCAGTGTCAGCCAGTCTTTGTAGGAGGTACAGACAGAACTGACAGAACACACAAACCTGGGCCATATCATCCTGAATTCACACCAGACATTACAGCAGGAGTGCAGGATCACCTTCCCTCAGTCTATAACAATACAAGCCACTACACATCCAAAAAGAACTGTTGCAGAAATGGCATTCCTGCAATAGTGCCCCTCTCAGAACAACACGTTATCTCATACTCCCTGGGGTGTGGGAAGGCGATGCACTCTGATTGTAAATCTCTGCTTTCACAATAATTATATTTATACAATTCTTTTTAAAAAACAACTAAATGGATCATAAAATGTTGATTATTTTAGTATGATTTAAAATTATTTTTTAAAATACACTAAACCCAAATGTGACTGGATGAACTACTTGCTCAGCAGTGGAATACAGACAGTTAAAACCGTACACCAGTACTCTTAATATTTACATTTGAAAATAGCCCAAAAATTATATTTTAGTCACAAAAAGAGCACATCCTGAATGTTATTACAATCAATTATAACATTCTAAAATAGATGCATAAAATTTTAAACCTAAATGTGTCACTCTGTTCTAGACTTACCTCCTCTTCTGGTTCATTCATTTCGCTTTCGTTTCCGGACTGCTCTTCCGTCTCTGCTCCACCTTCATCATCATCATCTTCATCTTCCTCATCTAAAGCCTCTCCCTCCCCCATGGCACTGGAACAACGGCCATCCTTCTCCATGGCCAAGCCTGGACACATACACACCCCAGCACACGCAATGTTTGCCATGTCGATTATGAGAACAATAGCAGTCATATCTAAGGGCCGAGGCATTTACAATGCTGCTGGAATGGATCTTTTGTCTTTGGCGTGCATTTAGGCCAATAGACGTCCTGTTTCACTTTCATGGGCTTATCTTGCTTATTCAAATTTCCTTTAATATTCAGAAGCCACCTCAACAGTGACGACTTACAATTACTCATAAACGACACATTATTCCACTAAGTCATATGAAGGCTTTTGGTCATATTTTAACTTTCTTTGCCTCAGTAATCTGAAGACATGGCAGCACTTTCACACATGAATACAACTTAAGGACGCTTAACTGGGCTTACATTACTAACTATGAGTGGAATGTGCACCGAGCGCATTGACCTAATCCATGCAAAGTCTCTATAACAAAATAAAACAGCATTCTATCGGTCACATAAATGGAAGAATAAGACAAAAACAAAACAAAACGTGATTCACAAAGCAGACACAACTCTCTTTCTCTCTCTCACATACACATATATAAAATTTCTAACCTCTCATATTTGTACTTCTTTTAAGGTTATTTAATTGTTTCAAATGAATTAATTATACAAAGTTAACAAAGAGGACAAAGACAATCATGAATAAGCAGCAGTGGCGTCACTTCATGTTAATGAAATCTCCAGAAGCAAACATGATTTTAAAAATACTTTTTCAAGAAAACAGAAAACCACGCTTTTCTTTCTCCATTATTGCTGAAAAGGAGGCACATCAGTACCCTCTTTGAAACACAACAAGAAGACATTAATATAGATTCCTATTATACCTGCCCGTGCAGCAAGAAAAAGCTCCTTTAATAAATAGTAAGCACATGTATACAGACGCACACAGAGGTGTGACTGGATTCCAAGTCAACACCTTTGACGCTGCAGTCACAAATCACTGTTTCTGTTGCACCTGCAGACATGATACCATTACATGTGCTGAAGGAATGCAACATTTTCTCTCTCTCTTCTTCAGGTATGTAGGTGTGAAGAGAGGATGAATGAAAGTAGGCCAGGCATAATGAACAAGCCTGAAAGTGAGTCACTGAACTACCATACACACACAGGAATGCTGCTTAGCAGGGATGACAGAAACACAGAACTGGGATGACTAGCACAACAACCACACCAACCACACACGCGCACTTAGAAAAGAGACGATGAGTTACCCAGTTTGACGAGGACCTCTCTTTCAAGTTCAGTGACCTGTCGGCAGGCCTCCTCCAGTGAGCTGCACAGGTGCATTTTGGGCCTCAAAAGCTCCAGCATGTCACTGATCATGTAGTCAATATCAATGGGGAAGGGGTGATCTTTAGTCCATACCTCTAAACTCTTCTTCCACCAGATATATCTCTACAAAACACACACATACACACACATTTTAACTTGTTCAGTCAACGCTGGGTGGTCAACAATTTTTTTAGCAAATTTGAATCACATGCTTATATAGTATATGTTCACATTTGACACATTTGAAATAACGATGTTACTAATTTAACATTTTACGTTACATAAATGGTAACAGTGCTGCACAAATGAGCAATTCTGTTCCAACACGAACAACCAAAAAATGAAACGTTAAATATAAAACATGAAGAACCATCACGCAGTCAGTCATTCAATTGTTCGGTTTACTAAACAAATCTTTATAAATTATATTATCATTAAAATTATATTATCATCTATTATAAATTTTTAACTGTTTAAAGATTTTAAAAGAGGTCAAATTCTTTGAGGAAATTATACCATTTAATGCACTAAGAAACAACTGTGTGTGTTAAGACACATAAAACATTTCAAGGATTTCCTGAACTTTTTTTTTACTGGCATCAAATTAAGACTGAACTCAATCTTTCCCTGAACCGCTGCCAGTCAGACATTACTGACAGAAACATTTCCACTCACCAAACATGAGATGAGGCAAGCTGTCTTTAGTAAGTCAGGTGCCACTGGTAATTACTTAAAACTAAATGTGCTAACATATTTAGCCAGAAAGGGTGTTCATTTGAAAATGTTACCAAACGTTTGTGCCCGCACTGCCAAGTTTTATCTTTGAGGGCAAAATTCCACAGCAGTTCCCACTACTAAAAATAGCTAAACATGATGGTTCCTCTTTAAAGGTATGAAAAAGCTTAACCATTCATGATAACCTGATAAAAGAAACAAAACCCTCAAACCTGGAAATAGATGAGGAAGCAGTCAAGCTTCCTCTTGCTGGAGCCACGGTCAAAATACTGCCCACATGTGTCAAGCAGGGTGCAGACCAAGCGGATGCGGAACAGGTGCTCAGGAGGGTCCAGAGGACTGGGCGAGCCATCAGCGTTCACACCGAATGAGATGAATGAGAAAAGCGTGCGGAAGATCACAGCTGACTCCACCATGCGGTAGTTGTAGAGCTCCCCCAGAAACTTTGCACTGCTGATACGCCGCTGGTTAAACTTTGGTTGGTTCACCTGAGAACCAGAGCGTAAAGATTGTTTTCTTACTATTATTGCTGACACATAATGAATAACATGAAAAAAATATACAGAAATAAAGTACACAGGAAAAAATAGACTGGTCAGGATGACATCATAGGATACATAAGTCTATCCATCATGTCCCCTGGTGCTAAAATTAAATACGCAGGCGCACACGCAGACACACGTACTTCCATGCCAAGACGGATGTCCTCCAGCACCCCATCCACTACATGTATACCCACATCCTCCTGGTATGCAACTAGTCCAGCCAGCAAGTTAGCTACACAGTGAATGCTGTTGTACTTCACATTCCAGATGTTCACCATGCAGCAAATCAGATAACTCTTCATTTCTGGATCCTGCCAGGGCAACTTGCGCATCTGTCTCAAAACCTAAACACAAACATATACAACAGAATTTCTGATACCTTCTTGCTTTGTAATGCACAAAATAACAAAATAACTTGTTGACTTGTTGGTCTGGCTATACTGAGCAACAGAGTGTGTGTGTATATATAAGGGAAAGTGAGAGAAAACATAAGAGAGTAACAATAGCACTACAGTAGCCAAGTACAAACCTTCTCGGTGGTAACCTTAGACAGATCTTTGTAGAGCAGCTTGCGAATATACTCCTGTAGCGGTGGCCTCTTCTTGCGCACAGTTTTCTCCATGGGTGGTGGGTTGCAGTAGTAGTAGGCATTCTCCACCATAGTTACGTATCGAGCATCCAGATGTTGCGCCTGTTTTTTGCGCATCATTTGTTCCTAAACGGCACAAATGCAGTACATGATGTAGACATGTGACGTAACTGTGTGTATAATCAAAGGAGTGAAGTGTACTGGGTTAATGAAACTGGGTTAATTAAAAGAATCAGGTTAAGCCTGGTGTCTGATCATGTGTTAGGGAGCTGATCTGTGCTCCTGGATAAAGCAGATACAGTTGATTAATGCTGGTGATTAATCTGACTGGGGCAGCACACTTGAGAGAGGAAGAGAACGGGTGGGGGGGGTTCTTGCTGTGTACTGATACCTTCTTGCACTGATAGACAAAGACTAGCAGTAACAGGTCTGAGTTCACCATCATGTATCTGTATCACTGTTGTGTTTTATGGAGAGCAAAGAACTGAGAACTAACTGAGAAAGCATGTGACTCACTCAGTGTGTGTTTGCATGTGCACGTTTGTGTGTGTCTCACCAGTAGAACGCTGGTACGCAGATGAGACTCAGGAGACCTGAAGAGAAATCGTCCGCATGTCTCCAGCAGAGTGCAGGCCATTTCAATGTGGTGATGAGAGAAATCAGACAACAGCATCTGTAGATCACACATGCACACAGTTACCTTCCACAAAGTGCAAAACTGCAGTTGTGAATGTTGCTGCGGAAAGTTCAGACTCACCTTCAGACAATGTAGAGTGTCTGTTTTCGAAAACATTTTGAATTTGGCTAACTCCCCAATAAACCTCACGGTCTTATTCTTGGTCTCAATGTTGATTTGGTCCTTCTTTCTTACCTACAAGAGAAATGAAGAGTTTGTAACTAGGCAAAAAACAGAATACAGAGAATACATGTATTGTATTCAAGATAGCTGGCTATGTTAGCAGAGTAAGTCCACAAAAAGGATCAAGTTTTCAGTCGTACGTAAACGTTTGAACACACTGGTGAAATTACATGTCTTCTTGATTTTTCTTACTTTCACTTAGAAAATCAACAAAGCATGTAATTTGACCAGTGGTGCCCAAATGTTGGCATAGGAATGTATAAACAACAAAGAGGCAGATACACACGTGGAATCTGAAGTCTCCTTTGAGCATGGAGCAGAGATCCTCTGCAACATCAGACATGCAGGGGTGCAGAGTAGCCACCAGCCTTGAGTAGAACGGCAACAGATCAAGCCTGACAGCATAAGAAGGAAACACACAATTTAAAAACATGTAATAAACAAGCCCTTGGATCAGTTAAATGTCTAACTACCCCTGTTCTAGAGCTGTTACTCTACAGCAAACACACTTAAATAAAACATCTCTGCCAATTTTAGCGCAGAACTTTGAGAGATCAACTAATTAAAGAGGTGGAATCAGGTGTGCTTCTGCTTGACTGGATAAGTGGCTATGACTGGTGATCTCTGCCTTAGAGTGACAAAATGAATGAAGCAACAGCTCCATCTAGTGTAAACACAGACTGACGTTCATTCAATGTGCTCAGGGCGAAAGGAAAGGAGAGTTAACACACCTTTGCCTGGGAACAGTGAAGAGGGCACGAACAAGCTTCCTGCGGTTAGACTTGGTGTTCATATTCATACAGAAGTCCATTGCAGCCTGGAAGCAATCACACAAAGTTTAGTAAAGAGTTTATTTTTTTTAATCACTTTAAAATTAGGCAAACACAAAAATAAGTTACAGTGCAATATATTACACAAGGAGTTCTATCATTTAAACTTGTTGTCAAATGAAGGTTCATATGGCATTAATCTTTTCATATGTTATTCATATTCATGTGAGAAATCTTCTTCAGTAGGAAATAATAGGCTTCATTCATCAATATCATCCTAAGTTTTTTTTTTTTTAAATGTGCTCTTAAGAAAGCTCCTAAGAAAAGGTCTACGTCAGATTCATGACGTGTTCTTAAACCGCAGAACTGTTTGCTCCTTTGTGCTCCATGTGTGTAGATTCTGTTCTTATCTAAGAACAAATCCTGAATAAGAAAACACTGAAGAATGTCAGAGTCTTTGCGAAAACTGCATAAGTGATTAAGAAGAAATTTCCTCTTGAAAACAGTCGGTAAATGAGGCCCATTCATTTTTATTAACAAATGTGCCACTCACTATTAGCTCTAATTTGTAGAGTAAACATCTCACAGCACCACTGTCACATACTCAAAAGAACAAAGCTCATGTCAGAAAAAAATCTCTTTGCCACTATATCTACTTTAAGTGTTTCTTTCATAAAAACAATTTAGCAAAAAAGCAAACAAAAGCCAGTTATTAGACTTCCAATCTTAGGGCTACATATTTCAGTTCTCTCTTGTGTAACAGGTCTAGTATTGTTCATACAGGGTACACCCACTCTCTCATTCATACATACTATTTAAAGAACACCTGATATAATAAAACCAGGTGGGACTGAATAAATAGTTTTATGAGCGCTGTTCTGAGTGTTCTTGTATGCAAGATGAGTCTGTGTGTTTACCTTATCAATCAGGTCTCTGTTGACACAGTTGGGGAGCTGTTGGATGAAGGCGTCAACGATGAGTTTAAGATGAGATCCAGTACTGGCTTCCTCGTCTTCTTGTTCTACACATGTGCAAACAGAGAGCCACATATACAGTCACATTAAATGAAAAAGCAGCTACTCTGTAGTGAGTGACTGACAACATAACTGTCCTTCAACATACATATACATACATATATATATATATATATATTAGAGATGAAACGATATTAAAATTTCATATCACGATTACCATGACCAAAATTTATCACGATTATCGGTATTATCACGATATTGTTCAAATGTGTTGAAAAGTAAAAGTAAGTAAAAAAATAAATACTGATACACAAACTGAAACTCGTTTTACCAACTTTTGTATTAACACAAATAGAATTGGCAGCAATATGCACTCTGTTTGCATAAACATTAAAAAATAAGGTCAATACATTTTTTGTATTACTTTTGTATTACTTACAATACTTGTAATACTCTGCAAACAAAAGAATAACAAACGTATTATTATTACTGTTATTATGACTATTACTACTGTTATTATTACTGTTGTAATTATTATTATTATTATTATTATTAGGTACAATAATTAGGGATTTCCCTGCATAGAGAATTAAATCTTGACGAACTCTGAGGTGGGTCTTAATGGAAAATTACTACTTCTAAGAAGTGCTGCACTCGGGGGATTTCTGTCCGAACCGCAATTGCACCATTATTGTGCCGTTGTGGTGCTGAACCCCTAATCAACACAGTGCACCAGGAAAAACTAAAAACAAAATCGCAGAGGAACTGCGTGACCGTGCTGTGAGCTGCAGACAGTGTAGAACTCACACAGTGTGTCTTCACCTGTGGAGCTGCTTCTCTAAAAGCATTTTAAAACTAAAACATAACTTAAAATTAACGCGCATCTGAGCTGCGGCAGAAACACTCCTGAAGTTTAATCTCTGAAACTCTGCTTCTCCTAAAAACAGCACACAGCGTTTACTCGCGAGGTCCCGTCTCAAAGCACACTATCTTCCCTATGTAGTGCACTTCGTGGATCATGAAATAGATGAAATCCTTCACCCAAAGAGTGCGTGAAACGTTCGACTAAGTCATCTATAATCAACATTAACAACAGGCTACAAATCCCCTATTTAAAACTCAACTGCTTGTTAATGATGATCGTGTTTGTTTGAACAGGGGCGCACTATGTAGGGGACACTGAGTGGTTTGAGACGTTGTTATTCTCCTCTCAGACAGTAAACACTGCAAGCGAGACGAGAAAGGGCAGCTGTGCAGATTGAACATTTGCAGCGTCTCGTTCCAGAGCTTGTGTGACTCTTAAATCAGAGCTCATTTTGGAGACTCTGCTCCACAGAAATGTGTTAAAAGCTTTAGTTTCGATTCACAGTTGATTCACCGACTGTTTTTTTTTTTTGACGCTAAAAGCTTCATTTTATATTATTAACGAACCATAAGCATAAGTTAAACCACACAGACCACGACATTTCGTCTATTTCGAAGTCCCCACAGACTTCTCCGTTAAAGTTAACCTTGCATTCTCTAAAAAGTAGCGGGTGGCGGTCGCGAAGATGACTCGTAAGGTTTGATGTGTTGCCCCCTTTCTCCGCTATTTTCTTTCAGCATGTTCTGCAGACAGGGTGGTCATCTTCTAATAACTTTCCTTCTACATCCTTTTAAAACACAAAATATGACCAAACGTCAGACTTGGTCTTCTTAGAAGGCTGAAATATCTCCGAATCTCCGAGTTTTTCACACCGCGGTTTTAACGATACTTTAAAGTTCAAACGGTACTACTAACCGTCATTAACTTTTACCATGGTTTACCATGAAACCGGTAACCGTTATATATATATTAACTGTTTCATTGTCCTTAAACAATGAAATACTAGCTGAAGCAGTCAGATGAGAAGGTGTAGCTTAGAATTTCCCTACAAGTGAATGGCAAGACAGCAGGAGTGTAACGATACATTCAGCCTAAGATTTGAGTGGATTCTCTGTACTGAATTCATGATTTGATATTCTCACAATATTTTGAACAAAAATTCAACTGAAGAAAGATGATGACTATCCATGTTAATGCACAGCTTACTAATGAACATTCTGGTCAAAGTTGTTGGTATTAGTCATTTCCACAAAGTAAATGTTAATAGTTCTGCATCGCAATATCACAGTCACAATGCATCGCTACACCCCTACAAGACATTAGATTGTTATGATACTGTAATATTAATCAATATTATTTATTTTGTGCTTCAAGTAATCTGTATTAAGTAGTTCTTTCATAATTACCATATTTTAGGGGTTTTTTTTCTTGGTAAATACCAATGGAAAATAACAGTGTAATTCTAATGTGTGGTCTAATACTACAAAATGCACAGTGCCAAAGCTGAGAGGACTCAGCTTATAACTTCACAGATAAAGCCTGACTGAAATACAGAAGCCAAGTATATAAGAAACCCTGAAAAGAATGAACCTGCTTTGTAATATACCCTAAAATGTTCTCTTTCATTCTCTCCCTAAGAATATCTTCAGTCACCCTCATCCAGTTACCTGGCCATCCCTTTGAACTCTCCTTGAGTTTTCTCTGACTTTAACCTTATTTCTCAAAGACATTTTCATATGTTTGATGTCACAGAAATGTAGTGTTGCATTTTAGGACTGCAACTATCTAAATTTTCATTTTCGCGTAATCTATCAAATTTTCAAATATTCTGTAAAAATAAGAAAAGCTCAAGATGTGTTTCACTTCAAAGATCAAATGAAAAAAATATTTGTAATGTTAGTGTTATTTTTCTTTTTACTACAGTTATTATTAGTAGTACTGTTGTTTATCAATATTAGTATTATTGATTAATGAAACAATTGAGTTTGCATTGCATGTCACTGCAAGAGGCATAGAATGCGATTCCGAGGAATCCTGCCCAATCTGGCAACCCTGACAAGCTTGCTGAGACTGTTTCAGCGTATCACTGATGTGTAGTGCAGAAGAGAAGAAGAAACAACATCTTTTTAACTACTGAAAACTGCTTTTTGGTCAACTCCTGTTAGCAAGCGAGGGGGTGTCCAGGTTTTAGATTCTATATGAACACATTTTTTAAGCAGCTCCAAAAAAGCTTTATCCCTTAGCATGTGCTTAAATCAGCTGTATTTATCTTAATGTCCAGTACAGTTTTAATAAGTTATTCTCAGAAATAAATGCAGTTGAGAGCATGCTAGTTAGTAATCTAGAGCAGTAGGAAAAATCATTTAGACTGCACCGGGCAATTAAAATTTGAGCTCTAATTCGATCTGAGCTCTAATACACAGTTAGAGACAGAGTCTTGATAGCCTTACTTCTGACTACAGTTCGAGATATCACCGCCGCTTTGACAAGAAAAGACTTGAACAACATTTTGTTTCTCATTGGAATGATAAAAATTGATGCACTGTACTGCATACTTTCATAAAATTATTCCAGTAATTTAAACGGCTTTTGTTTTAATCATCAAATTCTACTGAATGTGTGTGGCTGCCCTGGCACATTTATGTATCTTTGCATGTATGCATCCACCTTGCTCATCTAGGAGTTTCTTGGCCAGTTCTTCGCTCTCAGCTTCATCAGCAGCTTCAAGCTCCAGAGGGTCATCAGTGATGTCCAGAGCCTCTAGCTCCAGCTCCAGCTCCTCAGTGCTGCTTGCCTCTTTCCCTTCACGTCCCTCCTTGATCTCTGCAGAAGGAGGAAAGAATCCAGTTCAATTTAACTAAACTGCTATTCATCTCCTGACACAGCTAAACTGAAATTCAATGGATCTCAGGTTTGAAAGTGACAGTGACTATAACTTCTCTACCTTTGTTCTCATCCCTGTCTTTGCTTTGGCTGGCCTTCTCATTGTCCTTGAACAGAATGGCAGGTACAAAAGCCTTCAGGTCCACCAGGTTTTCATAGAAGTTTCGTGCATCCTCGTCCTCCCAGATTCCGCCTTCGAGCTCATAGTCTCCAGGCTTCCCTGGAGTAAAGATGTCAATGCCTGGACCATGCTCTGCAACACAGACGCACACATAACTGTAGGGCTGGGAATTTACAACTAGCTCACAACACAATACTCGTCATACTCATAATACAACACTTATTATGATACATGTGACAGTTTTTCCCCCCCAAACATGCTGACAGACCAGTCATCACCAATCATAGATTTTACAAAGAAGCTGTTAAGCTCCAAATAAGAACACTTGTCTGTGGGAAAAAGGTATCTGACTGCATATTGTAAATATACTTTACATCAACTGCGAACACTGGATAAAGATCACAACCGAATTACTGTTTACAGTGTATGTGAACTATGTAGCTACAGCACACTCAAGTAGCAAATCATATGTAAAGAACCGCAGACACTAGACAGCATCAAATGAATGGGTCAATGCAAGAGTCTATACCTTCCTGGACAGTCTTATCCTGTGGCAGATCAGGCATGTTCTCATCCAGTAAATCAGCCAGAGACTGAGTGTTAGCGAGCAGCTTCTGATAGCATGTGGCAAATTCCTCATATTGCTTATGCCTGTCCTCACTCAACTCTCCTTTAGAGTGCAGGATACGCCTGAGAGAAAAATAGAGAAATTTAAAAGGAGTGATTTGCCAAAAAAATCTAATCTACACAATTCTCCACTTAGCCCAGACTTACTGTGAACTAATACAATTTACAAAACTTCACACAGGGGGCCATTTTAGACAAAAGGTGTTGTTTTGAATTCTGACTCTCTTTCACATGCACGCATTTGATGCAGGCATATGGATGCTACAGATTATTATTTCATGCAGCTAGATTCGGCGGACGAGTCGGAATTCATACAAAACCTGCTGTCTAAAATGCCTGTTTTTATCTTTTGTAATAGTTTCCATTAAATAATACTGTGTCCTAAATAGGAATGCACAATGATATTGCAATCAAATTGGTATCAACCGATATCTGTGTTAAAAATCTATTAGCATATGACAGATATTCAGATTTCTCTGATATTTCAAACCAATTTTTGATGACATTTATTGTTCTCTGGAAGAGCATTATGACATTTGCTAACCTGTTCTGCCTTTCAATGTTCTGAAGCTCTCTGTGATCTTTCTTCAGGTGTTTGGTAAGAGAGGTGAAATATTCTCTCAGCAAGTTCTGGAAAGGCTGCTGCTTCTCTGTATTGATAATCTCACTAGGAGGGAAGGTCAGGTTGAACTTCTCCGCTGCACTCTTCACTCTACGAGGCACCAGGCCAGCAATGTCATCTCCGCAATGCTTGCAGAAGCTTATCACCACTGAAACGTGAGTGTGAGTCTCACGGTCAGCCCCGATGATGTTCTTCAGCTGCTCGTAGATGAGTGACAGACCCTCCTTATCAGTAAAGAGACCCACTATGGTCAGCTCAGCGATGAAGCGCAGGTCTGTGCGCAGCTTGCTCACGTTTGGAGACTTCTCCTCCTTACGGGCCTCAAAGTGCCTCTTCCAGGCGGCCAGCAGAAGTGGGGCGAAATCTGCATAGCGCTGGTGGAACAGAGAGCACAGGTGCACGGCACAGCCCACGTCTGAAATCTTCAGCTTGGCCTCCACCAGTGAACTGACAGCCTCGCCAATGTACTTGCTGAGGTTGAGGGAAGCAAAGTCATGCGAGAGGGAGTCACGCTGCTGTTCTGTGAGCGTGCGGAGCTTCTTAACAAAGGCAGTGTTTTTCTTGAGGCTGGAGTCCAGACGACTGAAGAAGGCCTCCTCGGGACGGCTTTCCTGTGCATGCTGGTTCTTCCCTCGCAGCTCCTTCCTGCTTTGATGCCTTTCCCATGCCTCCTGGTGCAACTGCTGAGCTTCCTCTTTCTCCCTACCAGCAAAAACACATTAGTAACAACCTATTACAACAGTGCTGAGTGAAACAGGCAGGAGAGTGTTTCATCTCAAGACTGATTATAAAAGATATCAAATAATGCAGTGCTGTACAACTAGAGGTGGGTGATATGAATATATGTATAACTATTGTAACAAATTACAACTGTCTGCTTTTCTGAACACATCGGGGATACAGTCAGTATTTTAAGAACACTGATCTACTGCATGTTCCTTTACAAAGGGTTATTAGTCCCGTTTAATTGGATTTGGTACAGTGCAGTATGAGAAATGTTAAATAAAAATCATTCCCTCAATTTTTGATAATATTCAATAAGATGTGGCACTACTGGTGCTTTTTTACACTAATCAAACCTCTGAGAAAACTAAATATTGTAATACATATTGTGCATTGTGAAATATCATGTTTGATTATGTATGCACAACTACTCCACATAAATCTCCCAAGTCAACAGAGAATGTCAATGAGGAGGACATTATCAGTGGCCAACCCTCATCCTTCAGAAATCTTACTTCAACTGAGCCGCCTCCTCCTCCTTCTGCCGTTTTGCTTCCTCCTCCAGCAGCTTCTTTTCTTGTTCCTCCTGCTGCCTTTTCTCTTCTTCCTCTTTCCTCTTCTGCTCTTCCTCAGCCCTCTGCTTTTCTTCTTCTTTCTTTTTCCGCTCCTTCTCTTCCTTCTTTCTCTTCTCCTCCTCTACTCTTCGCTTCTTGTCATCTGCAGACTTGATGCTGTCTTTCTTGCCACTCATTTTGCCTTCATCTTTGCCCTTCTCTCTGGAGGAGGTGGGTCGTCTCTCCCCGTCTCTGTCCCTCTCTTTCTCCTTGTTGCTGAAGGAGCCTGTTTCCTTCTCATCCATGTTTACTGACTTTTTGCGTTCAGCAGGCATCCTGCTAAAGCTAAAAAAAAACGTAGGTTAATTTTTAATCATTTTCTAGCTGTCCAATAAACTTCACCACGTAACTGACCAGCAAAGTGAGCTAATTGACGTACTTTTGCTAGCAGACTGCTACAAAAACAATAAACAGGCCGTTAACCTGAACTTAATGTTTGCTTTCCAGTGGTCTTAAGTATGGTTTGTGAGGGATAATGGTGTGAGGGGACACCTAACGTGATTTTTAAACCTCCAAAACCTACTGAGGAGTTTTACAACTTAGCCAACGAGCTAAGAGCAAATAGTTTCCGTAACATGAAAGTACACCCCGGTGGTAGCTAGCTAGCGTTTCCGTTGATTTAACTGACTACAACGACTTGTCAGGCTCAACGTCGCCCATCATGTTAAAATCATACGTTAAATGATAAAATCACAGACACACTATACCGGCTAACAGGAGAGGGCAGTGGACTGCACTTGTAGCTCGCAGTGACAGCTGCGCGGTCTGGTGTAAAACATTATCACAAAGTTAGCTTGCGTTAGCTTAACTAACTAAAGCTACATCATCGGGTTTCGTAGCGTTTTGCACTGTCGTGCCTTTTATTTATGCAGAAACTTCACAAAACAAACAATTAATCGAAGTTGCATTTCTAAACGTAATAATCAGTTAAATGCACAACAAGTTGTCGACATATACAAGCAAGTTATTTGCGCCGAAGCACTGAACTCTAACCTGTGAGGCTAAACGAGGCTGAAGTCAGCCTCTTATTTGAAATGTTCCGTTCCACCTTAAATGGTGCAGCGCCAGAACGTAACGGCTGCACCACTTAAGGTAAAACGGGAAAATTCGAACAATAAACTAGTGAATAAGAACCAAACTTCAGCCTCGTTGACGCTCACAGGTTAGCACATATGCCCATTAGCAGCTAAGCTAACAGCTCAGCCACAGAAACCGAAACAGCTAAAAGCTAGTTAGCTTACTTGCTAGCTGGTATAAAGTTTACGCGCCCCGCATTCCATTCAACAAACAGCGTTTAATAACACTCTAACAACGGACCACCAACAGACCACAGTTACCGTTTTAAACCGTGTAGTCTCTACGCGGCCTGTCTGTGAACGAGAGGGCGGTGAACAGGGTCAGTAATGACTCCTCAGCTCGTCTGGATCTCAGGCCATCTTCAGAGGGGAGTGTAAACACTGCTGAGCTGCTAGCAGCTCCGTCATTACGGACACCAACATGCAAGAAGTCTCATTTAAAACCCCAGACCCCGCCGTCTTTAGTTAACGTTATTATCTCACCTTCAAAACATGTAAAAGCGAATAAGGCAGTTTCAGCTGGATGTGTTACTTTTTCCTCTCACTGCTGTCGTACTTAGGACCCCACAACACAGCGGGATCGTTCTGTGCGCCTGAACAAAATGAGAAACATTGCAGGCAGAGAAGAGCTGAGGTCTGAAAGACGTACAACAGACCAAGTAAACTACAAATATGAAATAAAATAACTTTATAAAATAATTTTATTTATAGCACGTATAATACATAACAGCTTAAAGCGCTGTTATTTGAAATAGTATGTTTAAAATTAAGCAAAAACACAAGCTAAAACTGTAGTAAAATGAAAAGAAGTACATTAAAAGATGTTTTCAGATGTTTCTCAACAGCATGCATCGTATGTACTTGACTGCTTAATTGTGAAGGGCAACATGTATAAGTGCATGCAAACATTGTTTACATATTTGATCATGTTTTAGTCTACAATGGTTTTCATTTATATAAGAAAAACTCTGAAGTCTACAGCATAAAGGCAACATTCTGAGCAAAGCAGATAATGCTGCTTTTATTATGAATTATTTGAGTGATGAGTGGTCAGTATGAATCAGTCTTTAGTTCTGTAGTTTTTCTTATGTAAAGCGGAGGCAGTAAATAATGTTAATTATTAATAGTTTCTAGATTCCCTTCACAAACTTCACAAACCATTCCCTTAGCTATACAACTGGAGTAATGTCTAGGCCAGGATTGGACACAGCAGACACAGCAGTGCTGCTGGAGTTTCTAAACATTGTGTCCACTCACTGTCCATTTTATTAGACACACCTACCTTAGACGCTGTTGACTGTATATTTTTGGTTGGTGAACTATTCTCAGTCCAGCAGTGACACTGAGGTGTTTAAATAGTCCAGCAGCACTGCTGTGTCTGATCCACTCAGACCAGCGCAACACACACTAACACAGCACCACCACGTCAGTGTTACTGCAGTGCTGAGAATGAGCCACCACCCAAATAGTACCTGCTCTGTGGTGGTCCTAACCATTGAGGAACAGGGTCAAAGGGGGCTAACAAAGTATGCAGAGAAACAGATGGACTACAGTCTATAATTGTAGAAGTATATTGTAGAAATGTAATTGTAGCACCAATATGGTAAGTGGAGCTGATAAAATGGACAATGAGTGTAGAAACAAGGTGGTGGTTTTAATGTTATGGTATATTTTTATTATAATCATTACAGATCAGCAAGTAAGTAAACCTATTCTTAAAGTCTACATACTCTTTAGTCCGCTCTCCTTATTCCATGTTTAATCTTTTTAGTTAACCACCCATTTCTTCCGTTTTTGAGACGATTTGTAATTATAGTTAAAGTGTATAGTCACCCCAGTAGAAAAAAAGAATACTTGATGATTTATTGAAACTTGAGTTAAATGCTTTCTTTACTGTTCTGTTTCTGTTACTGTTATTTTATTGAAACATGATGCTTGTTAATGCTGACATTAGGTACTATGCTATTTATTTGTCAAGTTACATTATTAGTAAATTCATCATTTTTGATGCCCAGAATGGAAGCAGGACCCTAGTACCCTAGGACCCTAGTACTAGCACCCATAGATCAGTCCAGTCATCAACCATGAACACCCAGCAGTCCTGGCATTCAAACCAACCACCCTCCAGCTGCTGGCTTGATTCCTTTACCACTAGCCCATCTACCCCTACATCCTTTGGTTGTCTCTAGCATAATGAATAGCCAATTTATAATGGTTATATGTCATAATGTATAAAGACATATTGTAAACAATGTAATAGTGTAAGAACAAAAAATGGAATACAATAGATGTAATGAGGTTATTTTATGTTAAAATGCCTAGCTATAGTAATACATTTAGTATATGAATTGGTTTGTCATTATTTTCAAGACTTAAAATAAGCCTTGACCGCTTTCTGCATTAATATTGTTATCATGATGTACACAGAAATAAAGACTGTATATATTACATAATACATATAGACCAATAGTGTAACACATACATAAGCCAGACACAGTGCAAGGATGCAAGCAGAGCTAGAGAGTGAGCAGGTTCAGACTCTTCTTTCCATCACATGCCCACTATAGAGGGGAACAAATGAAATAGATTGAACATCATAGAAGATAAAACAATGTGCCTTACACAGTGGAGCACCATAAGAACTTTGCATATAGGAACAGACACTCTTTGCACTCAGGGTCAAAGATGTCTTTGGTGTTCTTGGGGTCGGGAAGCACACTAATGTCACAATAACGAATATACAGTAGCCCAAAAAAGTATTTGGACATATTTCATAAAATGTTCATGAAATGATATGTGTTTCAGAGATATACACTTTTAAAACAACATCAAACTGATGATAGACTTTTTGTGTGGAGAAATTCTAGAGAGGAATTCCAGCCATCCTGCACTAAAAGTACTGTAAATCACAGAGATGGAAGTGTCTGAACACACCAGCCACCTTTTAAAGAACACTTTGCCAAAAAAAGTTGAAAAATAAATGCTACTTAGTTTTACATTTTGTTTCTTGAACAAACTTGACAACAAAAAATAATACAATTTTAAGTATGGCACAAATGTCCAAATATTTGCCCACGGTAGATAACGTACTGGTGGGGACAAAAAACAAATCTTTGAAAAGTACCTCAATGTGACTTGACATGTTACAGATTACATTGAATCTACAACTGAAATCTGATTGCAATGTCACTATCCAATGATTTATTCCGCATATACACATATTATGAGCTTCTGAAACAGTTCTTATACAAACTCAACAAAAATAAAATGCATTGCTCAATTAAATGTCAAACTGAATGTTCATTTATTCCAAATAAAAAGGGTTCCAAACAGTCTTCAAATGTACAGTCCTTACTCTGCTCTCAGATCTCTTTTAATGGCTTTGTAAAGCTGCACAAAGGCATCCTCCCACAGCTCCTTCTGGTGGCCTGGAGTTGCTTGTGCAAGTTTCTGAGCTGTGTAGACCATAGTGAGCACGGTACGCTCAAAGTCCTCTCTGCTTAGGTGTCCCCGGCGCTGTTCCAGTTGGTGACAGAGGCGGCGGATGTCTGATAGTGTTCTCGGAAGAATGTCCTCACACACCACCTCCAGAGGCTGCAGCTGCCGCAGAGATGCCAACTCCTCATCAGCCACACGAAGCACACCCTCTCCTGCGTCCATGTACAGCCCTGTCCACAGCGCCTGACCAAAGAGAAACATCCCCATCTTTAGGTTTGCTACCATATGTAAGTGAAACAACTGTACAGTGCAGTGTATTTTTTTAACTGTAAAAAATACTGTCATGTGATTAAGAAATGTTTACATGTTAATTTTAGGTTATTTGTCCTTCAGCATTAATTCACAGGGTTATTTTGCTAATAGTTTTGTATTATTGTGAAGGGCCCAGGGAGATACCTTTGTGTGTGTGAGTAGCGAACAAGCTGTCAGTAAAAGGAAAACTCTGCTTATGTACAGTGTAGCTGTGACCCGCAACAGCTGGAGAATAAAGCACCGTGATTTGTGCGAAAGCTGTGTCTCTTGTAATGGTGGTGAACACTACAATACTGATAAACAATAACACTATATAAAAATACAGTGACATTTAACAGTAAAGTACTGTAGTTTAGTAACGATTGTTCTTTGGTTTGTAAATAAAGTTTAATTTCTGTGTAAGTATGTTTCATTAATTTACTGCCAGCAAAGTAGCTTGTTCACTAAATTAGTTACAGTAATGTCATCTCTGCTGCTAGTAAATTATTTGTACTGTACTGTATTGTATTGTACTGCAATGTATTTTACTGTGTTGTACTGTATTTTACTGTATTGCACTGTATTGTGCTGTGTTGTACTGTATTGTTTTGTATTGTAAAGTGCTGTATTGTATTGTATTGTACTATATTGTACTGCTTTGTTCTATTTTTTTGTACTGTATTGTACTGTGTTATATTGTAATGTATAGTTGTATTAGCCCACACTGTATCCACAGAGATGTGTTCCTGCAGCCTGTGCACATCAGAAGTTTTTAAAAACCCCTTCACTGAGGATGAACAGGGCCCGAGGTTTTGGAATTCTTCAGATACTTTCTACCTTCAAAACTTCTCTCACTCTTCTATTTCTTTTTTGTTTTTTACCTCCATATTCCTTTTCATGAAAAATGTAAACATTGTTGGGGCAATGATGTGATTTATTTCTTCTGGTGCTTCTGAAGGTAAAAGGTACAGAGAGCCAGACAGAAATCTCTCTGTTTACTGGTGAGTGTTCTGTAGGGCATTCAGGAGCATCCTGGTCAGTTTGTTTTAGAGCAGCGTTGCTGAAATGGGGCTCAAGGCTGCTGCATAAGAAAAGGGGATGAGTCTATGAGTGCAGGCTTGTTGACTGCCTGGTGATGTTTGTGCTACTAGCATCATTGCTTGGTCTAGCTCTGCCGAGACACTGTTTACCTCAGTGTGCGGCAGTTGATGGATAAAAGAGTATTAGGAAAAAAAAGAGTATGCGCTCCACTCACTGGGCTGAAAAAAAAGTCCTTCATGAGTGAACTGAACTCATGCTTTAGGGCTTAGTTTTGTGCATTTGTGCCATCTTTTATTTTACTATTTACTTCATTTTCTCATTATTGATTACTATGAAAGGAATAGTTACATATTTTATAGTAATAGTTTTCCATTTAACCCAGATTTAATCAATCAGCCATTATAATCATCAAAAAGTACACTGAATAATTAAAAGCAAGAAGGGGTTACAGTCATTTTCACATGACAGTGTGATAGGCACCCCCTAGCGGTGTAATGCTGTCATTACCATGGCAGGACCTAAATGACCATGGCATGTGCCAGTGATAAGCGATACAGGACAGTCGTCATATATTACTCTAAACAGCACATTATAGTTCTCCACTCCAGTTTGTCCCACTTATTACAGTACTTGCAATGCAAGCACTGTATTCTCTGCTATAAACAACCCAGCACAGGCCTGCATGAATTCCATGCTTGTCTAAGCTGGTCTCTGCTGGTTTATGCTGGTCTGTTGCTGGTTAAGCTGACCAGCATGCCAGCATCCAGAACACAACATATATTCACTGTCTAAAGAAAAACAAGTATTTCCAAAATGGAAACTTTACAGGAGAGGGCAAAAGAGTGGGTTTTTTCCTTTAATGGCATATATGTTTATATATAAACATATTTTATTACAATCACTTTTGGAGAATTTCTGTTGGTCCATTCATCATGAAATTTTCACACTACTGATGTAAAAAAAATGTGCTGGCTTTGCTGATGATCGGCTTAATAATTTCCATTCCTGCTGGCTAGCATACTAGCATCCAAAACACAACATATGCTAGTTTTGTTGGTGACCAGATATGCTGGTCTATGCTGGTGTTTCCATCAGGGCTGCACAACATTCAGACTTCAGTCAAACGTTGTTTTGTAGATCTTTTAGTGGTTTTTCCTCAGTAGTTTTAGCCATCTGGGAGCCAGGATTTTCTCTGTACATTTGTTTGTTTTCCATACATGGTATGTCATACAGTGTCAGAAACCACATAAGCAAGTCTATTTGAAATTACTTAACAACTTGATGCAGTTTGGGGAAAGTATGTGGTAATTTAGTAAAGTAGTTTGCACAATGCTAATTGGTGAGGTATATGCTCACATTAGCTTCATACCTCCAGCGTAAAGCTAAAGAAACAAACTAAAGACATCAAGTATGTCTTAATTGATTGACCATGTATGGGGTATGTGATGAAAACAGTAAATTTGATGCCAAAATATTCTTTTACGGAGTGGTTGAAACACACCTCATAGAGCAAGTTGGTGTCCTCCACGGATCTCTGAATGGAGGGGTTCAGGAGAGTTGGAGTTCCTCTCTTCACTCTGAAGGCAGACGGGTACAGTGCTGGGAAAGAGAAGGTCAGGTCATCGGGTGAGAAAGTCATGGGTCTCTTCTTTCTTAGCCATAACAGACCTTTAACCTGAACAGTTAAAACATCTGGTGGAAAAGGATTGACTGGCTGTCTGGAAGTTATGCCTCCTATGAAAGGTGGGTCTGGACTTTGGTAGGGAGACACCTCATCTGCTTACAGGTCACAGCTCTTCTCTAAAGCTCCTCAGATAGCTCCACTGTGGGGATATTAAAGCAAACATCTGTGTGGCAGGCTTTTGGTGCTGGATCTGCTCCTCATCAAGCCTGCAGTCACACCAAACAGGGACTAACCTCATGCCTCTCACAGCTCTACATGCCAAATCATGCTAGTCCTGTTTCATAACATAGACCAACAAGCCTTGCCACAAATATTATCAGCTGACTAAACAAATTGCGTTGGCCTGGGGGCTAAGGCTGAATGCCGCTTATGGTAAATATTACATAGACAAATTTTGGGTTCTTATCTTTCTTACCATCTTCTCAGTTCAACATGTTAAATCATGCTAGTATTGTTTCACAGCATAGGCCAACAAGCCTTATCACAGAGATTAACAGCCAGTTTTGGTAACAATCAAGTAGGACGCTGCAATGTCCTTGTCTTCTTTGCATTGCAAGCATTGCTGTGCTTCAGTGGTTTGGCACCAAATGAAAGAGATGGAGCAGTAGCTGCTAGGTTTGGGTGGTCCTAAAAATGTTCAAGCTTCCTTTCTTTGATTTGCTCACCATCAGTGCTGTGAACTTGAAGCAGAAACATATCTGGTACGTTTTCCTTGGAACTCAGAGGGCAGTCACAAGTGCACATATTCGCCAGTAGGGTGCATGATTCAGCTTGTTACCAGACTTCCATGTAAATGTGACTGAGAGCCATGGAATGTTCTCCATTCACCAGCTACTCTGTCAAAGCCACTCTGGTGGTTTACAGGAGCATTTTGTTTGCTTATATGTCCACTCCTTTCTTACAACAACTTAATTCACATTCGTCATAAGGTCAGAGGAACTTTCTTTGCACCTGGAAAACAGCATGTCTATGGGCTAGTAGGAGTTTTCCTAGTTTCCTTCAATGCTTGAGAGCAAATGTGAGTGTAGACCATATTTTACATCAGAAAATATAAGGACTTGAAACTGACTGCGGGTTCTTGCATTTGCCTGTGTAAGTAGCTTTTAATTGCATTTTACAGTGTAGTAGATGAGGTCTTTGGCTAAAGATGGAGCCAGTCTTCTCACTCTGCCAAAATTCCATTCAGAGGTTAATGTCCTACAAGTGAATGGGTGACTTACCATCACTCCAAGCCAACTGCCATGTATGGGCCAGCTCATTAAAAATATTTGGAGTTCTAGCCCAACACGGGCAGGCAGACACTGGCGCTGAGGATATGACTTCCCAAAAATGCTGTGCCCTTGGCAAGGGCTCGATATAAAATAGTGATGTCTATCTACTCCCTAGTGGTGGTATGTAATGACATGTCAGTTAGATATACAGAGGTCAAGCTAAAGCCAGAGACTCACAGCTCACAATGTTATGGCATTATAAGCCCTGCCATCAGGGGCTCAGCAAAAGCTTGGCTATGGTTTAGGATGCAACAGGACAGTATGTTGTTAACAAACCATAAGGGATAAATTGCAAAGCCAAAACAATCAAAAGACCAAAATCCAGTAAAAGTTAAATAAATGATCAGAATCAGCTCCTGTTCTGTTTATTTGGATATGTGCGTCTGTCCTGAGATTAGAAGAAGAGAGGATTTCCAAACTGTTTGCTTTGTTTAATACTTATAAGAAGATTTTTTGACGCTTTGCACAGTAGTTAAGTGGAATTGAGGATGGAGAAGGGTGTCTGACCCTTCTTGACTTACTATTAGCAAATAGACACTGGGCATCAGTTTGGCTCAGCTCCCGTGCAAGTGTTTGTTTGGGATATTGGGTGCTTTTGTGGAAACGGTGTTTTGATTCTAATGGGAGAAGTAAGATCTACAGCTTTTTGAGTCTGAATCCAGTCATAACAGAACGGCTGAAAGTTCTGCCTCGCACACATTGATGAAAATCGAAAAAGAAAAATTCTTTCCAGTCCGCTTTTGTGCCTGAATAGAAACTAGATCAACTAAAGCTATCTGTTTCATGAGACGGTATTAAAACTATTTCCTTCAGACATACTTTAAATTTGTTGGACATCCAGACAAAACAAACTGCATCTGTGGACTGTATGCTAAGGCCAAACGGCGCTTATGGTTAAATGATTTTAGAGCACTTTTGTTCAAAGTTTCTATTCTGGTCTCAACTTCTGCTTCTCATTTGTATTCTCATCTAACTTGTCTGCAGTCACATCTTACCTTTCCTCCAGTGCAGGGCAGCAGATATGGACAGATGGCAGAGGACCAAAGACAGAATCACGAGTACTGTTGTCTCCATACTCTCCTTCATCCCTCAGGGCTTCTCTGCGTCTCTTGCAGTTAGCGTATATCACCGGGGCCTGAGTCCAGACGTTCAGAACAGTAATAAACAATCCCTGCACATCACACACACATACACACACACTGGCCCCAACTCTTTACTCCCACTCTCCTCCTCCTGGCCCATTTCTCCTCCTCTTCCTCTCCAGCACACATTCTCTCTCTCTCTCTCTTTCTGACTGAGAAGGAAATGTTGTGTGAAAGTGATGTTCATCTGGAAGTCATCACAAGCTCAAAGACAGTCGGCCAGCTTGTCTGTCCATCTTACCGCTGCCTTACCTGTCTGGCTGTTAGTCTGACCTACCTGGCTTCTACTGGCCAGGCCACCGCATCACTTAACACCAGTGTTTTTTCCGACGCAGGCCTTATAATAATTATTACAGGAAAAAGCAGTGGAACGTCATATGAAGGAGCAAGTTTGATTTAATATGCTAAATGTACCATTCACTCCCCAGTCCACACAGTCCAGATATGGAGGCCGCAAAAACAGTCCATCATGATGTCATCATGGTCCATCCACCACACAGTAGATTAACTGCCCTCTCATGCTGAAGTGATAAGGAGTGTTGTTACTGTAGATGGTCTGTAGCAGCTAACGTTGGGGGAAGTTATTAACTTCATTTTTACTGCAGCCTTAAAATGCAATTTCCAGCTGTTTTGAAGGTCTCAGTTTTTGCGTTATGTATTTTTTCTTCAACAATGTTGATGTGATATATTTTGATGGAAATGTGTATGATTTACAAAACCAGAAGTGATCTGGATTTTCATCTTTGTAGGTGAGTACGCAACATTGCTAAACGTGTTTTGTGTTGAAATGCTTTTTGTATACAGTTGTATACGATTTTTTGATATCAAGACAGCTGCAGTCTGTTTTATGTTGGCAAAGCCGTCTTTGTGAAATGGTATGAATTGTTTTCACAGCAGGGAATTCTCACTGCCCCCTCCTCGCCCAGTATTGCTGACGAGCAGCTTAACAGAGTAATAGCATTTCACTCACAGCCAACAGTGTTACAGGGAAAAATATTTTATTTGATCATAGTAATTCAAAATATTGGAGTCAATTTTTATACCACTGATGGAATGGATGCTAAGGGACCTGCAGAAAGGAGCTCAAAATTGTGCTGTTTAATGCATCACTGTATAACCTTCCAAAAGCATCCAGACACCCAAATGAAGTGACTGAAGTTTATTTTATTGCTGACGTTTATTAGCTGCTTTTAGAATGAGGCACAATACAGGAAAACCAGTCGAAATAGAGATCATTTACAGATATGTCTTAAAGGCACAGTAACAAAAAAAAACAGCTAGTTTAAATCCAAAAGACAGTGAGATTGGAAAATGGTCATGTAATGAATTGTGACTGGTTTTGTGGTGCATAAACCCACATAAACATCATAAGTAAACTTCAAGGACAAAACTGAGGAGAATACGGTCCCTTTAACTAGGAATTTGTAGATTTTCCCTCTATGATAAGCAGCTGCTGTAGCAAGTTGTTCCATACAGGTGCAGAAGTCCATACAGTCTGCCATGTCTGTTTATTAACTTCTCAAATAAAATTCTGCTAAGATGAGGATGTTAACTGGAGCCATACTGTTTTTCACAAATAATAATAAACAGAGATCGGGTGCATACACATTAGCTACTGTGCTTCCAGCTAACTGGCAGAGGTGAGCCTCTTGGGCATACTGAATGCTGTGAGCTGATTCTGCTTCAGGAATTCAGAATCTGTTTTCATTGGCCCTGTGTCCGACGTGGCTGCAAGATGAAACTCAGAGTTCCCAAGTGACAAGAGACAAAAACACCAGATCAGCTGCAGTAGCATGCTTAAAACCTTTCACTCAGAGACAAAGGTCATTTCAGATGCGCTGCAGAAAAAAAAGCCTAATTTTATTCCAATTTTATTCCAATTTTAGTCCACTGCTTAAACAGAAAGTACTCTGTAGGGAAATCTGTATTTGCAAATACTGAACATATGGCAGGTGCTGAATAAATCAATAGCAATAGAAGAACCACTGTGTAGAATTACAGGAATATAATTGGCCTCTAGTGCCAAATACTTCATTAGATGACTTCAAAACCTTCCCTCATTCATAATGATGTTTCCAGCCCTTCTGTCTCTCAGCTCTAATATTCTGCCATTTGTGCTCAGTCACAACAGATGTTCGTAAAAAGCTCTCCAGAAAGCCATATGGGCTGTGAGTGGCGCTGCCCTTGTACTTTTTAACACAACTAAGGACAAGAGTTGCACAGTGGCTGAAGCCTGTTGGGTCTGAGATCAGATTTCTCCATGATCAGTGCTGATATTTGCCCAGAGGAGTCTCGCCAGCTCATTGATCCCCTGGCCAGGCTTTGCAGTAATTGGTTTCCAGGGTGGAGAAACCAAAGCTCAGAAATGAAGAGATAAAGCAGTCAATATGTACAGAAGGAAGAACACAGTCATTTTTTTAAGAGGGGTGTGATGTGGTTTGTAAACCTATAGTCACTTGTAACTGTGAAGAAATTCTACACATTTTTATAGCTTGTCCTGATATATTTCCTTCAGGATTAGTACCATTTCTTTCTATCAGGAGATGTTCAGGGCTCTCTCTCCTCTGACGTGACCTGGAAGAACACCTGTCCCAACCAGCCTGGCAGTCTTCACTTTGTTTCACTTTGTTTGCTGTTGCTGTTGTTAAATTCGTGAAAACTATGACTTTGTGAAACTGTACATTTTGGGAAAAGTAGAGGCCGACTGCCTTTTGTTTTGATGATGTTTTCTCCTGTTCCCAAGCAGGGACGTAGGGTAGCTTGTATTTTTGTGTCACTCTATTTTCTGGTTTAGTCGGTTGTAAAATCCTCAGTAGTTTTGTTTATTGTTCTAGCACATGCTCATCCCTGAAGTAACTATTCCATGTAATTTAGCATCTTAGCATTGAGACTTTTGAGGAAATAATAAAAAAACATGAGCTGGTTTCTTGTAAAAGCACTGTGTTTTGTTTGGTCTGGCAGCAGATCTCAACTCTCAGTTTCTATTAGGGTTATAACAGAATTGGGGGCTTGTCTGGGATTTTGTCAGGCGAATATTTGTGTTTTCTTTGTTTGCTGGCAGCTTTCTGTTGGTGGGGGAGGTGTGTATGTAAGTAACTGTGTGGTAGCAGGAGCTCTCAATGCAATTGTTGTGCAATCGCATTCTGGATTTGCTGTTGGCATGAGGATTTGAGTGTGCGTGCTACCATGCCTGCTTTGTTATCCAGTCAAGGTACTCCTCCTTCTGAGCTGTATGTGGTCCTTTTGCCAGTCATTTGTTTTGAGCAGTTGTATTTGTTTGGTTGCTCCTTGATTATCTTTGTTTATTGTTAAGTGGAGTCTGTGACACTACTGAAGTTACAAATTAGTATTTGAAGTATATCATCAAACACCTTGAATTTTTATGAAAACTCCTAGTCTAACCTTTGTAATTTAATAGGTGGAGTGACTACTTTTCAGTAACTTAGTTAACTTAGTTACTGGACAGAATAACCATTAGTAAATGTGAAAGTAATACTTCACAGGCAGCTGTTTTAATACTTTGCTCAGTGTGTTTGGTTTCTGCTCCTTAGTATAGTAAATTTGGCTCAGCCAGTTAGTGAAAGCCCTTATGCTACTATTTAGTCTTCAGTCCAGGTTTTGAATTAGAATTAGATTGTTTAAGTACTGTGATGATGGCCATATGTAGTTTTGGTGTAGATTAGAGAAGGCCTCCTTTGCCTTGTTTTAGAAATTAATCGAATGGTTTCTACAATGTATTACTTCTTATCGCTTTCACACGTTTTTACATTCCTTATCCTTGTTCTTCTATGTAAGTAAAAAGTACGTAGCTCGTGCAAGTTCTTTACGTATAAATTGCCAGGAAATCAGTATTTTAGACTTGTTTTGTATGTTGCTTTGTGTGTTTTCTTTCTGTGTGTCTGTCGCATTATGTGCAGGTACGGAATTTGCTACAAGGGGGCGGCATCCTGTATAAAAGAGGTCGTCGAGCCACTACCTAGCAGACGTTCAGGACTCTTTCCCCTCTAACGTGACCTGGAAGTACACCTGTCCAGACCAGCCTGGCACTCACCACTTTGCTTTTGCTCATCTCTGAAGTGACTATTCTATTTAGCTAAGATCCAGCAAAAATAATGGACCGTCTGGGGGTCTCTGAGGATTTGGGAAACGGTGTTGTAGTGCAGTAGGTATCAGTCTGTTCCTCAAGAACCCTCAGTCCTTCTACATTGCTGTGCTACTGCAGCACTTAGTGCACCATGTTCATAGTTTATCATAGGCAGTAGTGATCTGATTACCTAACCTAAGCATCTGGCCCAGTGCACGGAGATGCTTGGAGTGAGTAACCTGATTATTGTTGAGTGCCTGCATAGTCTTTACCACGTTCAGGTGGTCATTTGGGAAATGGAGACTGGAAGATGTATGGCATACCCATGAATCTGTGCTCAATGGCAAATAAAACTCCCAAGGTTCTCTTTATTTCTGAAATATCTTCAGTGATTTCATATTGGCCAACAGGTGGCACTGTAGGACTGCACTTCTTTCTCCCACCATCCCTCTGCTGTCACAGCTCTGTTTGCACTGGACTCATTTTTCTAAGCTCTCCAACAAATATAGAAAAACTCAGTGTCTCTAATGAAACTATGCAAAGCACTTTTCATGTTGTCTGGATTTAAATCCAGGTGGGTGCCCTTGTAAAGCCCCTCCATGTAATTGCCTGTGTAAACCTCAGATATGTAAATGGTCTTAGATTGCTGGCTTTGTGTGTGTGAATAGCCCTAATTGCTACATCGTGAGGCCGCATATCAAAGCAATGCTTCATCTGCTTTTAAAAGGAATGAAAGACAGAGGCACAGGGAACAGCATGTAGCCCTCTAACTCTACCTGCAAAAGGGCTTCTGTCCATGACCCTGAAGTCATTAATAGGTCAAATATCTCTGTCTCTACGCTTCTTCCGCCAAATCCCAAACTACCGGTCCTGTAGCCAGGATGCCACTAAGGCAGTTGACCCTCTGCTGAAGGCTCAGTTCAGCTGAGGCAGTCTGGAGGAGATCTCTCACTGCCCTCATCCCACTCATAAACAGAGCAGAACTCACCTTTAGGCTGTCTGTGACTGTAGGGTCACTTGCTCTGTGCCACTGACCAGTGAACACATTCTTCACCAGGACACACACTGCCATTCTTTTACACCACCAGCTATGTGAGAAACAATAAAGGCCTCTTGCAGGCTGGTCCCAAAGTCTCCTCCAACAGATCCAATATTTTGTCTATATTAAAAAACTACTAAGCTTTAAAATGAGCAATTTCTAACTGAAGCACTTCACGTAAGATCCTAAAAGTAGGCTATCATGCTCAAAATACTCCACGATCCTACAGGAAAAGATATACAACTAACGCACTAACGTGAGCATGTGATAATTCAGAATAGAGTTGTTGCAGGATCGGATCAAATTCATTTTTTTTTCTCTTCGATACCTGATACAGCAATTTCTGCTGATATCTAGTCCAATACACACACCCATCGTAACTGATACGCCATATATAAAGTTAATGTAACAAGATTTTACAATAACGTAACCTTAGCGTTTTGAGTCATTTCTGTTGTTCATTCATCATGAAAAGTTTATACAATGTAAAGGGGAGTAATGTCTTAAAGGCCATGGAAATGTCACAAAAAACAACGCATTTATCTGCCTATTCAGCTTACAGCAGTTTTGCCCTTCCCATTCATGCTTTAGCTATAAGGAGTGTTTCAGCTCAGACTGCTTTTTAAAAAAGGTGCATTATAGGTCAGCCAATCAGAATACAGAGCAAAACCTTGTATCTCCAAATTGAAAGTTGGAAGGAAAGGCAATGTAACTGGTGTTTTCAGGTTATGTAAAAAAGTAAAAAACAACAAAAATGAAGATAGTTTTGTGTGACAGCAACAGTATATCAGTATTAAAGGTGCTGTAACAAAATCAGCCAGTTTAAGTCTAAAGGATTAAGAGAGGTTGTAATTGTCATGCGAAAATGAATTGTGGTACATTTCAGTAACACAATTCTATAAAATGATGCTGGTTGCATACTTACACATGCCTGGGTACAAAGTATGTCTCTTTTCTAAAGCTTGAAAATATCACAGATGTATTTGGTGAATCACAATAGAGGACAGAGATGATAATGTTTTCAACTGATTTAAAGGACAGAAAAGAGCTTTGGAGGAAGGAACGATGGAGCTGTGTACAGATGTGTACAGTCCTTTTAGAGCCACTTTTCAGGCACTACGGGTTCCAAGATTATAAGCCATATAAACTTTGAATGAAAGTCAAAGATACATAGTATGCTCTGAGGAAAAACAACATTGACTGAGAGAAGCAGACAGACTGCATCCGTGCATGTGTGTACCAGTAGGTGTGTGTGTGTGTAAAAGAGAGAGTGAGAGAGAGATAGAGAGAGAGAGAGAGAGGGAGAGTGGGAGAGAGAGAGAGGGGTTTGGTTGGTGATTGATAGTTTCCAACCGATTGAGTAGGATTCGATGTAAGTTAATCATTAATCTCAATCCCTAAATGAGAAAGCTGTGGTCATCCCATAGGAAATACTCTCCTCTTCACTACTCATTGATTTGCAGTCGCCATTACTCAAATGTGCAGCCTACTGTAGCTGAGTTTAGTCAGTGATGCTTGCTGGTGTTCTAGTGTCCTGCACATGGAAGCATTTTACTGGAACCACTCCTTTCACGTTTGCTTTTAAGTTGGTAAATACAGAGGCACTTGCTTTGTTTTTCTCACAGTTCTGCTTTAGAGAACTCACAGTGTAGTCGGTTTCTCTGCTATTGCATAGCACCAGTCCAAGAGTGTAAAAATGGGCACAAGTGAAGTGTATGAAGCCTGACTCTGTCTTTTCCAACTACGTTTTCAGTTGTCAGAAACACTCCTGGAACACTATTTCCTTTGACTGTGGCACTCTATCACACAGATGACCAATACCACTGAACACAGTCGAGAGAATCGCAAATTTCACTGTATGAGAAACCTGAACTCCAACTTCAGCCAGTACTGTTTGAGATATGGCCCAGCAAGTGACATTTCATAGTGTAGCAGACACACACACATACAAACACAGGTTTGTTTTTATAGGAAAAACATAAAGCTCCACTCCTGCCTCAGATTTGAAAAATCCACAGCTGTTTCTGTCCATCCTTCCAGTGTGAGAAGAACAACTCAACACTATGAGTCTGAAAGGATGAGTAGCTGTCAAGAAGCTGTTACTAGACAAAAAAGAAGAACATCTGCAAATCAACCAAAGAAACTGCTGGTGTTCTCGGGACAACTGACTGACCAGCACAGTCCAGACCTTAACAATATGTTTAGGATTATTTGGATCATGAGAAGCAGAAAATGCAACCAACTTCTAAGACAGAACTTTAGAGGTGTGGAAAAATATCCATTACAAATTCCTTGAAGAAAAAAAAAATCACAATGGCAAGCATCGGCTGGAGTGGTGTAAAGTACGCTGGCACTGGACTGTGGAGCTGTGACAAATATTTTGGAGTGATGAATCACGCTTCACTATCTGACAGTTTGCTGGATGAATCTGAGTTTGGCAGATGCCAGGAGAACACTACCTACCGGAATTCACAGTGCCAACAATGAAGGAGTGATAATAGTCTGGGGCTGCTTTTCAGGCTTTGGGCTCAGCTCTTAGTTCCAGTGAGGAGCATTGTTAGTGCTATAGCTTACAAAGACATTTTAGACAATTACGTGCTTCCAATTTGGCAACAGTTTGGGGAAGACCCTTTCCTGTTCCAGCATGACTGTGCTTCACAAAGTGGTGTCCTTAAAGACATGGTTTGATGAGTTTGGTGTGGAGGAACTCCAGTGGCCTGCACAGAGCCCTGACCTCAACACCACTAAACACTTTTGGGATGAACTGGAACATCGATTGCAAGCCAGGCCTTCTCATCCAACGTCAGTGTCTGACCTCATAAATGCTCTTTTGATTGGGCACAAATTCCCACAGACACCCTTCAAAATGTTGTGGAAAGCCTTCCTAGAAGAGTGAAGGCTGTCATAGCTGCGAAAGAGCAGCTAACTCCATATTAATCCCCATGGTTTTGGAATGTAATGTCCAACAAGTTTATATGGGTGTGATGCATAGGTGACCACATACTTTTGCCTGTATAGTGTATGTGTTTCGGTAGTGACAATTCTTGTTACACACTGATTTTCAGATTTTGGGACACATTTACTTCAAAACTATGAGATCTAACTGCTCACTATGTGGCCATGAGGGACAGGGATGCAGTCTCACTTCCTGCTCTAAAATGCAGGGGTGTGGCTTAAATAAGGCTCCGCCTATGGACTAAACCTTTTAGTAATGACATGAAAACATGAGACTTTGTTTTCTAAAATAAAGTTATTTATTAAAAACATGGTACATCGAAATCTTTCAACTTCACTTTAAAAGAAATAAAAAAGATCTTTTTAAAAACATTGAAAATAACATGCAAAATGTTTTTTTCCCAATTATTATTATTCACAAGTTGAGATTTAGTAGTTAGGGTTTGGGACAGTACCCTACAAATGATGATTTTGTATGTATTTAGCTTATTACTCTCCCAATTAATGGCCTAAATTTAAATAGATCATTAACATAATCCTTGTAAATATCTAAGCTCTAAATCTGTTTTCTGAAAAAAAAGTGTTTTTTTACTGTGAGACCACAGCAAAACTAATTCAGGAGAATATTGTGACCACCTATATATAGTACACCATTTCTAAGCCTAATGCTGAACTTAAACTCTAAATCCTTAACCTCAGTGAACAAAAAGAAATAGTTTTGTCCTTTTTATTAATAATTGTTTGTCCTGACATGACAGCCCTATTTTCTCTGGCTTTCCTACAAAGTCAGGGCATTTTTCCTGAAAATGTTCAAAAACAAACACACGCTCTCCTTAAAGCACACAGTTCACTAAAAGCTAAACTAAATATGACCCTTAACTAATGAAATACTTATTCTAATCAACCTGACATTGACTTGGACATTTGCTGAAGTCATTTGCGAACACACTAATGCATGTCCCCACTGGGCTGCCTTTCGTTCTATCGCTCTCAATGTCTTAGAGACTTGTTTATCTTAGCTGTGCTGGCTCATGATCCCTCATGCTGTTTTTCATTCATTAGCTTCATTAGTGATTTTATTACTGGGCGGATCGAAAAAGCATCTCACATCAGGACCCTCATTCACTACGCAAGAACTCCAGCAACTTTCTCACATACAGACCCCCCCCCACACACACACGCATACACACACACACACACACAAACTCTGCACCTCCATGCATGAGTGCTCACATCCACACAAACAAACAAACAAACCAGTTTAATGTTGAAGTGCTCTGTCCCACTGAGAGCAAGGTCATCTTTAGACTTGACTGCCCAGGCTGCAGACGTCACATAGCACCTATGCACCTAAGCAATTGCCGCTGTGCTATTGCTAAAGATCCAACCAAGAACTGCTGAAACAGCACCACAGTTAATTTGAAAGTTTCTGTTGTTGCAGTATTAAAAACTAGTCTGTCAGTTTCAGTCGACATTGACTGACTCTGCATCCCAGCTGTAGTGCATGCGTGTCTTTTACTGCATACCCTTGGAGGTAAACTGTATTAAACTTCAATCACACCATGCAATCAAAGTGGGAGCAAAGTGGTGCTTTAATCATGCCTGAAAATTTGAACTGAGAATTCAGAGTCTGAATAAAACTCCTCCTTCATAATGATAACTCTTTTGAGTTAGCTTGAAGTGACAATGACAGCTATCATAAAAAACTGACTAGGCTTTATAATCAGCTTTCCAAAAGGCAGTTAAAAATGCCAATTTAGCCACGTAAAATTCCAGTCCTATTACATGCTTAAGGTTATTATTCAGTAACTACATTTACTACACGTGGCTAATGAATAATTTTTAAATTTTAGAAATGTGTAAAAAAGGTTTGAAAGAGGAATTTCAAATTTCTGCATAATTTAATCTTTAAATCATTCAGAGGAGTTTGATGTAAAATGGTTTATTGTAACTTGTCAATTCAGATTTCAGGTGATCAGTAGTATAGCCATTTCATACACCAGTGAACCTTCTGAGGTTTCATATTTGATGTGGATGATGGTAAAAAAAAATGTCAATCGACTATTTTGGGGACTATTTTGATCTGAAAATACCTCTCAGTCATCAGTAAATAAATAAAAACAATTTTTAGTCTCAAAACTTTTCTAAAGCAATATCTCAGGCTTCAGGTGGCACATTTGTAAACATTTGTGTGTCTTTCTGTGAGGAAACCTTTAAAGGCATTAAAGTCTTCAGAATTCTGGTTCCTATCACCACCATTGTGAACAATTCTAAGTTGGTAAATTTCTCTAATTTTGAAAAATTGGTGGAATTCACCTTTATCAATTTCTAATTTATCAATGTGAACAATGTCCCAAACCTTTATGGTCTGGATAAACCTTACATAAGCTAATGTGTTGTTCTCATTCAGCCAATAATACAAATATCTACAGCGTACTGGATTAAAAATTGTAGCAAAACTAGGGAAAAAACTAGCATTGGAGTAATTGCAGGCCAAAATCTCAGCTTTATTTAAGCTCAGTTTTATTTAATGTTACACCAGAGCTGTAGACTTCTGCTTTAATGCTTTTTTAATTTTCTCAAAGTGCCTCAGTCATCCACGCTAGCAAACTCACTAGCAAAAACAGTTATCATAGCATATTCATATTATTTAGAATTTGCCTTTCAGCTTAAATGACGTAAACTATTCAATCGAACATGATTCCCGCAAATCTTCACTATTGAGACTTGTACAGTTGTATGCAAAATGTTTTGTTGATTTTTTTCAAGGTGAAAATAAGTTAACACATCCTCTACAGAGAACACTGGCATTTTCTGCAAATCATAGTGCACAATTTCTGATTAATTGCTTAGTTTAATATATATATACAAAAATGTATAATGTGCCATAACATCTGTGCAGTAGCAGCATGCACACGTAAACGAGGGGAAGATTTTGCTGTTTCTCTCAGATGGTACAGCACTAAAATTATGCACAAAGTGCACTCCCATGGGTTTTTTTTTTTTCAAAACAAAATTCCACAGAAACTTTTGGCTTTGCCAGCCATAATCAAGACTTCATCACAGAAGCTAGTACATCACTGCACAAAGCGATGCAGCATCACCGGCGAGTGTGTATATCACCTTATATACCGGTTAAGGGCTGCAAGTGTGAATGAAGCATGATTCTGTCTTTTGCTCCTCGGTGTTTATAAGGATGTTTAAGTGATGTGATGTGCATAACTGATTGTGATCTTTGGTAGATCCTGCAAATATCTTGTGTAGAAAGTCATTGTGTAGTACTGACTGCAGACACTGCCGGTTGTCGTTATGTACACACTGCTTGTGCAAAGAAGTTAAACTGCAGCATCTTGAGCAACAAGCCAATTTACTAAAAGCAATGCAGCGGTCAAAGGAAGATTTTGTCATTCCACAACTGTCACGTACCGTGCAGATCCGAGCCAGAGACTTTATAGAGGAGGAGACCGGTCACTGGTTTGCAAATGAATGGGATAGCTGGTAACACTCATTATGCCATCTGTTGACGGCAGGGGAGCACAACTCCAGTTCTGGAGGGTCGGTGTCCAGCACAGTTTGGCGATTTACCTCCTCAAACACACCTGATTACACTTGTCTGTTAATTGGCCGGTTTAGTGAGTGTGTTTGAGTAGGGAAACTTCCAAACTGTGCTGGACACCAGCCCTCCAGGACCGGAGTTGTGCACGTCTGGTTTATGGAGAAAGTTCCACCCTTCTATAATAAGGGCCAATCAGCTTGCTGGTTAAGCCACTAACAGGAAAAGCTACCCATCATTGTGGAGGTATTTGTACACACAGTAGCCAGAACAAGCTGAAAAATCAAATTTATTTGAGCCAAATGGTACAAACTATTATGTCTGTTTTTGCCAGATTTTAAAAGTGATTTTAAAGTTTTCGAAATGTTATTGTGGCCTTTGGTTTTGGTCTTGTTTGACTGGAACTAACTGCCCAGTTGCCAAGATGGCCATTGAGTGGACAGACCTTCCTACAAGGACTTTGTCCAAGCTCTCAAACGAAATGCCAATGAGATGCGAGAAGTTGCAAGAAAACTCAGTTCTGCATGCAGGTCTATCCTGCATGGCTGCTGTTCAGCGGGTGGAGAGTACTGAGCTGTTTCTCTGTGTAATCAGTGTTCAGCTGGAGGGAGCAGAGCCTGAGCATTGTCTGATAGATGATAAATCTGTGCTCCTGTGATGAGGGGGGCAAGCGGTTGGACACAGGCGCGCTCCGGCCCTCTCTGAGCTAGTGCAAGGGATTTGACGGATTGCTGTCTGTAGGGGGGTCACTTATCTGCAGAGCTGCGGCCTGAACGAGTGTGTTATCTCATCAGAGCTGCAACCGTGGGAACAGTCCTGCCTGCTGGCTCTGCGCTACTGAAAGAAACAGAGAGAGAGGGGAGATGAAGAAAGGGGCTTTGCTTTCTCTCACCTCTATTTAGACGACTGTGACCGTGGGCAGTTAGAGTTTATCTTGCCAGTCTCCGCTACTTGTTTTCGTGCTATTCTGTTTGTGTTGTCCAAAGGGGCAGCCTCCAGTCACAATTGACCCCTTTCTCTCTCTTTGTCTAGCTTTCTCTGTCTCCTGTACACATACTCACACAATCACTCTTCACTGCTGGTCGGTTAGGCGTGTGGAGCGAGTAAATGAAAACAGATGGAAAAATGCCACCAGTGGATTTATGGATTTTTCCTCTTGTTCTGTGGCTCTGTGGGGGGTGTAGGGTGTGTGTGGGGGGGTTATGGGGCAGCAAAGAATTGATTAGTCTTCAAGGTGCACAAATAAATGCACACGCTAGAGCATAAACACACAATGATGTGGTAAATGGGGTATCTGAGGGGAGCGCAGCACCCCTAGATTTTGGAACTGGTGAACTGTAAATAATAATATGAGCATATTAAAGCCATGTGCACTTGATTTAGAGTGGAATTTTCATTTTTATTTTATGTTTTATTAATATATTTTCAAAGACTACAGTAGTCATGCGCTGTTTAAGTTAATGCTGTATTTTCATTACAGCGAGCTCACCCGCCTTCCTCTCCAACTGCTGGAAGCCTTAGGGGGTGTTGCTAAAACACAAGCAGATTTAACACTCCAGAGTAAAAATGTATGCTGCTGCAGACTAGTATTGTGTCCCAAATCAGCCTAATATTGAATTTTAAAATGAAAAATTCAATTAATATAATAAAGAACACATTTTTTGCCAACAATGTACATTGTAGTGTCGAATCTTCAGCATGTTACTATAGGCATGACACAACTGGCCACATACCAACAATCTGATTGGCTGCTACTCAACTCATTTGCATAAAGTTCATCCAGAATGAGAGAGAGAAGAGTGAGGAAGGTGTACATCATCTCTCATCATTTTCTAGCCTGTTATGACACTTTCTGTTTGATGTAGAGTCCTGTGCAAAAGAGACCACCCTTGTTTATTTAACTTCCAGTCAGAATGGCCATTAAGTACAAGTGACACATTTTTAAGCACCAGGAAAAAAAAGTAGAAAACATATTTAATATAAAATGTACACAGAAGCCTTAACAACTAAATATAACACATTTTGTCAGTATATAGTGTGCACATCTTTGGCCTCTATTACAGCTTCTATTATTTTGGGAGACTTGCTTTCAGTTTTCCAAAGAAATATGTTGGGATATTTTTCCACTCTTCTAAAGTTTAGTCTTAGAAGTTGGTTGCATTTTCTGCTTTTCATGTGACAAGTAATCCCAAACACATTCAGTGATGCTGAGGTCTGGACTCTGGGGTGGTCAGTCCATTGTTCTGAGAACTCCAGCAGGTTTGCAAATTTTCTTATTTATGTGTCTTTTTCTCAATAATGGCTTCATATTTACACATCATTTCAGACTCATAGCAATAAGTTGTCTTCTCACATGGAAAAGACAACATGGACAGAAACACTGAAGGAGGAGTGGAGCTTGATTTGATCCTCTCTCTCAAAGAAGAATGTGCTCTTTATCTGATGGCGACAGTTTGGTGGTCTGTAATCTCTTGCGTGGTTGTTAGGAGTCCCATTTTCTCTACAACTTTTAATCATTTAATCAAAACTCCAGTTTTGGAAACTCCTGTTTTTCTCTTAGTTTTCTTTAAAATTCTCCTTCATTTTTTTTTGATTGCCTTTTGGCATATATGTTGACATGTTATCATAAAATCAGAGAAGATCCCTATTCCAGACTTTCTCCTTCCTTGTGCAAGTGAATTATCTTATCTTTAATCTCCTCGGAAAAATATCCTGAAAAACGAATAACTTGTACTGAATGACTGTTTTGACTTTAAATAAATAAATAAATAAATGAATGGTTGTCTTTGACCTCTGCACAGTGCTGCATATCAACCCCCCAAAAAAATCAAATAAAAAAGGCATATCATTTTGCATCACATCACTGCAGACATCACTTATACACTGTTTAAAATTTCAGCACTCCGAACTCAAAACACCTTCCCGCGTCCCTGTACACACATCGCTGCTGTCTGATCTTCTGCTTGCCTTTGAGACCAAACACACACACACACAAACACACTTCTATATAAATGCACAGAGCCCTCAGGGGGTGCTAGTAGAAGTGTTTGACTCATACTCTCAGGTTGCACAACACTGACAAGAGCGCTGGCACCATCTCTTAAGATTATAGACTGCTGTTCACTGGCTGCTTTCTATCATTTCAAATCCACATGCCATTCGAAAATCATTGCGCTGTCAGGCTCAATAAGAAATCCCTGTTGTTAGCTCCTTCACTCTGGCAGTAGTGAGGAGAGCAGATGAAGGATGCTCAGCACTATTCTTGGACCCAGCTGAAGGCTGAAGGTAGCTGCAGCGTGGCCAGTTTTGACGAGCTCTGTTCCTCAGAGGCCAATGGAAACAGCAGAGTGAATTCAAGGTTGCTGGCCTCAAACCACAGCTAAAGTGGCTGCGTGGCAGGAGGCTGGCCATGAAGCCGCTGCCCCGCTGTGCCATGGCCGTAGGGTTGGTGTGCACAGCGCAGGAGGTTGTGTTGATGGTTGGGGAAGTTGATTAAAATCTAATGAGGTGCTTTCTGGTCTGTAGGGCCACAAAGTTTGCTTGAGCATGAGCACCTCATGCCTCTCACTCCCAGCTCTCTCTCCCCCTTCATCTCTACACCTCCTCACTGCTTGCCTCCTGCTCTTCCTCCCAGCACCAGCATTTACAGCCCGCATGTCAGTCAGAATCTCCTCTCCCTCTTGCTTTCCTTCATCCTGGTAAAAAGTTCTACATGAAACTGCTCCCTCAGTAGGTAACATGGTGCATGTGAATAGAATGCTGATATAAAACTACATGATTTTCAAAACTGAAGAAAGACCTGTTACATTATAGATATTCACAGCATTTACATGTTAACAGAGTCTTGAATTTTATTTTTAATCATGCTAACAATAACAGTGTACTGAGTGTAAATTTGTGGCCTTTGTCTACAAATGCAGCAATTGGTGCAAAGTTGTTCAAGCTTTATATACGTTTGGTAAAAATCCCTCTCAACCTAATGAGACATGGTAGCCTATGATTTAGAATGCGTAATTAATTTCATGTGTGCATATTAGGTGAGTAACGCTACACAGATTTTCAGGTTCAGATTTTCACTTCTGAGGTCAAGATTCAAACTGACTTTGAGTATTTTATATATATGGAAGCTTTAGCGAAATTTCTGCCGGGATGACTCTAATGTTACGTCATTCACTCATTCATTACTCCTGACCAATCACAGGCCTACACCTGTTAAAATGACTTGACTTACATATCTACTCTGCTGCTTTCAGGTGCCTACATTTTGACCCTCCCCCTGCTTCCTCCCCACCGCCAGCAGCTGGGTCCCTGTCTGGTTGTCAGGGGGTAGGCTCTGCCCCTGCCATCTCTATCCAGCAGGATCAGCGAGGGTCTCGACGCTCTAAGACCTGGACCGAGGATGGGGCCTGCGCCAAAGACTCTTAATTTCTACTGAATTGTTTTCTTTAAACTTGTAAAATTTCATTGAGAATATAAAAAATTGTCCTCCTTCTCTCTTGTCTCCTGCGTCTTTCTGGCAGAACTTGATTTTATAGAGCTATTTACTACGCAGGGCTTAGTTTCCCAAAGCATCTTAGTGCTTAGATCATCCTAACTGGTAGAGACAATGTTAAGTGTGATACTCGGTCTACCATTTAAATGTGATCCTTGGGTAAACATGTTTTTGGGAGATCCCACCCAGATTGGTTTGTCTCATATAAATTCTCAAATGGAACTGCTTTAATAGCTGCTCCATCAACTTTCAAAAAAGGTCTAAAACATCCAAAAACATAGCACCCTCAGGGACAGAGTTTTATATTTGGATACACTGTACATTGTAGTTTCCAGTCTAATTAGTTTCACTATGCTACAAAAATCATTCAGCTCTGCACTGTAGTACTGTAAGCTCAACATTATATAGCAATTCTGAACAGAAAAATGACAAATAATGAGTTGTGCATTACAATTTCTCATTAGGTTGAATGAGATTTTTGCCAATGTCCTATAAAGCTTGTCCAACCTCACAAAAATTGTTATAAAAGAAGACATTTGCAGACTTTGAATGGACAGGTCAGCTGACTTGAAGACTTCCAAATGTCTTGGTAGCAGTGCTATCCAAACATTTAGATCACTCACATCACTGTGCACATGACTGAAAGTTGCCTTCTGGTTAAGTTGTGCTATTTGGGTGGAGTGTTGGCTCACTGGAAAGCACGTTCTATGTGAAAATTGATCACAGAGACATTTTCTAAAATTTCTTTGGTGGCTCTACTGATTGTTTTTGAGGCACCAAGCAGAGAGCAGAGCAAATCTGGTGCTACTACACTGAGGGGTTTCCCTGCTATAACACACCTAATGTAGCTTTTTGGCTAATTACCAAACTCATCATGAGCTGAATAAGGTGTATAAGTAAAATGTACAAGTTGTGAGGTCCTTCTGGACTGGAACTGCCTATCCTTGCTTTAAGGTACAGGTCAATATCATATGTTTTGGTAATATTACCATTAGGCAACTCAGACCTACTGCATTTGATTGGAGATGTTATTAGTGAGTTTCTCCATGAGTCCTGATCTGTATCCCATGCATAAGGTGAAGTGCATGGAATATCAGGATAGTGATCATATAGGATGGAAGACCAAATCATCTCAATACAACTATTGTTTTTACTAGAACTATTTCATTTTTATATGATATGACTAATTTTGTTCATGGCCAAAAATAACAGTTTGCTGTCCGATTTTGCTGTAATTCATGTGAAGTGCTGATATAGTCTCAGCCCAATTAGCTGCTGTACTGCTTTGAGTTCCACTCTTGCACTCTGGGAGAAATGTCAGTGCATAATCGTGATGAATCTGCCAGGGTGGAGGAGGGAGGGGGACTTCTCTATGTGTCTGACAGCTTAATTGCAGGTGCAGAGGCCAATATACAATCGATTAACAAGAGAAGCGACAGACAGAAAGAAACAGAGGGAGAAGGAAGGAGAGGGGGAGAGGGGGAGTGAGTGAGAGAGAGAGAGAGAGTGCTTTGAAGATGAGGGGGAGCTGAGAATCTCTGTGGATTCTCTAAAGCCTCAATCAGACATTCCTGATTTGGAGTTCAGAGAATTTGCGAAAAAAAGTAAAAAGAGACAGAGGTGAGCACTTTTTACTTTGATGTTGGCTGAGAGTCTGAAGGCTGAGAGTCTTGATCTCGGCCCTCCGTAATGGACAGCAGCAGTGTCCATTTCTGGAAACGATGGCAGTGACCCTTCCTCTATATGCAGCCATTAACCCTCACATACATGTGTGCCCTATAAGCATTCATATACACGAAATGTCTCAAAAGACATATACCTGTATACTATACAGGCAGAGTTGGGTTAAAGGCAGAGATTGGCTGAAGTAATAACAGTCTACCAATGCAAACTCTCCTCAGCTCAACTCAGTTCACACCACTGCACCACTACTGGCCTGAGGATCTGATGAAAGAGTTGCGAAAGCAGTGCAATGCTTCTAAAAGCCGAGGGCAGCTGGTGATCTGTAGTCCACTCTGACAAACAGAATCACCGGCAGCCATTTCACTTAATATGAATACATCATTGCCGCCTCTGTCTGCCGAGTGCCTTCGCTTTCATGGTTAAGAAGACCTAGCTAAAGGAAGAAACGAAGTCTTGCGGCATAAAACAGTCGCAACTTGCAAGAAGCAGGACTCTGGCAGGTCTCTGAGGATACAGATGACTTTTGCGCCGGGTTCCATCGTTCAGTGTCAGTGCTAATGCAGTTTTAAGCACACACGCTTTCTGGGAAGCCGCAGGGGAAAGTTTGCAGCGAGGTGCCAGGATTCCTGCTGCTTGCGCTTAATCAGCCGCAAGTTCCTGTCAAAGAGCCATAGCTCTAATTGCTCCTGACTAATCGCCGGAGCCCTGGCATCGCACCGGCCAGCAGCCCCACGCACCCCGCACTCAACTTCACACACCACCTGCTGTCAATCACTGCCCATGACTGCACAGGAGAAGCAGTAAACCACAGAGTCTGAGCAGGACCTCCCAAATAGAAATGAAAAAAAGGAAACAGGATATATTGTAATGTACTTTCAACAAACTGTAGTTTTGTGCCTTGTGTGGGGTGCTTTTAGTTTTTCAAAGAAATGTGCAGGGATATTTTTCCACACCAACTAAGTTCATTCTTAGAAATTGGTTCTCATGATAAGTAATGCCAAACACATTCAGTGATGCTGAGGTAGACTCTGGGGTCAGTCCATTAATCTGAGAACACCAGCAGCTTCTTTGTTTTAAATGATTTATTGATAGCCATACATGCTTTCAGACTCATAGTGTCATAGTGTTCTCACAGTGGAAGGTTGGACAGAAACACCTGTGGATTTTTTCAGATCTGAAGGAAGAGTGGAGCTTGATTTTCTCCTCTCTCTCAACGATGAAAGGTTCAAGTACTGTTTATTCGATGGTGACAGTTTGTTTGTTAGGATTACAGTTTTATTAAGTTTTGAAAAACTCCACTTATTTTGTGTTGACCTTCCTCCCCTTTATGCAAATCTAAACTGCTCAGAAATATCTAATTTGTACTCAATGGCTGCTCTGACTGGAAATTGAATAAAACAGTGGTCTCTCACCTTTCTGCTGCACAGTACTGTAGGTGCACTTTTTGGTTTACAATAACTGACTGTAGCTCATCTGTTGCTGCACAACACCCTGTACCCCATATATATGGGGTGTGTGTGTGTATATATATATGTATATATGTGTATATATATACATATATATATATGTGTGTGTGTGTGTGTGTGTGTGTATATTAGGGGTGCGGGAAAAAAATCTATTCTTAGATGCATCGCAATGCGGACGTGAACGATTCTGAATTGATTCACAAATGTCAAAAATCGATTTTCTAAATATTTAATTTATAACGTAATGTTGACGGAACGCAAAAGGCAGAACTTGGAAGTGCGGAAAAGCAGCATCCGGACAGTCTGTAGTGGCACATAACAAAAACACAACTGGATGAGCGAGAAATCCGACCGGCTCCCTTTGCATTAAAGCCAGGTTGGATTAGGAGTCACAACACAAATGATAAGAAGAGCCATTTTGTCCTTTCAACAAAAATCAAACCACCTTGGGAGCCTCAACATTTAATGTCCAGTATGTCTCAGTATGTGTTAATGTCCTAGTATAGACTAAACAATATAAACGAAAACGCAGACTTACTTCACTCTGCTTTAAGCTTTAATAGCCGCTTTCCTCCCATCTCCGCCAGAAAACTTTTCCTCAGAAGTTGATCAGTTAAATGTCTCTCAACGTTCGACTGTTTTACGAGGCTGAAGTCGCTTCTTATTCTCCAGCTTCTTGTTCGAATTTTCCCGTTCCACCTTAAATTCTAACTGAGGCGCCGAATGTAAATGAGGCACCATTTAAGGTGGGACGGGACAATTCGGAAGAGAAGCGACTTCATCTTCGCCACTTTTTAGTGTTTGACAGTCTCTCGTTGCAGATTTAACAAACCAGGAGACCAACTGCGCTGCTTATAAATGCAAATAACGCATCGCTGCTAGGTGACCTGCAGTCTGCACGCCGGTTCTCAGTCGTTGCGAAACAAGGCTTTCGCGCTATGCTGCACACGTCCCGTCTCAAAGACATTTTACTGACACAGCGATCCCCCCCGTCTCTACAACGAGACCAAAACCAAACTTATAAAATCACTAAAGAAAACAGGTAGAATAGCTGCTATAGAACGTGCTGCGTGGACATCCACTGCCACTGGATCTTATTTCACTGTAACTGTGCATTTTGTCGCAGATGAGTAGCAACAGCTTCTCGTGCTCCAAACAAGAGCAGTGAATGAGAGCCTTCTAGTTCACTTGCCCCATCACTTCCATTTGTTTTATTAAAAAAGATATTGGAAGTAAATTTATTATGGATCATTACAAATACTTTGCTTTAAAAGTACCAAGTCACTTTAAATAACAACACAGAGTCACTTAGTCACTTTAAAATGTATATTGTCTCTATATTTTGTGTATATTTTGTGTATATTTAATATATTTCAGTTGGTTTTCTTGTATTTTTATTTTTTCTTATTTACTTTCTGTAGAGTGATTAGCTGAGCCTCACCACAAGCATTTCAATGCATAAATGTCCTGACATGTTGTGCAAATGACAAATAAACTTGAAACTTGAACTTGAAACTTGAACTCACACAGTGAGAAAACAGAAATGCTATATAGAAAAAAAGATGCATCGAGATGCATCGATAATCGTTTTATAATCGCATCGCAGCCTCTGAATCATAATCGAATTGAATCGTGAGATACCTAGAGATTCCCACCCCTAATATATATATATATACATACATACATACACACACACACACACACACACACACACACACACACATATATATGAAAACTATATACTAGAAATCTAATGTATTTGTATAATACTTCTTTCAGCAGGGTTTGTCACAGCATTACAGAAATCTGGGGCTGGATTTTTAGTGAGCAAGCCAAGCGCAACAGTGGCAAGGAAAAAGCCTCTAGGATCAAGAGGAAGAAACCTTGAGAGGAACCCATTCTCCTGAATAGCAAAACACGACAAAAGCATTTGAGTGGTGAGTGAGTTTAGGGACAAGATTATAGTACCTAATAAATGGCAACTCTGTGTAAATGACGTGTTTATATAACAGGAAATAATTTGCTGGGACCTCCCAAACAAAAATGAAATGTATATTGCAAAATGTTGACAATGCAATTCAAAACATAAAAAAGTATCTATTTCATTATAATGTATTTACTAAATGACATTTTTGTGTGCAATCTTAAATTCATTAAGATTTTTGGCCACAAATGTGGAAATATGGCTTTTGTGCAAACAATAATCAAGCCTTTTGTCTACTTACCCATTTACTAAAACATTTGACTTAGACCTATAAACTCTTCCATCTACAAATTCAGGCTACCCCTGGCAGAAGAACAGGGATTCTCTAAGCAACAAATTGTAAAATGCATGTGTTCTCAGCTCGCTATTCATACTCCTTTGTGTTTTACCCAAGCTAACACGCTGTTAAGTGCACAGAGGGCTAAACAGCTAGCTTGCTTTATAAGTTCAAGCTACTGTAATAGGACCTTCTCAGTTCATAAATATTTCAAGTGATTGCAAGAGTTTGAAAGCTGGGTGCAATTTGCTGTAATCTGTGGTGGCAGTTTGCAGCAGAAGCTACTGTCCTGGTTTCAGCCATTATCTGCAAGAAATGTCAGAGCTAGAGCCCTGCAAAAAGAAAATCAGCTGCAGAGAACTGTGGCAGGAGTCCCAGTAATGGACTCTGGCTGTCCAACAGTTACAGAAATTTGAATGATGCTGCCTTCATGATTGTCAAATGGATCTATTTCTCACTTGCAAAGTCGTAATCACTGCTGTGTCTGAATAGTTACCTATCTCTGTTCCTGATTTTGCCTGATTAGGTTGTGATGTAAATCCACATGCTAGCCAGTATCCACTCTGCCAGTACATTGTAGCGTCCTAATACTGGCCGTGGGAGTGCAGAAGGTGTGGTCATGTAGAGCGGCCATGCACACAGGCTCTTGGGTAGGTGCTGCGCTTATGGTGGGAGAGACTTTTGCTTGTGGATGAGTTGTTTCTGTTGGACTGGAGTGTGTCTGTGTTTTTTTGTGCTGGTCTTTGGGGTAAAAGTGCAGTGTTGGTGCCTGCTGTTAGGTGGAGGTGTATGCCTGGAGATCTGTACGCCTGCCTGCTGTCCACTCAGTTTCAGCTAGAGCTGAATGGCGGTTCTCCCTTGCTGCCTGTTCAATAAAAGAGCATACACCTATAAAGTGCAATGTTTTCTGTGTATTCTACGCAGATGCCAAAATATTTAATGAAGTTTTGGGCCACAGATCAAGCAAAATCAAGGAAAGCGGACAGGAGAGAATGTTTCATGCAAGTATCCAGGGGTATCCAGTGATAGGTGTTCAAGTGCTTTGTAAAGATATGAGCAAAATCACTCGTTCTGTGGCTGCTAGTATGAATGCTAATAGCTTTAGTTTGTTGACTAGCTTATGTCACCTTATTCTGAACTCCCTTGAAAGTAATAATTCTAAAAAGCCATTTAACACATCAACATACCGTCCTAGTTTACATTTTGGTGCTCTTATTGGACATTCCTTAGCAATTTCCTCTGCAACAGTGAAAGATTTGGTCAAGAGTCACTGGATTCAGCTGAAAGTGTTAGCAAACACCTGCATAAAACCTATCCTAATAAGGTTCATAGCAGCTGTACCCACTTTTGAAAGCTGGAAAATGGGAAAAATGTTAGTAAAATCCATTACATACTTGGGTACATTTCACATTACAGCCTCAAACACAACAAGGTCTTACCATTATTGCCAATGTTTTATTTATGTTTGAATTTATTTCACCATGTTCAGTAAATTGAACTGTTTTCATGCTGACTGGACACAAGTTATCCACCCGGAAATAGCCAACCATTATGCTTACAAACATTCTCATTTGGTCTATAGTACTTGGATGTCCATACAAGGTTTGTTCATACTTTTTTCCCTTCTGCATCTCTCAATCTGAGTAAAATAGCACTTTTGAGGGCAGCCCAGAAGGCATCTTGTGGCATTGTTGATCCTGTTAAAAGTAAAAATAGCTGTTTTATGTTTGAAAGAGCATTGTGCAAAATAGGAATAATGTATTCGTTGTATTTTTAATGTTTCCTGAAAGAAACATTGTGTATGATGTGAAATAATTTGTTACTGTCAGATTACTGGCTGTACCTAGTTAATCAATCTTAAAATTAATTGATTAATTGATTATGGAAATCATTGTTAGTTGCAACCCTAGTATTACGCATTCAGTGGTTAAAGACATATGTACATGTCTACTGGGCGACTACTAAAAGTGACTTTATAAAATACAAAAAAAATATATATATATTTACCATCGACCCTGAAGCCACCTTTTCTCCACCATGATGAAAGGTCTGTAAGAGGACTGACACTCAAATATCAAAACTGTTTCTGAAGGGACATTCAGAGATGTTCATGCTCAACATTTAGATTTATTCGGGAACTGCTGTCGGAACAAAACCTCGTATCTCCAAAATGATAACTTTACAGGAGAAGGAAAAAAACATTTACTTTTAATGCAGGTCAATGGAACCAGACTTTTTCCCAAGTAATTTTGGGATGTTCCTTTTGGTCCATTCATCATGAATTTTTTACACAATGTAAGTGGCCATACACATTTTCAAATAATGTCAAAAACTGAAAAATGGCAAAAATGGAGAGGTTTTGTTCCAACAGCAGTGATTTACAACAATTATAACAGCATATAAAAGTAGCATTAAACCAGTAAACTCCCACTTACTGTTCATTACCTAGAAAAACAATGAGCTATGAAGCAGGCTCTTCGGAAACTCTAGCAAGAAGTTAGTTCTCTTATGTTCTTTCTGCATGGATTCCATTCCAGTATTCACCACCATATGAACTATGAGTGGCAAACCCAAAGATCAACTCAGGACTTGTGGAGATGTCAATTTTCAAACACTTAGCAGTATTTCCTCGCACGCTAAAAAGCAATCTAAAGTGGTTAATGCGTTGACGAGTGTGCGGGGCGTTTGTTCATTTAGCTGTGATCCAGAGAGGATGGTGATTTGATTATGCACATGCAGAGCTTTAATAGCACAGAGGCTCTACAAGCAGCAGAACAAATAAAAAGTCAGTCAGGCAGCAAAAAAGTAAAATCGTTTTAATCATGACGAACATTGCGTTTAGAGCGTTCGCGCTAAAATACACACCAGCCTGAAGTAAAAAGCCCTGTGCGAGGCTGACGCAGCATCTCAGCAGATCTTTTAACTTTATAAATAGTTTCTCTTCTGTCCTTGTGAGTTGCCCACTCAAACGCTGCTGTGTCTGATTTGTGGCTAAGCAGGCCTTGGAGCATCTCCTTGAAAAGTCCGGTGTGGCCTCTCACTGAGGAGTAAGGAGAGACTCAGTACTCTATGAGCTCTATAAGCTGAAGGTCTCTGGAGTTCTTTATTAGGCTCTTGCACCATTAAAAAGCTCTGTAACAAATTCCTCCCTCTGGGCTGCAAAAACAATGCAGCATACAAAGAAGTTGGCAGCAGCTGCTTTTGAAATAACAATGAAAGAATCCATGCTTCACGCTATGGCTAAGCCTGGGACTCAGAGTTTAAAGACCGTGGTCAAACTATTGCAAATCTGGCAGTTCTCCTCACTTCTGCAAAAGAACACTACATAATCCCTGCTCAACCTATTTGATAAGCAATCCATTAGGCCTTCATTCACTCACGCAGGGCGCCCAACACCTCCTTCAGAAGTAATATATCACTCTGCCTGGGCTAGGCCAGTTGTCCTGGCTGTCCTTGTTGCTATTTGGACCCTTGATGTGCTGGCCTCCGCTTTGGTCACCTCACTGCCCTCTCACTTGAACGTGCACACACCCCCGCACGGCCGCACCTCAAAATCCTGCTTAACATTCTGAAACCATGTGGCCCCAGGACACATTAATTCACTGGCCTTTTCTTTAATAAGGGATGATTAGTTTCCCAATGACTTTATAATCTCTAGTCTGGTGCTGGCGGGCCCTGCTAATGCAGCCCCTGCCCCAGCTCTCGTCCGCAAGCCTCGCAACACGCCACCAAAGACGTCTGAAGGCCAAGCACCCCGCGTGCCCCCCTCTGTATCTATTTGCGTGGTATCATCAGCCCTCACCGTGTGCCGATGATGTGCATTAGGCCACAGGGATAACATGGAGATGATGAAAGCAATAACGAGATTAAAATGAGCAGACTGCGGTGTCATTGCAGCTTCCGCCTAGAGGAACAACATAGCACAAGCTGGCAGAGTGGGGGGAAAAAAAACACAGAACACAGGAACAAAAGAGAGAGAGAGAGAGAGAGAGAGAGAGAGAGAGAGAGAGATGTTGAAATAAGCATGATCTTGTAGCTCTCGGCACAGCTACAGATTCTTAAATACACATACAATAAGAATAGATGTTCAGTCTGTCAGCAATATTTTTCCACCATCATTCTGTTCGCCTGTCTCTGACTCTAGCAGAGGAACTGTAGAGCTCCTTTTGAATACCTAGAATGAAAGCACATGCACACAAAAAAAATAATGAGTCAATCCGTGTCCTACATAATAGCTTATTGATTCATTCACAATAGTGACTGTCACCAGCTTTATGTATGAATGTATGTATTTAATGTGCTGATTATTTCCTTACATCCTTCCTCTCTCCATTTTGTGATAAACAGATAAAAGAAAGGTAGAAAAGAGTCTCACTGAGTCTCAGCATAGGTAGAACTTCTTTAAGCCTGAATAAAGACTTAGATAGAGTACTGTGAAGGCAAAGGTAGCGTACAAACATTCTTTATTGCTTGTCCTTTTGATCTTTCATTCAAAATATTAACAAAAAATCTAACCTTTATCTGAAGTATAATCATTGATAAAAAAAACCTCTAGATCTTATCAAGAAATAAATATTTTTCTCAAATCTATGTGTGCCACAATTATTATTCATTTAGTAATTTGTACAGCCTCCTTTTGCAAAGATAGCAGCTCTGAGTCTTCTCCTATAATGCTTAATGAGACTGAGAACACATGGCAAAGGATCTGAGACAATCTTTTCCATACAGAACTTCTCTGGATCCTTCAGATTCTGAGATCCACACTGTAGACTTTCCTCTTCAGCTCATCCCACAGGTTTTCTATGGGGCTTAGGTCAGGGGACTGGGGTGCCCATGAAAAAACCTTAATTCAGTGGTCAGTGAACCATTTGTATGTTCATTTTGAGGTGTGCTTTGGATCCTGGTCCAAACTATGGCCCAGTTTAAGCTTCCTGGCTGAGGCAGCCAGGTTTTGATTTTATTTCTGTTGGTACTCAATCGAGTCTGTGACACCATGTATATGAATAAACTGTCCAAGGCCTTCAGAAGAAAAACAACATCTCAGGTCCACCACTATACTTCACATTGGGGATGAGATAGTTTTCTGCATGGTTATCTTTGTGTCCACGCCAAACTCATCTCTGGTGTTTGTTGCCAAAAACCTGTACTTTGGTCTCATCTGACCATAAAACGCAGTCCCACTGAAAGTTCCAGTAACTTTTGTCAAGCTGTAGAATCTTTAGTTTGTTGGCGGTTGGCAGCAGAGGCTTTCTTCTGGGACGATATTTCAATATTTCATTGTTAAAATGTGGAAAGTAAAAAAATATATAAAAGGCAAAGGGACAAGTTCAATCTGTGCTGATGCTACAGCCATCCATGGCTGGAAGTCCAAGAGGGCAAAAATGGCCTCGCTGTCTGTAGATGAATAGTGTGGCCCTCCCTCTCCCTCTCCCCCTCCCCCAATCCCTCAGTACAATGCGAGCCAATGCAGGCATCTGTTAGCTAACATAATAGAACTGGTAGTTAGTGTTCTCCTCTAAGCGTGTTTAGCTGTCCATTGATGCTGTGTTAGTGGCAGTTTGAAAAAAGATGTGGTGGCACGGCACATGACTTGGAGGAAGCTTGGGCTAGCCCTTCACCCTCCTAGCGCCGATAGTAATGTGTGATTGGGGGAGACCTAGCTAGTGCATGAAACTGGACATGACTACAATGGGAAGAAAAAATTTTTAATTCAATAAAGTAAAAAAAAATTAAGTAAATAAAGAAGTGCTTTCTATAAGTAGGTGAGTGCAAACGTTTGCCTTTTAGAAACATTAGGTTTCTAAAATGAAAACTTTTACTTGGTGAAACATCTATCAAATTACAACTTAGCTTTCCTTTAAAATAAGGTCTGCCGACAAACTGTTGCACTTTAAACATGAATGATTATATATCAAAATGAAATCCAGGCTGGAATTTGTTGACAGATAATGCACATTTTGCTCAAAGGTGGATGAAAAGAGAGAAGAGGAAGGCGAGGCATACAGCAATATTGTTAGGCTCCTCAGCATCAACATCATCATCATCAGCCTCCAATGCAGCCTGCTGCCCAGCTCAGCCTGAAACACAAGCATCTCTCACAAGAGAAGATAATGAATGAAGGCTCTCAGAAATGGAGAGCGGAACGGGAGAAGTTTGTATCTCATGCCAATCATTGATAAGACCTGCACTGTAGCTCCTTTATCAGGACACCCAGCACTAGACACTGCTCTCTATTCTCATTCAAATCAGTTTAATCAACTAAGTGCAGTTAGGCTGCTGCAGACCATTTCATCTGCATCCGTGTTCTTTACTTCCAGCCCTGGAGGGGCTCCACGCTTTTACATGATTCAGCTCATGAAGGGCTTGATAATTAAGGTGATGAGTTGGTTCAGGTGTGTTGGAGCAGGAAAAGCATTAAATTGTGCCCTCCAGGACTGGCAATGGAGAACAGTGATCTTAATCATCTTCTCCTACTGCTGGCCTTCATTTGATGGTGGTGGTTATGCTGAAATACTAATGAGCAAACATATACAATTCACATAGCACAGCATGATGCACTGGTTTGCTGTAGTGAATAAAAAAATAATAAGCCAGTTTCCTCAAATTACCTCTAAATGTCACAGCCTGGCTGTACATATCAATAGTACATGACAGTTGACACGATCGTCGTGATGCTCAATAACAATAACAACACACCACACAGTCGTGTCAATAAGCAGCTTTTGTCATCATATTGGTGGGGTTAAAGCAGACAGGATTACTATCGCTGTGGTAGCTCCTGGTTCAGCCAATTTACAGAAGGTCATTCACTCCAGAATTATATTACCGTCAGCCGGACATTCATTCTGGAATATCATCTCAGAAATATCCGACTTCCGAGTTGAAACATACAGCCACATATTTCATCTGTAATCATGTGAATTACAGTACCTCCCTAGGTAAAACAAATCCAGTAATAGGGCTTCAGATGCAAATGATGCCCAGAATTGGCTACAGATTTGGAAGAATTGCCAAATACAATAAAGAACAAGAATAACAGAGCTGTGTTCTGTTCTCCAGCTTCTTATGCACTGCCCTATGGAGGGAAGTGCCAGATGTCCAGAGACCAGCAGAGATTGGAGTGAAATTGTTTTAGGAAAATAAATAGTCAGCAGGATCTGACAGCGCTGGCCTTCTGCTGAGGAGCCAGAGAGAGCTCTCACTGGCACTGTTGCTCTACTACACAACACAGCTCAAACAACACCACTATTAGTACATTACTGATACACTGGCACTGACATATTAGTCCTTGGCTGATGTACCAGTATTGGCATTTAATGATTTGCTATTGGCACTGACCTGGAGTGAAGGGGGGCTGCGCTGTTTGAAGGCTATGAAGGCTGTTAACAAGCACAACAACTAAAATGTGCTGTTCTACTGCACTATTTTATTCTCTTGTTACTCTACATCATGAGTTATTAGTCAAACACTTATGAATAGGTGAACTGTAGTATGGTTTTTGCTCACAATTATACATATATAATATTTTAGAAAAATATTGTAACCCTATTTTCTGGCTTAGGAAAGCAGTGTTTAAAGTAACATTCAGATCTCAGAAATGAACAGAACAAATATTTTAACAGTTCCGGTCTTGCGTTCCAAACCCAACATTCCTAAACTGGTTACAGTGCAAATCGAAATTGGTTCCAACTGCGACTGCAAATTCATGTTCATCAAAATCATAGCAAACTCCCTGTTTGAAAATCATGTGTGCATACAGAAAAGCACATTCAAATATATTATCTACTTATAGGTCCTAATTACAAAACCAATCAGTAGACTAAGTACAAAAATAAGTACAAAAATACACATGCAATAGAAAAATTGAAAACTTGTAAAATGATAAACTGAATGAAATCACATGAGATGTCATGTTGATCTAAATTCATTTGAGAGTTTGGTGGTAGGGCAAATAACATGTCAGTGTGCAACATGTAACTAATAACATTATCAGCTGGTAACAGGGATTTCAAATAGACCACTTAAGTTGTGTTGTCATGTAGTTGCTGCCATGCTCTTATGCCCATACAAGGAACTATAGGTCTGAAAGGAATTTCTCTATGAGAAGAATGAATAGAGTTTTTGAAAAAGTTACATTCTAGCACCTGAAGCTTTATAAGAACTGCTGCACAATTAAGGTAGAACAGGATAATTCAAACAAGAGTTTAAGCGCTCAAATTATCCTGCCTAGAGGTTTTATCTATGGAGCTACCTATAAACACGCAGTACAGTAGGAAATGTCAACAAGGACGTGCCTTACTTTTGTGTAGCTTAGTGAGGTCAAGTTGATGCACAGAAGCATTAGCTTGCATGTAGCAATGTTAGTATTATGACTGTTTAACGACCTTGGAGTTCACAGGATCCAGTGAAATATGGAAGAAAAACGCACACAGAACAAAATGTGTTGGGTTTGGAATCATTTTTGCCATAGAGATTCGAGCTAAGCCTCGGAATTCCGTCTACAGATTAACATGCGAATCCAGTGATCTATGAATGTTTCAACAGTTAAAGATGATTACATTTTCAATGGTTTTTTGTTCCTATCACATTACCATTCATTTCTGTTTTTAATTTTTGTTCCTCAAACTGGTTCAGAGCTCTGGTAATGTTTCAAAATGTACCATTTGCTCTCCAGTCCATACAGTCCATGTATGGAAACTAAATTGGTTTTTGTGAAGTCATGAAAACCAATGCATTTTCATATATTGGCCTATTCAGCCTACAGCAGTTTAGCCCTGGCAGTTCACACCGATGTTATAAATGTGTTCCAGACCCATAATATACAGCAACATAGTATATATATCATACAACACTACCTATGCAATTTATCTAAAAGTATCCAGACAGCCCCTCTAATTACTAAATTCAGTTACTTTAAGGTGCATACAGTGTTGACAAAGGTGCTCATATGCACAGCTTGTAAATTCTCCATTGAAAGAATTGCTAAGACGATGGGATGCTCTGGGACAGCTGCACATGAGCCTAAGGTCGCCATCCTCCACGATCACCATCCAGCCAAGCGTCAGGTAGGGGGGTATAATGCCTGTCAGCAATGGGCTGTGGAACAGTGGAGCTGCATTCTCTGGAGTGATGAAGCACTACTGAATACCTTTGAGATGAGTTGGTGTGGTGTTTGTGATCCAGAACTGATCATTTAACATCAGTACCTGACCTCACTAATGATCTTGTGGCTGAATGCAACCAAATCCTTACAACAATGTTCCAACACCTACTGTAAAGCCTTCCCAGAACAGTAGAGACGGTTAATGCAGCAAAGGGGTATAGAACTTCCTATTAATATCCTTGATATCAGAAGAAACACTTGATGAACAAGTGACGACAAGCTTTTGGACATATTATGTAATTATCCTCCACTCAAAACAAGTTCTGTAAAAAAGGTTGTGTAAAAAGAACCACAAAGCACTCAAAAGTGAGAAATATATAACTTATAGGGTCAAAAGTTCAATGACAAAAAAGAGACAGCAGGTCTTTGGTCTTTCATCATACAGATCTTATGTATCATTAAAAGGCATAGTATGTTTAAAAAATGCATCCATAATGTTGCAAACCTATTTAAAATCTTTTGATCATTAAAAATCCAGTGTTATGCCGATCTGTCAAAAAAACACTGGACGGAGAGAGTTTTGTTAAGACAGACACTAATCTAATGCCTGTCATGGTTTTCTGCAAACTTTTCATAGCTGCAGGCATATTGTGCTCAAGTTCAGGTAATTGGTGCTTAAATTTAGGGCTGAGTTATTGGTGTGAAAGTCCAAATCACTGAATCCTGAGTATGTTATTATATAGCACTTTGTTTTGACAAAGCTTCAGTGTGGAACTAGGAAGATGTGGCTGCACAGACCATGCATGAAGGAAAAAACACATTTAATGAAGGAAAAAGGCCTTTCTTTGTGGTGATTTGATTCACTTGATGAAAATGACCGGCTTATATTTGAAACATAATCTTCTTTTCCAAATACTTGGGTTTTTTCCACTGCCATGGATCTACTTACCCATGTGATATGACGTCTTGCTTAAAAGCAGTAAACCATCATGGATTCCAACAAGCAAACCCTCCAATATCTGGTGTGAAGCACTTACTCCTGGTTACATCACATATACATAAAATAACCACTAAAGCAGACCTAAGGCCAGGGGAATTAGAAAACAAAGGCAGAGACCATATCAAGTGAAGCATGGTACACAAAGTGCTACTGTCTGGCTCTTTATTCAAATCTCAGCAAAGGATTAATCAGGGATTTATATTACTGCAGTCACAGAGCAGTGACCGACCTCAGATAACCCTGTTTCAAAACAATGCTGGAGAGAGCCATACAGAAAGTTTTATTCAGCATTAAGGCCCAGACCCACAGACCAACAAACTCATAAATATTTCATTAAACTAGAGGCTTATGTTGATTATCCTATTCTTATACCAGAAAAGGTAATTGGTATGTGTGAGGGTCTATGCAGCGCACAACACCTGAGTGGTTGATTCAAAGGCAGAACCCCATTGAGCCCATCGCCATGTCTGTATCATAGGTGGAAGCTTTACATTTTAATGTAGACAAAAGCATTAAGAATGGTTAAATGGTGGCAGAAAACCTCCCCAAGCAACTTACAGGAACAGTCTGGTGAAAAATCAGATATACACAAATTTCCCCTTAGCAAATGTAATCAATTAGCCAAGACATGTTTGGCATTTGACATTTATTTCTTTACTTTTGCACTGGAGCTACAAGGCTAGTGCACTTAACAAGTAATGGAAGCTAATGGAAGCTTATACCCCACCAATCAGCACTGTGCAAAATATGCCAAAAAGTTATCACAAACTGGCTCAAATCATGTCCAGTTCCTTGGAGCTCTGCTTGGTTTCTGACTATCCATCTAAAAAATGGACATAAAGTACAAAATTAAAGTTATGGAGCGTATTTCTGTTCATTTTATATGTTTTTATGTCATACAGTTTCATAAAACTCAAAATCAAGCTTTCTTGTTAGCTACATTAGCTGTGTAGCTCCAGTGTAACACTAAAGAAGCAAGCTTCAGTCACCAAACATATCTTAGCTGATTGAAAACTTCTGAGGAAAGGGACTTTTTTCATCAAACTATTCCTCGCTCAGCATGCACTGACATCAAAATGCACTGTAAGGACTAACTGAAATAAATGAACTCTTTGCAGGGTGGTGTCCACTTTGCTTTAAGCAGAAGAAAAGTAGTGTAATGGCAGTACCACATTGAAAAGGAAAATTTGCCCAAAAGCAGACTTATGGACACTCGGAGCAAACTCTGGTATGTTTAGTTTGGGTATTTTCCCTTTCTAGGCCGGAGTGAATACTGGGCTAGTGTTCCCATCCTGTCTGCTCTATTTCTCAATATGCAACAGATGCTGGAGCACTGACTGTTTTCTCTCCTGCTTTCGGGAAGACCTCATATATCTTTCCTACTTTTGTTTACAAAAGTTGAGGAAATATTTGCTCAATCATGCCCATTTTATCAGATGGAGACATGCACAGGGACTTTAGTCTGTCTCCTGCAGTGCAACCTCTAGTTCTTTAGAAATGGTATGGCATAAAGCCATTTTCAATTAAAGACACTGCTTACCCACTAGGGGTGCAGGAAAAAATCTATTCTTAGATGCATCGCGATGCGGACGTGAACGATTCTGAATCGATTCATAAGTAATAATGTAATAATTTTCGAAATATTTAATTTATAACGTACTGTTGACGGAACGCAAAGGGTGGAAGTGGGTAAGTGCAGCGCCCGGACAGTCTGTGATGGCACACAACAAAAACACAAGTGGATGAGTGAGAAATCCGACCGGCTCCCACTGCATTAAAGCCAGATTAGGTCAGGAGTCACAACACAAATGTTAATAAGAGACATTTTGTCTTCTCAACAAAAATCAAACCACCTTGGGGGCCACAACATTTAATGTCCAGTAGGGGTGGGAATCTCTAGGTGCCTCACGATTCGATTCAATTACGATTCAGAGGGCTACGATGCGATTATAAAACGATTATCGATGCATCTCGATGCATCTTTTTTTTCTATACAGAATTTCTATGATCCATAATGCATTTATGTCCAATATCTTTTATTAATAAAACAAATGGAAGTGATGTGGCAAGTGAACTGGAAGGTCACCTAACAACAAGGTTTCGCCTGGCTAGTAGCGAACGAAAAAGGAAAAGAGAAAGACAGACGAACATTTGGAGATGAATGGATTTATTCGCATTTCTAAGCAAAGTAGTTGGTTTCCTGATACGTTAAATCTGCAATGAGAGACTGTCAAACATTAAAAGTTGAGAAGACGAAGTTGCTTCTCTTTCTAATTTTCCCGTTCCACCTTAAATGGTGCCGCGTTTACCTTCGACGCCTTAGTCAGAATTTAAGGTGGAACGGGAAAGTTCAGCAAGAAGCTGGCGAATGAGAAGCGACTTCAGCCTCATAAAACAGCCGAAAGCTGAAAGACATTTTACAAGAAACTATTCAACTTTTGAGGAAAAGTTTTCTGGCGGAGATGGAAGAAAAGTGGCTATAGCTAAAGCTTAAAGCAGAGTAGAGTAAGTCTGCGTTTTCGTTTATATTGTTTAGTCTATACTAGGACATTAACACATACTGAGACATACTGGACATTAAATGTTGTGGCTCCCAAGGTGGTTTGATTTTTGTTGAAAGGTCAAAATGGCTCTTCTTATCATTTGGGTTGTGACTCCTGACCTAACCTGGCTTTTAATGCAGAGGGAGCTGGTCGGATTTCTCGCTCATCTCGTTGTGTTTTTGTTATGTGCCGCCACAGACTGTCCGGGCGCTGCACGTACCCACTTCCAATTTCCGCCCTTTGCATTCGTCAACATTACATTATAAATTAAATATTCAGAAAATCAGTTTTTGACGTTGAATTAATCGATTCAGAATCGTTCATGTCCGCATCGCGATGCATCTAAGAATCAATTTTTTTTCTGCACCCCTAATGTCCAGTATGTGTCAGTATGTGTTAATGTCCTAGTTTAGGCTAAACAATATAAACGAAAACGCAGACATGCTTTGCTCTGCTTTAAGCTTTAGCTATAGCCGCTTTCCTCCCCTTTCCATCCGACTGTTTTACGAAGCTGAAATCGCTTCTCGTTCACCAGCTTCTTGTTCGAATTTTCCCATTGCACCTTAAATTTTGACTGAGGCTCCAGAATGTAGGTGCAGCACTATTTAAAGTGGAACGGGAAAATTCGGAAGAGATGCCGACATCTTCACAACTTTTTAGTGTTTGACAGTCTCTCGTTGCAGATTTAACGTACCAGGAGACAGTGCTTATAAATGGGAATAAGTCCGTTCATCCCCAAATGTTTGTTTTAAATCTCTGTCTGTCTTTTCATTCGCTACTTGCGAGGCGAAACTTTGTTGCTAAGTGACCTGAAGTCTGCTGAACGACTTCTCAGTCATTGCGAACCAGGGCTTTCGCACTATGTTGCAGACTTTGGAGCCGAGATACAGCGTCCAGTCTCAAAGATATTTTACTGGCACAGCGAGACACACACAATGAGACCAGAACCGAAGTTAGTGGTGGCTTCAGTGTCTCATGTGCTCCAAACAAAAGTAGTGAATGAGAGCCTTCCAGTTTACTTGCCACATCACTTCCATTTGTTTTATTAATAAAAGATATTGGACATAAATGCATTATGGATCATTACAAATACTTTACTTTAAAACTACCAAGTTCTCAGACAGTAAGAAAATAGAAATCCTGTATAGAAAAAAAAGATGCATCGAGATGTATTGATAATCGTTTTATAATCGCATCGCAGCCCTCTGAATCGTAATCGAATCGAATCGTGAGGTGCCTAGAGATTCCCCCCCATTACCCACCTTACACAATAATAAGTTCTCCACATATTCATATTTACATGTCATGATAGGATTCTAACACTAGTCACTCGTCAGATTTTACTCTCATTTGTACTGTGATACGCTTCTAACAGTAGTCACTGGTTTTCACAGATCTATTTCTCATTTTTTACACTGATAGGCTTCTAGCAGTATTCAGTGACTGTAACAGCAACGCTAACACTGTGACCATTCAGTAACAGTGACTGGTTTTTACAATATCTTTCTCATTTGTTATTGTAATAGGCTTTTAACTGTGACTGTAAGAGTAACTAACACTAACTAACAGCAGTCATTGGTTTTTATTGGTTAATCTAACTTCTTCTGTCCAATGACAGCTCATTTCTTTTCTCTATCCTATATTCACTATTGTATATTATTTGTTAAATCTTATTCTTTATTCATAATGCTTGTGTATTATTGTTTTGCTATCTGCTAAGCTTTTCATCCTCTTACTTTAGTTTTTCTTGGCACTGTCACAACTGACTTGCTCATTTGGATCTGGATTTTCTGTAACGGCCCATTGTAAAAAGCGCTATATAAATATATCTGGAATTGAACTGATACCAATTAATGTTTTTTTTTTTTCATAGAACTTAGCCAATAAGCACTTAGGAATCTTTGCTTTTAAGATTGTAGAACACTATGCATAACTATTGAAGTGTTGTTGCAGAAATTAGGTATCTGTAAGAGAGAGAGCACAAAAATATCGAGCAACAAAACTTTGCACAGCAGCTCCCTCATTTCCTCATTAATCATCAGTCTATGGCTTATTGTTATTGCCATGTATCACTTTCTAGCAAGTTCTCCCTGAGTTAGTCATTGACTTTAGAGCACAGGAACGGTCAGATGCACTGACAGCTCGAAACAGTGCTGCTCAACCTGTGACCCAAGCACACCAAGATGTTTCCCTGATGGGGATGGAGCCCCTCCTGGCTATTCATATGAAAATAATGAGGCAGTGTGCGTGGATGACGCCGTCTTCTCCACCACAGAGCTGCTCATTAGGGCCCCTCACAGTGGAAAGGGATGAGAGGGAAGGCCGAGACTATGTGTGAACAAGGCCTCAGCATGCACGGCTATTGACAGCATCCAGTGTCTAGTGTACCAGTTTAATAAGAAAATTAAACTGCATCTGGCACTGTATTGTTTTTAATGAAGCCAGTGGGGAAATGAAGAGTTTTACGAGCCTCATCTCCTCAGTACGCTAAACGGCAGGCCAGGCACGGCACTTCTGTGGATGGAGAATAGCGGCCATTAAAGATGTCTGTTGTTAGGAACGGTATACACAGCTCTCCGTCAAGCACGTAATGGAGTGATCAATGCAGTGATATACATTCCTGTCCGTCCGCTTAGGGCTCTGTAAATATTAATGCGGCCTCTCAAACGTGCGCGTCTATGCATAACATAATCAATACTTGCACATCGCTGAGAACCCATGCAGAGGCACATGGGAGAGGGCAGCTGGGCAACTTTCTCTCCTCTACTGTCAACCATCCATCATTTTTTCCATAAGCGTCTATTGTGCTAGTCTGTTAAAGCCATTATTGACCTTTACTGAATGGACAACTCAAGGCTGTCTGATGTGCTTACAGCACCGACTAATAAAGCTTCTGCTGAACACCATTCCGGGACCTTGGAGGGTCCCAGTCAGAACATGGTCCTTGCACTTTATGCACACTGTTTATGAGTGTGTTTTGGAGTTGTTATTATTCTCAACAAGCATCAAACTTTAGAAAGTGCCATAACAAGTTAAGTTTGCAGTTATTGATTAAGCATTATGCCTGATGGACGGTCTACAGTGGCAGCTGTGGAGTTTCAAAGAGAGTACTGGGGAAGACTAATACAGAAATACAGGCAATACAGAGAGGGCTACTAGACCAATGGACGAACATTTGGCTGTGTTGATCTTCTGCAAGCTCAAAGCTGGCATTACATTACATGACTTATACAAAAATCGATTTAAAAAAACAGCATCCCACACTTAAAGCAGCACTATGTAAGATTTTTATGTAAGACTGAAAAAAGTAGCATTACTTAAATATAGTGAGCGTGCGTTGCTGCGAGATGTCCTGTAAAGCCTGAAATAATAATTAAAAAGGCATGTCCAAAAAGTTAGATTTAGCTGGAGTTTTTTAAAACCAGTCATATATCCTTACATATGTCACACGCACAGGCTCAAAAAGAAGGTCTGACTTGATGTTTAGGTCTCAAAAGCAAAATCAATATTATTCTGATAATGATCTGATGACAATGGATAATTCACTCACATCATCCTAAGTCCTTCTTAAACAAGTTTTGACTGAGTTAGAATACTCTTTCAATGAGCAAAACGTCAGATTTAAAGTTACAAAATGTTCACAATTACACATTTCCACCAGAGAGGTTACACTACTTACATAGTGCAGCTTTAATACTTTTTCAGCTTATTTTTTTAAGTAAGTGCACACACTTGATGATTACGCAAAGACAGGGCTTCCAGCTTCATTGTGGCACTTGAACAGGTGCCAAAATGCTGGAGAAATGCTGGAGAAGAACCACTCTCCTAAAGAAACCATTTTTTGTTTTTAAAGTTTTATGAACCTCCACGTAATGTAAAAGTTCTATACATCCAGGACATGACCAATTTAGAAAACTTAATTTTGTATGCTATGAATAAGTCTTAAAAATGTCATTTATCACAGCACTGGTTATGGTACCAGATGTCTTGAGTTCCACAGAGATGTCTGGTCATAGAAAAGAACCTTGAAAATTTAACAGAGTGGTATGAGATTGGTTCCAATGGCTCCAATTGCAACCAATCGCTTTCTTGGCCTTAAGTCCATCTATCAAACAAATAAACCCCCACAGTGAACAGCATTACCTTTAGCTAATGTGTACTTTGCTACCTTGCTACGTTTCTTGGATCTAAAAGGGATGTTGCTATTTGAATGAATATCACCTGGAATTTGATGCCATCACTTGATGAACAAAGATGAAGCTGACATTTTTGTGCCTTTACATACACAGACAAGAAGCATAATAACAGAAAACGAAACCTGTTAATGAACTTGTGAAAATGCAGAAATCATACTCTGTGTATTTTGCAGCGAGCAAAGCAACATTTTCCATGAACCAGCAACTGGATTGAATTGAGTGAGTGCCTTGAAATTCTGGCCCACATACTATAAATGTGTTGCATTTGTCAGTTTTACAAGCTGGCCCTCCATCTCTGTGGTCTACTGTACACATTTTGACATTTATATGTCTTTTTACCATTTTTCTTTTGCCTAGCTCTGTTGTAAGCTGCTGCTTGTATTAGCCATCCAATTACATCCCTGACCTTGTCACCTTACATGACTCTTGTACATTTTCAGTCACAAAAATAATCTGAAAATGTCTGGAGGCCTCTAATCACTATGGAATCTAGTGGAAGGCTTAAGATTGACGTGTTTACCCTCTCACACCACTCCAGTGTGTCTCCAGTTCTGAAAACTTGATAGAATTGGCTAACTGTGGATAAAACTGGGTGAAAGTCATGTAGAGTAAGCCAAGAGAGGCATGAGAGGGGCATCATGAGTGATATCACACGGCTGGTATCTATTGATTTATCTTCAAAGAGCTGGTTTGGGTCTAAACTTCTGTTGATACTAATCCTTTATGTTCTAGGTATTAAACAGGTAAGTGTATGGCACAAACTCAAAACTATTAGGTAATTATTTTGGGTAACATGATGGTAAGTTTCAAGACAGTCTAATTAAATTATACAGAAAAGCCCAACGAGTACTAGGTATTACTAGAGAACTAGATAGAACTGGGTAAATATGTGGCAGAAACTCCACAGTACTGTGTAAATACTTCAAGTAAATAGTACCAGGTAGTTAAATGACAAATATGTACATAAATAAAGTGCAATGAGCCTTATATAGTATGTATTTGTCTATTACCTAGAACCATAACTGAATCTGGGCTGTAAAAAGAAAGCAATAATTCTTACTACAGTTTTACTGGGTTCTTGTTTCCGATTGGTGAATATGTTTGCACTGACCACGTTGCTCTGTATATTTATGTAAGTACTTTATTATGTTCTTTACCAGTTAAATAGATAGAACCTGTTAACTACTTCAGTGTAATTTAGTTACACTGTCTTGGTACTTATCATCATTTTACCCCAAATTATTATACATTTTGGAGACTGTGCCCCACACATACTTAGTTATATTGCTTTTGTTGGAAGAAAACCTTGTATCTCCAAAATGACAACTTCACAGGAAAAGGAAAAAACCTACTTTACTTTTAATGTAAGTCAATGGAACCAGAGCTTTTCCCAAGCCATTTTGGTCCATTTCTTTTGGTCCATTCATCATGAAATTTACAGACAATGTAAAGAGCAACAGCATTTTCAAATTATGTCAAAAACTGAAAAAGGACAAAAATGGAGATGTGTTTTTCTTCCGACAACAGAGATATAGAACCTGTTTGGCATATAGTGTAATTTAGTTAAACTGCCTAGGAATTTACCATCAGGTTACCCAAAATAGTAGTTTGCAATTTATACCTCACACCTACCTGGTTAAGACCTAGAACTTAAGGCACTGTAAAGGAAAACGTTACCATGATTCACAGACAACTTTCAAAAATGACACTGTTGGTTCTATGGTAGGAACAAGTTCTTGGCCCCAGTCGTTGCAGATAAGACATATGGTCACTTCAGCCAGGTACTCCAATGGAGCAGCCATTCCTCTCACGTTTTTTCCACTGCGAAAGCGGCACACGCTGCATACGGAAAGTAAATAAATCAATAGGGAAAACAGAGAAAATCACAGAAAGCCTCAGAGCTGTGCTAGACTGTTGTTTGAGAGGCTTTTTCTTTCCTCAGCAGAGCAGCAGTGAACAGCAAGTCTGGTTTTATCTCTCTGACATGCAGGTCTAAAACAACACTTAGCCTGACTCTCAATTACTTCTCCCTGAGGAAAACAAAGAGGTCAAATGCTAAGCCACTTTCTGAAACACTACACCTTTTCATGTCTGAGTGAGAGTGGGAGGACTCAGAGTCTTTTAGCAGGGCTTGAATGGTCAATCTGTTGTTAGGGCAGAGGACTCATTGCTGATCTGCTCTCATAACCAGAGGTCCACTATGATGCAACCCAGCAGGTTGCTTATCGTCACGTATAGCACAGCAGGTACACTTTACATTATGTGAACATTTTGTAATGAATAGATTAACAGAAATACTCCAAAATGATTAGGAATGAAATTTCACATTAACTTAAGTTAAAAAGAAGAATGTTTTTGCCTTCTCCTGTAAAGTTACCATTTCAAAGATACATTTTGTTTTGGACAGTGATGTTATGTAACACTAGCCTTCTCTCATACATCTAGATACATCACCCTATAAAAGGGGATGGGGGGTCAAGGGGCTAGTTTTTATAAATTAAAGTCAAGGCATGTTTTTTTTTTTGCCCAAGAAAACAAGAATGTCCACTTGTTCTGGCTTGAGTCTTGAATGCTGAATGTAGTGTGCCAGGCTGCCAGTTAGTTGTGGTTGTAATATCACAGCACAACAACTTCCCCACTTAAAACTTAAGACAGCATTGTTGATAATGTAGGCCATAATTAAGATGGCAGCTATGCTATTGTGATTCAAAAGTTGCACTCTTTCAAATTGCATTTCCATTTAAAATGATTAATCTATCAGCCCTACCAACAACTCATAGTGTACCAGTTCTCTGCACCACGTTCCACCAAGTCTACCTGCCTTGCTCTTTCTTGGTGTCCTAGCAACTCTAATAATTTCCCTTTTATTTGCAATTAATATCTTCCCAATAGCATTTCTAGAAGAATCGATTTCTTTTCTACTAATGATTCTCCAGCTGAGTGAGCTTGGTCAGGGGAGTCTGCTGTGTTTGTCTGGGCTGACTGAGTGTGATTGTGCACACAGCAAACAGAAGTAGACTGATGAGTAAAAAGCTCAGATGGGATTTATAGGTTTTAGTTATAGAAGTATGAGACACACAGGTACACACACAGTCTCTGTGGAGACCCATTACTGCTGGAAGTGTACATTAAAGAAGCTGAACCAAAGCCTCTAAAGGCTGAAGTGTGCATGCATGGCTGGGATAGGCGGAAGTGAGGACCTGCAGCCTTAAACCTTTCTTTCTTTAACTTTCTTTTACATTTACACACACATACACACACACACACACACACACACACACACACACACACACCTCCATGGTTGATGGACTGGATCTTAATTAAACTCCGCCAGTGGAATTCTCAGCACTTAGCTGATTAGCCCTGATATGATTGTGCCTACTTCATATTTATTTTCCCTTCTGACTGGTTTCTTCATGGCACAAACTTGGAAGTCTGTCAAAATCCCTTTCTGTCGCTCTCTACCCTAATGCGCACACACACACACACATAAACACACACACACACACACACACACACACACAAACATACACATACATCTACACACACACACACAGACAAGGAATAAAAAACAGACTTAAACAAAATCCTTACTACACACAAGATGGAAAAATATTCTAAACTAAACTGTGTCGACCACGTGGCTCTTCCACCGTCATGCTAGTTACATAATGTGTAACATATATGAGTAAGTGCCATATACAGGGTCAGTACATACATGCATGTGTACACTGAGTTATTCACAATTTTCAATGCATGAATATCATTTTTTTGTTGAACAGCCATATTTATTGTACTGCATATCACAGCATGAGTATTTGGGACCCTTAAAGCAACTAAAGCAACTACATTTTTCTTGGCTTTTATTTTCATCTCTGAGGTCCACTTATGACATTTGTGTGGGCTTGTGTATCAAAGACAGATACAATGGTTTTTACATGATTGGCTGCCCTGCCCATGTTCTGGAGAGTGAACAGTACGTTTTGAAACTTTAACAATGTGTACATACCACATCAAACTCTCTAACTTTAAAACAGTGAAGAAAAATGAGGTTTTCCATGACACTGGTCCTTTCAGCTTCATTCTTTCAGGATATGATTAATCCAGGTTTAGAAACTCAGGATATGATTAATCGAAGTTTAGATACTCAGGATATGATTAATTCAGGTTTAGATACTCAGGCCTTGATTAATCCAGGTTTAGATACTCAGGCTATGATTAATCCAGGTTTAGATACTCAGGCTATGATTAATCCAGGTTTAGATACTAAGGCTGTGATTAATCCAGGTTTAGGTATTCAGGCTGTGATTAATCCAGGTTCAGATACTCAGGCTGTGATTAATCCAGGTTTAGATACTCAGGCTATGATTAATCCAGGTTTAGATACTAAGGCTGTGATTAATCCAGGTTTAGGTATTCAGGCTGTGATTAATCCAGGTTCAGATACTCAGGCTGTGATTAATCCAGGTTTAGGTATTCAGGCTGTGATTAATCCAGGTTCAGATACTCAGACTGTGATTAATCCAGGTTTAGGTATTCAGGCTATGATTAATCCAGGTTTAGATACTAAGGCTGTGATTAATCCAGGTTTAGGTATTCAGGCTGTGATTAATCCAGGTTCAGATACTCAGGCTGTGATTAATCCAGGTTTAGGTATTCAGGCTGTGATTAATCCAGGTTTAGATACTCAGGCTATGATTAATCCAGGTTTAGATACTAAGGCTGTGATTAATCCAGGTTTAGGTATTCAGGCTGTGATTAATCCAGGTTCAGATACTCAGGCTGTGATTAATCCAGGTTTAGGTATTCAGGCTGTGATTAATCCAGGTTCAGATACTCAGACTGTGATTAATGCAGGTTTAGATACTCAGGCTATGATTAATCCAGGTTTAGATAGTCAGATTGTGATTAATCCTCATGTGTGTGCATATGAAACCATGACGATTATGACAAACAGCCAAGTGCAAAAAACTTGAGGAGTCGCCAAAGAAGGAAAAAAAATCATGCTACCTAAATATGTAGAAATAAAGCATTTATAACGATAAAAAACATCGCCATCGCCACTACCACCAGGGTTAGATCCAACTAAACTTAGTTAGCTGGATAAGCAAAAAATACTGCATAGAATGCTGAAAAAGTTACACTGTAACTTATGAGAACCCCAAACAAGCATCTATTAAGATCATCAACAATACACAATTAGCCAGTTATAAATTTATATAAATCAGACAGCTTGTGGTAGTTATTATTACTAGCTAGCCTTCAATTTAACAGTACATCAGCTAGCAAGATGGGAGGACCCAAAAAATCCTGCTTACGGCTTTCAGAAGGCCAGAGCCAGGCCTGGTTTTACCACTTCCAACACTGCCTATTAAATAACCTCAAACAGTTTCCAGTACACTATTAGCACTGGTTTTAGAGACAGACAAAAAGTGAGACAGAGAAAGTGAGAGTTCTTCCAGAGGCAATCATGAATACAAAGACAAACAATAATCATTCTAATAATTTGGATTTGATACTTCATTAAGCACAATTTCGAGGTAGTTGATCACAAGCCTCGCACAGCATGGAGTCACTGTGGCAACTGCAGGAGACAAGAGAGGGGGGAGTGTCTGTGTATACTAATTAGCACAGCTGGCAATTATGTCTCTAATACGGACACTTAGCAGACAATCTGCCACCGCTCACTGGCCCATCTGAGACGAAGGAAAAAAATTCAGCAATGTTATCCTCGCAAATGAATGTGTGTCCTTTTTTATCTCCTTTCATATGGTCATTTGAACAAATGTACAAAATAAAGCCCTAACAAAGGTAATATGGTTGTGGTCTCTCTCCAAGCCATCAGGACAAGCCTTCAGACATCACTCTGCTACCTTCTGCTCCAGCAGCTTTCATTCCCAACAGCAGGGGGCAGTAGATGTAAAGGTACAGCTTTGAACAGTCCACAAAGACTGAGCACTGACAAAAGCAAACAACCAGAAAACAGTGGAGCTATAGTCATATGACTGACATTATGAAACAAATAATAGTAGCACTGTACTGTAGTAAAAATGGCTGGTAGCCAGCGTGTCAAGAAACAAAGCAGGGCCGTCCTATAAAGCTGCTTCTGCTGGAGCCACTGTAGATTCTTCTACACTGCTCAGTTCATTTAAAAGACACTCTCTGGCTCCAGAAAATGTGCAGACGGTGAATCATGTTTATCACTAAGCAGAATCACAGGTTTTTCCCCTACCCCATCGAGCACATTCGGTGGCTCAGCAAAGACAAAGCAAAAATGAGGCGCTTTATATTCACGAATTACGTGCCAATCAACAGCACAACTTCATCTGCCAACTGGCTTTCTTTAAAGGGTTTAATCATGTGGGCTGAAGATGGGGAAAAAGGGATGCAAAGCAAACTTAAAACTATTTAAGTTTATCTCCAGGTTACACAATGCCTGAACAATAGATTTCCCCCCAATAAGTAGAAGCTTGGGGGGGAAAAACAGAGACAAAATTAATGTGTTCAGAATTTCAGCCCCTAAACAGCCCTGCTTCTAAAACACAGGTTTGATATAGAACATGCACCTAACAACACCACTAATGGCCTTAGTAAACATGAGACAACTACACTGTTCACAATGTAGGAATTACACCCATTTCTCAAAATTTCTACATAGTTCAATAGTTGAGATGTAAACAAAGCCATCTAGAGGGGTTTGGGAAAATCCAGAGAAATCTCTGTGGGCAAGGCCAAAACCCAACATTAAATGCCAGTGACTTTTGATCCCTTAGATGGCGCTGCATTAAAAAACTGACATGCTTCTGCTATGAATATAACCATGTAGGCTTCGGAATACTTCAGAAAACCCTGGTCAGTAAACACAGTTCAATGCTGCATATACAAATGCAAGTTAAGACTCTACAAGGCAAAGCATAAGTCATATATCAACAACATCTAGAAACGCTGCCAACTTCTCTGAGCTAAAGCTCATCTGAAATGGACTGATGCAAAGTGGAAACGTGCTGTGGCCTGACAAGTTCACCTTTCAAATTATTTTCTTAATAGAGATCATGTTCTTTGGGCCTAAGATGAAAAGGAACATTTAGACTGTCATAAACAGAAAGTTTAAAGGCGATCGTCTGTCATGTTATGGGGTGTGTTAGTGCCAAAGGAATGGATAACTTGCATAACTATGAAGGCACAATTATTGCTAAAAGATACATTTTGGAGCAACATATGCTGCCATCTAGATATCTTTTCAGGGATGTCCCTGCTTGCTTCTGGAAGACAACGGCAAACCACATTCTGCATGTGTCACAACAGTGTGTCTTTGTAGTAAGACAGGCCTGCCTACAGTCCATACCTCTCCCATTGATAACATGTGGCACATTATGAAGCACAATATATGACATTGGAGACCCCAGACTGCTGAGCAGCTGAAGTGCTATATCAAGCAAGCATGAGAAAAGGTTCCACCTACAACAGTTAGTGTCCTCAGTTCCCAAATGATAACTAAGCGTTGTTAAAACAAGAAGTGATGTAACACAGTGGTGAAGAAGCCCCTGACTCAACTTGGTGCAGGCATCAAATTTAGAATAAGTGTATAAATACAAAAACAATGAAGTTAATTATTAATCTAATCAATTATAAAGTTTAAACATGAAATATCTTATCTTTGTACTGTTTCCAATTGAATACAAGTCAAAAAGGATTTGTAAACCTTTGCTGCCTCTTTTTATTTTTCATTTTTCCTACTGTTCAAACTTTGGAACAACTTGGAACCGGGTTTGTGCCTTCCTGCCAAGAACAGATTTTAAAAATATGTTTTAGATCAGAACCCACTTTTAAAACTATTTTAAAACAAAGCCTCACATATCAGGCAACAAACCTGAAACCATTTTATTTAATAAGTTTCACTGAGGTAGCTATTGGAGGCATTTAACACTTTAGATGTCCGGTTCCTTTCACCACCACTGTAAATGTTTCTGACTCTGAGAACTTCACATCTAAACACTTGGAATTACTTTGTTTACATTGTAACCCTTTTAACTATGCAGACATTTAGAAAAATCTGTGGAATTCTCCAGTTAGCACTGAACTTCACAAAAAAAAAAAAAAAATAATAATTTTACTGGGCTACTAAAGTAATTGGAGAACATTATACATCTTTGATGCAGCAAGGGAGTTTCTTCAAACCACACTTCAGTTTTCATTAAACAGTGAGTGCAGCCAAGGGTACCTATATATATGCTGCGTAACTTGTCATCGGGTCCACGGCTCATGCAAAGCTTCATTGTACAGGTTTGAACAAAGGTTTGATGGGGTGGACTATAAAAGACAGATCCACACTGGTGGTTTTAATTAATTTAAATAACAATGCATCATCATGTGCATGTTCTAATTACTGTCCATCTAACTGCCATGTATTAAAAGTTAAGCGCTCATCACAATCATTTTCTGTTGTACTTGGTTTTCTTTTCACTGGACAGGTAGCAAGAGGCATACTTTAGATCTCACCGCTGTAAAATATTAAAATGTTATCGTACTTATCTAACATGGCCAGAATCTTTTACCTGCAGACACAAACATGACCTTTCTGCATTTTAAAAGCACTAGGGAAAAGACTTCACTCACATTATCCTGTCAGTCCCCTTTGTTTTTCTCTCTCGTTCCCGCACCTGCCTCCTCTGTCCCTCTAGCTTCTTTCAGGGACAGATATAACACAAATGAAATCGGACAAAAGTTGCTGACCTTCATAAATCAGGCAACAGTTGTGAAAAAACAGGCAGCCCTTTGAAAATATCTATCTGCAGCATTATGGCAATGAATAAGAACTTTAAATAGCTGCAGGTGTGAAGGAGAATAGAACGCCTCTGCTCTCCTCCTCAAACAACTGGAGTTTGATAAACATCACCAGAGCTTCAACAGAGATCAGGTTTTATAGTGAGGTGAGGCCAAACTAAACCTTTTTTCCACCACACTCAACTCACGAAGGCTTGGCAAAAGGATTGACAGTCATGCATAAAACAGCCTTCCACACTGTGAAATATGGTGGTGGGTGTATGAGGATGTGGAGCTGTTTTGCTGCCTAAGGCCCTAAAAACCTTCGTAAGACAACATTGCACAATAAACTCTGTCAAGTTCCAAGCAGTTTTAGAGCAAAACGTGACTGCTTTTGTCAGGACACCTAAGCCCTATTCACACTGCGCATTAACAGACATTCTGGGTCATCTAGTCATTACTGGACAGTGTCGAGTGCAGGTGTGAATGGGGTCCAGTAGGTTATGGATTCACACTGTGATTCTATCAAATAAACCACCTTAGGATGCACCACAATGAGGAAAACCACAGTAAGGATGCACTGAAATTTCAGCTACCAAAAGCTTTTGCACGGAAAAAGGCACTTTAGGATTTTGAATTCTAAAGCGATGTGCCAGCTAGCTAGCACTAGTTCTTCCCACTCTCAAGAGTACAAACACATGACCTGATTTCAACACCATTTTAGGAGCTAACACTTTTGTGGGAATGTCATGAAATGTTACTAAGATGTATTCAGGGCTTGCAGTAGGCGAGGGGTCACTATTAGTAATAATCAAAATAATGTCACCTCATATGCCCAACCTAAGCTGAAGCTCTGGAACCAGAGAGAAAGAGCCCGTCAATAATATAGTCATTAAACTATCAAATCCCCATGTAGCTATTACCACTAACCCTAAAATAACCAGCTCCTTTGAGTTTTTAAGCAGACAATACATATCGCTGCTGTCAATATCTGTCGATAAAACCTCATATCTCCATTGTTGTTGTTTTTCAGTTTTTGACAGAAATTGAAAATTTGAAATGTCATGATGAACAGACCAAAAGAAATGGCCTAAAATGACTTGGAAAAAGGTCTGGTTCCATTGACTTACATTAAAAGTAAAGTAGGTTTTTTCCTTTTGTTGTAAAGTTAACATTTCAGACATATGAGGTTTTTTTTCCAACAACAGCAATACACCATTATTTTCTGCACATTCTTTTTGACTGGGGATGGTTTGCAAGATCTGAAAGCTTTGTACTGTACATAAGCACTGCAGCTTTTTTCCTGTTAGTTATTTTGCACAATGGCACTGTTGTGTGTGTGTCTGTAGCAGGAGAAATACAGTTAGAGTTTAGGGTGGCCTGGCCTGCATCATGTAACTTCCAGTCTGAAAACAAGCCTCACTCTAGCTGTGCTCTTTACATAGTGATGTACACTCTACAAAACTCAGAGGATTCTGAAATGGACATCTCGGTGCCTTGACCTAAACCCTTTTCAAAACCTGGCGAGTTAACTGAGGAGGAGCCAAGGCTACTGAGGGATTCAGAGATAATCTGCATGGAGGAATTGTCTCAGATCCCTTGCTGTGTTTTCTCCACTGCCTCAAACATTTTAGGAACAGATTTGGTGCTGTTATCTTGCACAAAGAGTGAAATTGTGATGCATATCTTTTTTGAGGAAAAAAAATGAAGCTTTCCCTCTGAGAAATGGTATCATATTGTTATTTTCTGAGGGTGCACATCTTAGAAAAATGGAATTTCATTCAGCGTGTTTGATTCATATTAATTCAACATGACAAAACGTCTAGAGAACACTGTGGGCAACGCAAGTCCCACATTAATTAAAAGAATTATTTAGGAACATGCAGAGCTCGGTAGTCACTTCCCAGGAAAATTACAATCATTCTTTCTGGAGACTGTCTGTAAGAGCCCATATCCTACATTTTCTTTTTACATTTTATATGTTCCCCCCTGAGGTCTATTTACGTCTGTGCGGTACAAAAGAGAAAGTCATAATTAATTTTTACTGACCATTGTTCAGCTTTGCTTTATCCTGTAAAATTAAACAGGTTGTTTTTGTTAGTGTCCTTAAGACCGATAGAGGTAAAGGAGCTCTGTTCTGATTTGTTGCCCTGTATTGTGCCTTACTCAAAAAGGCTGAAACACTTTTTAACTTCAGAGAGAGTGGGCGGAGCTAAACTGCTGTAGGCTAAGTAGGTGGATGTGTGTCAAAGGGTTGATGATTTTCATGATATCACAGAAACAACGATTTAAAAACAGGCTGTTTTAGTATCCATAGACGGGCTGTATGGACTGGGGAGTGAAGAGTACATTTTGAAATTCCAGCCATGTTTACGCACTACAGCAAAGTCCTATAGTTCAAAAAAGTGAGGAAAATTCAGTTTTCCACGATACAGATCGTTTCATGTTTTTATTTTTATAAAAGTAAAGCTTGGTATTCATGGTCTATGACTGAATTTAATCAGGCTTGTTTATTTGGCTTGTTTATTTCATTCCTCTAGACAATCTTAACATTTTTGTCAGTTGCACTGCTAGAGGCAGAGATGGAGTAATTGGTCATTTGCTCAGGCCCTGCACAAAATACAGTTAGTTACAACAAGTTCTGTGTGTACAAAAGTTAACCTGAGCACACATCAACTTTATGAAGGCTCATGAAACATGTGCCCCTCATCATTTTCTCTCTCACTCATTGTTCTTTTTCCTCTCCTTTCTCACATCACCCCACCACATGACCCCTCATTTACGGCTATAATGAGAGGCTGCCTGCTGGACAATGACTTCTAGAGGACACATGAACAAAAATGGACATCGACGCAATGACAGCCAGGCAGAGGCGACCAGTTGACACCATACTGGAGTTCATTCCAATTAACACAAGGGGTTTTACCTTCAGATAATATGTTTATATACATTAAAAAAAAGAATACTCAAAAAAACTCAAAAATCAATGAAATTCAAAATTTTTATTTATTTTTGTTCGTCAACGTTTTTCCTCACAATGATGCCAGATATAAAGCTTTAAAATGTTCTTTTTTTGTTTCATGGTGGAATCTGCTACTTCAAAGCAATCGAGAGAGAGAGAGAGAGAGAGAGAGAGAGAGAGAGTAGAGAGAAAGAGGGAGAGACGCGAGCGAGCAAGAGAGAAGCACAACGTTTTTCAGTGTAGGAGCAGAGGCATTAGCATGCAGTGGGTGAGCAGTAAAGTCCATCAGTATCAGTGACAGGAGTGCTGGAAAGTGAGACACGTCTGCTCCTCTGATTCAACTCTCGCAAGAAAACTCAGAGCAACGACTCATTTTTTTTTTTCCTTTCCCACTCTTAAGAGTACAAACACAACTGAGCAGAAAAGCAGAAATGCAGCATGACATGGTTTCAACAACATTTCTGAATTTTATTACTTGTAATTCACTGTAAGGAGCTAATAAACACTGTTTCGTGGGAATGTCATGAAATGAGATGTAGTCAGGGGCTTGCAGTGGGAGAGGGGTAACTATTAGTGATAACCAAAATCATGTCACCCCATATGTCATGTCCAGCCTGAGCTGAAGCACTGGAACCAGAGAGAAAGAGCCTGTCAATATTATAGTCATTAAACTATTAAATCCCCATGTAGCTATCAATACTAACCTAAAATAACCAGCTCCTTTGAGTTTTTTAGTACAAAATACATTTACATCATTATTTTCTGCACATTCTTTTTGACTGGTGATGGTTTGCAAGATCTGAAAGCTTTGTACTGTACATAAGCACTGTAGTTTTTTCCTATTTTGCATGAACTCTAAGAGTCTGTATTTAGTGGTATGACACACAGGCACACACTGAGGGCTTCCCCACAGCCAGCGGTCCTGAGGGGAGGCATGACTGATTGACAGGTCCATTCAACCCAGGGCTAATTCAAATAAGCTAGTAGAGAGTAATCACTCACCCCCTCCCCAAAACAATAATAATAATAATAAAAAAAAATTTAAAAAGTAAATGTGGAATGAAAAAGAAACCCTAGAAGAAGACAAGGCAGCCACCGGCCAGAGGCAAATAGGCATGTGTGTGTGTGTGTAGTCTGTCTGGTGGCCGCCAAGTGTCTGTTTGCACCTCGGAGCTGCGGGCCCAGACTGAGCCTCACTTCAGCAAGGCTTTGATGGCTTCGCTCTCTGCTGCTTCAAACGCACTCAGCCCATCTGGTCCTTTCCTCTCCTTATCAGCCCCCTGTAGACACAGCATAAACACCACACTTACATTACCTGCAAGTTCTCAGATGGTCTACTGTGTACTAAAGGTAGACAATATGGCAATAATATCACAATACTTGAAGGTTGGGATACATAGATTGTGAATTTTGTTGGCCGATTTCTATTTCTTTACAGCCAAATTTACAGATGGACTTCTACTGACTGATTTTTATTAGCCTTTTTTGTAAGCCAAAACTCACACTGCATCATTAAATAACACATTACATTTACATTTATGGCATTTGGCAGACGCTCTTATCCAGAGCGTCTTACAATTATCATTTTACACAGGTAGGCGAGGGTAGTGTTAGGAGTCTTGCCCAAGGACTCTTATTGGTATAGTGTAGGGTGCTTACACAGGCAGGGATTGAACACCAGTCTACAGCGTAGAGGGCAGAGGTGTTACCCACTACACCGGGACAATAACACATGACGCAAACCAGCACATTTTCAGTATTTATTCTTAGCACAAGTTTCAACATAACATTATATGCTCTTAAATGTGTTAGTCTCACAAATTCTTTATCAAAAATCAGTTGCATATATAAAATAAATCAAAGAAAGCACTACATCAAAAGCAAGAGGCGACTGGCTATTTAGCACAAAAGGATTAGTTATTTAGCATAAAAGGATTCTAGTCCTAGAATTACAGACTGTAGTCCGTCTGTTTCTCTGCATACTTTATTAACCCCTTTCACCCTGTTCTTCAATGGTCAGGACCCCCACAGGACCACCACACAGCAGGTATTATTTGGGTGGTGGATCATTCTCAGCATTGCAGTGACAATGACGTTGCGGTGGTGTGTGAGTGTGTGTTGCACTGGTACTAGTGAAGCTGACAAAATGGAGAATGAGTGTTTATATACAAGGAGGTGTATATAATAAAGTGGCCAGTTGGTGCAGTTATAGAAATACCGACAATAGCCATGATTTAGTCAGAAAGACATGTTGCACTGTAATTTATCATATATCGTCATACTACCTAGCCCTATTGTATACATATGATTAAAATAAGAAAATGTTTGGCTCTCGGTGGGGCTCACAAACTAAGGCTGTGAAAAATGTGTAACCTTAAAAAAATAAAAAAATAAATAATCCTTCATTTCTTGATAAGGATTATTCAACCGTTCGAAAAAATAATGCAAGAAAGAAAGAAATAAAGAAAGTGGGAAGAGTAAAGTCCCAGCTTAGTACAGTCCAGGCTTATGGATTCTCCACAGCAGTATGGAGAAGCCTGAGATAGGTAAACAGGGCCTGACCTAGAGTGGTTCCAATCAAGACAGTTGGAAAGAAAGAGAAAGTGACACACATACACACACACGTGCACCTCCTCTGAGCTGTCTGTCCATTAAGTCTTCATTATGGTGTTACTGAGTGAGGGAGAGAGACCCTATGCATAATGTATGAATGGCCCGTGCCCTGGGGAGCATTTCTAAACACCACTCCCAAGGCACTCCATTGACCTGCTGTTGCTATTGGCAGGGATATTTCACACTGCCTTCTTAGGCATTCTTCTTTACAGATCAATACAGCACATTCACATAACCTTTACACCAGAATCAAAGGAGAATGATACCTCTTAAGAATATTACAAGAGTGCTCAAGACCAAATATTCTTACACTAGTGCAAATGAAGTTATTCTTCAGACTATGCAATGTAATGAAAATTAAACTAGATGTAACATCTGACCTCAAAATAAACATCAATTTTTCATTCAGACTCAGTGCCGTGCCCGTGGTATCAGTCCTACTGAAAGGCACTTCAAAATGCCACTCTGCACTCAAATAATACTGCTCTTTCAAAAGAAAATACAGCTAATACAGTATACATTCTACCTACTGTGGGCATATTCATCTATATCTCAAAGTTTCTGCACTGTCATCTGCAACATCGATGCAAATTCATAGCACGCTTTGAACCTTTCAGCATTTTGGGTGTTTGAGAAATGCAGATTTCATGCAGATTATGCAATCTTCCAATTATTATTGCCAGAAGTCCACAGTACTCAGAAGCACACTCTGTATTTTAATGAAGTTAAAACAGAGCCTACACGAAGGCCAGACAACTGTTAAGCTGTAACTTAACCGGGGGGAGTACAGGGCTGGGTTGCTCATTTGGAACCTAGACTAACTATCTTTACAACCATATTCTGTTCCTGCTTTACTTTTTAAAGGAAAGGCGCATACACAATACCTACAGCAGCAGGGATAGACAGATACAAAAATCTGCACTGCACTCAGCTAACGAATCTTGTGGCCAAAAATAAGTATTTAATTAAGAACTTAATTAAAATTACATCATGCTCCAGTGCCAAAAAGGTAGTGTTGCTTTGAAAAAGGAAATTATTATTTTTTTTTTACCTTGATTGTCTGCCCTGCTGATTTGGTCCATACTAGTATTATCTGATCTTGGTTATTTCATTAGGCACTGTTTAGTTACTGCGCCAGTAACCTCTGAGTGCATCAGTTTATTTAACGCCTTACTGTATAAAAAAACCTTATTTATTAACCTTATTGAATGATATTAGCAAACGTCCCCAAACAGAACAGTATCCATGATGCCAGGTGGATCAGCTCAGCAAGGAGGACCACCACAGTCACTACATCATCACATTAGTTATTACAGTGGTTACAATTAACTGACTTAATCTGATTTAATGTAACTAGTTCTGTGTCAGACCAAACAAGTTTGCTAGAAAGCAAAAAGAATGAAAAAAAAAAAAAATCTTCAAGGTAATTGGTCACTCAGGCCAAAGGTTCTGCATTTTTATGGGAAATACATTAAATGTGGTGGACAGAGGCACTGGTCTGCCCCGATCTTGTGGTATCCTACAGTATCGACTACAGGCTAGCACCATTTATTTAAATGTTGTTTTCTCAAGTGAACATAATTTTTCTGTTTTCTTTATGAAGAAAGCACAAAGGTGAATAATACAAACAAAATATTTTAAGTCTAAATATATTGGACCAGTCAGAGATGGTATTTTGGTACTGCCTATCTGCAGAAATGCTGGATTGGATATTGGAGGGAAAAACCCAATGAATCCAATCCTGTAACAAATCCATCCTGAAATATCACACTGTGATATGACGTTATCTGTGCATTTCTTCCTGTGTGGTAGTGGAGTAATTTTAGTAGTTTGAGCATGATGATTCTAGATGCGAATCTTGAGTGAAGCGCTTCAAGTAAAACAGCTCATTTTAAAACTTAGTAGTTCTTAAAAAAGAAAAATATTGCATTGATATATATATAATTTATATTACTTATTTTATTTATATATTATTTTCATATTATATATTGATATTAGATTACCAAGAAATACTGGTATTTGCCAGTTCTCAAAGTTTCTCATCAGTATCGGTATCAGAAAATAAAAGTGGTATTCTATATGATACCTACTACAACTATTTATGTGAGTCAATTATGCAAAACTATATGAGTAGAAATATGTCCTTTATTCTTTGTTACAAACAGTGCTTTTGTTTCTGGATTTTTTCACCAGAAAGAGAAGTGTCTGAGACAGTGCTTGATTTATTGCTATTTATGAACAAACAATGTTATTCACACAGAAACAAATGAGGTTTGGAAAAAAATAATTAACCACAGTTATTTTTCCCCTATTTCATTGTGTTATCAAAATAATTTACATGGACAGAATGCTAGAATATCAGCAAGATAAGGCCATTTGAAATGGAGGGAAAAAAAATGTTTTGTTTCTCATCCCTCGTCTGCTCTGTCCATCAGGGTCAGAAACAGCACTAAAGGCTAATGTGACCTTTGTCAGAACAAAAGTGCTACATAACTCTGTATGACCCATGTACAGCCACTATGTAGGTTTCTGTGTATAAGAGAAAGGAGGCAAATACAAACCCATTCATGCACTATGCTCTATTCAGTGTAGCTGCGGATGCTGCAGAATACGCTGTTAACAATAACAGCCTGCTTTAAAACCAAAAACACAAATGCACATGCACACACAACAGGTTTTGTTCTTTACCAGAATGTTCTCCACCAACCTCCGCTCTCACAAGCACAAACAGCCTATCCAATTAGCACTGACAGGCTCTGTGTATACGCTGCATACCAGCCACAAACCACAGATGTCCTAATGATCTTTATTTAAGTGTGTGCGTCTGTACCTTCTCTAGCAGAATCTTCACACAGGCAAGGTGACCCTCATAAGTGGCAGACAGCAGCGGAGTGATGCCATGTTTGTCTGGAGCCTAGAGAGAGATAGAGAGAAAGCGAGAAAGAGAGCTAAAAAGTTTACACAGACAGGTGTCGACAAGAATGCACCATTCACATCATCACTGAACAACTCCTTTACTTTCTTATCTCTTTCAGAAATTAGAGAGAGAGAGAGAGAGAGAGAGAGAGAGAGAGAGAGAGAGAGAGAGAGAAGCAGGGATCTGCTTTTATCAGCAGCGTATTCAATATATGCTTCCGGTTTCGTGTACTCCTTCAGAGAACAGGCTGAGGGGGGATAAGTTTTGGGTTGGCAGGTAAAGGTGTAACAATTACAATACAGTAGCAAAAAAATAAAAAATTAACATTTATAACAGTTTAGGAGCTAGGAGGGTGAAGGCTAGCACAGGCTTCCTCCAAGTCATGTGAAGCGCCACAGCATCTTTTTGAATTGCTGCTAAGGCAAGGTCATTGGACAGCCGAACGCGCTTAGAGGGACGCACCAGCCGCCAGTTCTGTTCCGTCAGCTAACAAACGCCTATGCTGGATATCATCCCATTGAGTGATGGGGGAGAGGGAGGGCCATCCCACCCACTCATTTTCTACAAACTCATCTCCATGAAAGATGGGAGACTATGTGAAATGCTCATAAATACAGAAAGCAGTGAGATGTAATCCACTATGACCTGTATTTAAAGGAAAGCAGCAGAATAATACACACTTATTCTGAAATTAATGCCTGCAACATTTGCCAAAAAAAGTTGAAACAGGGACAGTTTAAGAACAGGAACAAACTTTTTAAACAGGTGATTGCAATGATTTTAGGTATTTCATCCTCCTCAGTGCGTATCATGAAAAGATTCAGGGAAACTAGAGAGATCTCTGTGCATAAAGGGCAAGGCTGAAAACCAGAACCTGAGTGCCTATGACCTTTGATCCCTCAGACAGCACTTGATTTAAATCCAACATGCTTCTGTAAAGAATATCACCACATGGGCTTGGGAATACTTTGACAAACCGATGCCAATAAACACTGTTTGTGGCTGCCTCCACAAATGTAGACTGTACTAAGATATATTAGTATATATAGTGTATTAATGTACAGTGGACTTTTCTGGGCTGCCGACTTCTCTGGGCTCAAGCTCATCTCAAATGGACTAATGCATAGTTAAAATGTGTATTGCGAGCTATTGTGGTATGGGGGTAACATTAGTGGGTAACACCTGTGAAAGCACCACTGATGTTGAACATCTTTTGGAGCAACATGTGCTGGTTTTTAGATGCTGTCTTTTTCAGAGGCGTTTATGCTTATTTCGACATGACAACATCAAGAAAACACTATGCAAGTGTTACAACAGCATAACTGCATAATCAGAGAGTGTGGATGCTAGATCAGCCTTCCTGTCTCCTACTGAACAGGTGTAAGGCATTATGAAGTGCAAAAAACAACGAAAGCCCAATCCGGTTGCAAAGCTGAAGGCTGGCAAAAAATTCTGTTTTCAAAACTGGATCAGGTGGTGTCTTCAGCCCTCAAATGTAAGTGTTTTTAAAAGGAAAGGTGATATAATACAATAATACACATGCTCCTGTCCCAACTTTTTTGGTATGTATTGCAGGCATCATCTTTAGAATCAGCATATATTTACAAAAAAACAATGCTTATAAAGGTAAAACATTTTGTTTACTTTTAAATATAATACAGGTCAAACCAGATTTACACTGCTTTCTGTTTTTACTGGCATTTCACATACTATTCCAACCTTTTGGAATTGGGTTTGTAGTTCTAATAATACCAAAAGCTCAAAACCAAAGGTAAGCGGATTTTTAGCTACCAGCTTCACGATAAACCAAGCATGTTCATGTACTGTAAGTGGTAAACCAAGTGTCAAATGTGAATCAATAAATCTAACATCTGTATCTTTAAGGAAATACTTTGCCTATGAAGCAAAGGAAGAAGGAGAGTCAGATAGACACAGTGAAAGCATTATGCAAAGCATGTGATAAATAAATACATGGGAACAGAAACAGTATGTCCAATACGCTAACCATTTTTAAAAAGGAACAGAGAAGCTTTACCCACCCAGAGCATCTTCATCAAAGCCCAGTATATTTCTCCAAAATTGACCCATTTTGTCTGTTAAACTGGTTTCCATGGAAATGTAACTGAACTATATATACAGAGTGTATGATTTAAAAGCCTATTTGAACAATACAATATTATCATTTAATAACAATTGGCTAAATATATACTTTCAACTATCTGCTGCTTTGCAATTTGGCAGGAATTGGATTTATCAAGCAACTGCTCCCTCAACGGGAATGCAGTGCCAAACATTTCCTCCAAAAGAAGTCCTATAAACAGATAAACTCTGTTATAAGCAAATCTTATAGCTAATATTACAGAAAGAACCTAAAAGTCACTCATGCTACTTTTTATTTTCCCAGAATTTCCTGAGTGTGTATGTTTCTCTACAATTAACCAATATACATCAAACCACTCTGAACGACTTTATGACTGGATTATGCATACATTTTGAAAAATCAATGGAATTCCCCTTTAAAGATGAGATAATTATGAACTTGGCACAAAAAATATTCCTACACAAACAATTAACCAGTGCCAGCACTTCAAGTGATGAACAGTTAAACCAGTTGACTGGAGTGCATCTTTAAAGCTGTACTCAGTAAACAGAGTGCTGACTGTTATGACTACACTCTACTGAGGATCAGTTAATAAAACACTAGAGAACAGTCATTTGAATTTAGCTTTTTGCTCATTCTTAATGCTAATAAACAAAACTGTATTAAATTCTCTTCAAATTGTCAAGTTTGCATTAGCTTCTAAACTAGCATGCTTACTAAGTGCTTAAACTAACTATTCAGTGTTTCAAAATTTGCGTCTACTTTAGTTATTAAGCTATTAAAAGTTCTATTTTTTCCAAAATCTTTGTACATTTACAAAAACACCATCAGAACTGGCCTCTCGTGTCTCATTACTATGCTTATGTGAGCTTACATTGACGTCTGCTCCTTTAGACAACAGGAACTCCAGCATCTCGGCCTGGCCACAGTCAGCAGCGTAGTGCAGCGGCTTCCTACCACCCTCCAGTGTCCGATTCACATCCTCATCCTGAAACCCAAACACAAAATCAGTTTAACAGAGATTAACATGTCCCCTTACCATCCTGTGCCTGGTTGCACAAAACACCAAGTTTTTCCCATAAGTATGAACCTTAAGTGAGGGTTTTCACTTGCTTTTATCTGAGGGAAAATGCTGAGTGACTCAGTGACTGAAGTTTTGCTGCAGTAAAATTCCTTCACATGCATGACAACATTCTCTCACTCTCTGAACTTACGATTAGCTGGCTAACTAGCTAAATGCTGAAACTAACCCACTCTTCTGAAATCAGTTTTGATAACCTGTTGCTTCTGCAAAGACAAAAAAATTAACTGATTAGGTAAAACAGCAGCAAGAGCATCTTCCACTCGGTGGACACCCTCCAGAGGCTGTATCTCCCAATATGAGCTGGAAACTCCCCTGGAAACCTTAATAGAAACCTTAATAGAAACCTTAATAGACTCAATGTAAATTAATATACTGATTCGTGCGAGTTAATGTTCTGACTGGCTCTACCTTTGCCCATCATATCATGTCATGCAAAATCACTCTGGCTGGCTGTTTTGCATGTCAGTCAAACCATTTTCTGACAAAGGAGGCAGGTTTTAGCCAGAGCAAAGTGAAGCTTCTCACAGCCTAAAATAAAATCTCTCTTTTAACGAAGCTATGTTAAATTATTGCAAATATGCCAACAACCTTTTATTTTTCTGAAATAAATAAATAATAAATAAATACATTCATTGACTTCATGGCTGCTGCTGTGAAGGCTAGGTAGGCTTACAACTAACCAACACCCAGTCTAAGCATGCATTATTAGTGTAGAAATGAATATTTGTTCATATATTTCAAGTACATTTAACTTATTTTGAAGACATTTCCTTCAGCATGTAGCCCTACTTTCACTAAAACATGTGTGCAGTTTTGACAGGAGTCAAACCTATCAAAAACCGGTAATTACCAGCTAATGGTGTTGAGGTCAAGGTTGTCTTCCAACTCACTACCTTACACATTTAGTGGAATCTCCACTCTCTCAATATTTTTTTTACTTTCTAAGAACAAAGAACTCACGCATTTGCACTCTCCTCTTCAAACACCTCAAAAACAGAGCTTTATCTCCATCTTATCACCTTGGCCAACAATCTTTAGTGAGCGTTTTCCTTCCCTTAAATTATCCTACAGGAAATATCAGCTAAGGAACTTTATGCAATGCTTGAGAGATTATTTAGAGGAAATTCAATTAGTAAGGGAAAATTAATTAAATTCTCATTTAACTTAGAACAAAAACTTTTTTTAATTTACAAAAAAAAAGGGGAGACAAAATGAGTTAAGATGCAGCTTCAAGATATACTATAAACTACTGTACTATACACCAAGATTCAAGTTAAGTACAGTATCTGCAACAGTGTCTTCCTCTGACAAGGTGGAAGCACTGCTCTTATAAACAACAGTAAAAGACATGCAGATTTTCCTGGTTTTAGGTCTCTTCTGAGCTATGCAGAACCATTATGTCACGTCCTACCTGTACAGTAATGAATCAATGGATGCCAAGGCTGGACCGCAATATTTGACTATTCGGACATATTTTTGCTGGATAGGTATTCAGTTTTTAATTTTGGGATTCAGATCTTGAATTTTTTTTTTGGCTAAATATAGGCTATCAATGCAAACTGTGAGCACAGGAACGATCTGCGAGGAAAAGAGCTAGCCTGGAGATTCAAATTTTACAGTGGATCAAGCTGTAGATAAATCTTCATCACGAGTGTCAGACATGGATTTTCTGAACCCCCCTCCCCCCTGTAGCCCAAAAAAATTGGTATTCGGGACCGCCCTAGTGGATGCATAATTGCAAATTGATGAAGAGAAAGTGCCAGATAAAAGAAACAGAATTCCTGACAGATGGATAAGTACTACTGTTGAATCTTACATTACAGTTTATGGGCAACACAGGACAGTGAATGAAAAACCATATTCTAATCAGAGAGCCACACTGCCCACAGTTACATGACATAACTCTGGACTTTGGAACATGAAGTAACGTAGCAGCACACATGCATCGCAGCACTTAACGTGATGGCAGTACAGTGACTCTGTGAATGGTGAGAGAAGTCATGTTTGGCATATACGTCACAACTGTGTGAATGCAGGCTTTGACAAGTCCAGGCTTAACTTTACTACAGCCACAGCTAGCAAGTGGAAGCCTCTTTTTCCTCTGCAGCAACATGGTTTCAGCTGCCTTTCTGAAGACACAAATCACATCTAGAGAACCCCATAAAAGATGCAACAATGACACAAAAAAAGTTTTATAGTGACCATTCTGGAAGAACTGTGGAGGGGCATTTGAGACCTATGACTGCAGCTGTAGAGAAGCTAATGATAATCGCTATGGTGCTTGATCTAGGGCACAGGCACTCCTTTCTGATATTCACTATGCAAACAGAAAGTGTACAACAAAATTACAGCCCTGCTGGGTCCAGCAGAGCTGAGATCTACTAACAGCACTAATGGTCAAGTGATACAAAACAAAAAAAAAGATGAAGACTCCGCAGCACTGCTGTTTCTACTCGGTGGAGAGCATGGTACCTCTATGAAAGCAAACAACAGAGACGGGGTAACGAGACACCTTAAAAACTAGGAAACATTGATAGAGTCAAGTCAACAATAGAAGAAAAACTAGAAGTGCTAAAATTGTCCATTTCCAAGCTTTATTTAAAGTAGCACTATGCAAGAATGTTTTGTCAAAATTGAAAGAAGTAGCACTGTTACTGAGCAGCATTCAGAAAGGGGGGAAAAAACAAACAAACAAAAAAAAACACATAACACTAAAATATGGTGCGCTTGTACTGCTGCGTGTCACCCTGTAAGGCTGGAAATTATCATTTAAAATAAGAACTTAAGAGATGTTGAGTAGCAATTCTTGGAGTTTTCGGACCAAGTCATACATCTTTACATATTAATGTCACACACACAGGTTCAAAAAGAAGGCCTGACTCAATGTTTAGGTCTCAAATAAGAAATCAACATTATACTGATGAAGTTATGATGACAATAGTACATAATTCACTTATACCGTCTAAAGAAATGTCCTTCACCAAGTTTTGACTGAGTTCTCTTTGAATACCCTTTCAACTTCGCTCATAATCATCAGATTTATCTGCTTGTGGGGGTCCAAAGCACGACTGATGTGTAAAATGTTCTTCCACACTATTTTCACCAGAGATCTCCAGACCCCAACAATGAAAGAAACACGGCATTGCAACATACATTATTTTGTAAAGAAAATTTGTAAAAAAGATACATAACTGTGGTAAATGCCAATCTCCACATTTCCAAGTCAATGTACTGTCTCCTAAACCTCTATGGGGCTCTCTATGAATTATCAAGCAATCTCAAAAGATACCATTGAATTTCACCATGGGGGTCACAAATCATGACAAAAAAAGTTACATAGGTCTATCCTGACATATCTTTGAGAAGGATTATTCCATGAAATCCCCACTCCTGTAAACTCCTGCAATTATTATAAGCTGAACAGAGTGGCTGCTCTGAAAGCGCAAACACACCAACTTGTAGGTGAAAGTCCGTAACCAGCACAGGCGGCTGCAGCAGCTGTGTGGCAGCTTAGCCACAAAGCTGCACTACTTTAGAAACATTATGTGACTATAAGCTCTCACGCTAGAAAGTGTCCCCGTTTAGAGTTGGCTTGTCAGAAAAGATCAACATCTAATTATTATTCAGTTATCTCACAGTAGGATGTAGTTTTGCCCATTAGCATTACTCAGTTTATAAAGTTGCTAAAAAGCTACACTCTAAAAACAAATGTGTTAAAAAACAACACATTCTTTCTCCAAGTAGACACCTCAGTGTGTTAAGTTGGAGACAACATTTTCTGAGTTACTTTTAACGCAAAATGTGCTGAAATATTTCTGTGCCTGTTACAGATGACACGTTTTGTGTTACTTTTAACACAGAATAAAGAATGTGTTAAATCAGAAAACAATACGACACAAAGTGTTAAAATGAGTCACAAGTAAGTGTGTTATGTAACATCACTTTTCTAGAATGTGTCAGATGTTTGAAGAGCCCCACAGGACGCAAAACCCAATTCAATTCTAAATAAAGCCATAACATTTCATTTCTTTATGGTCAGCAATGGCACATCCTTCCCTCCATTTGGTGGTCACTGTTTGTGATTATGTCAGTAACAAACTGCCGTGGAACATAGTAGCAGCAGCAGATGTAGCTTTAAACATCTGAATGGACGATTTTCTGCATTTGAATGTACACTTTGGATTCAACAAGTATTTGAATGTCAAATTTTATTTTGACAGCCCTACTTAGTCTTAATTAGGTGGCAAAATGTCATAGAATATACAAATATACAAAAGAAATATATTTCATTTATTTATTCATTTTCATTTTTTTATTTAGTAAACAAACCATCTTTAAGAAGAATGTGTTTGCGTTCAATATGATACTTCTATCAGTAATGAAAAATATGATTTAATTTTTAGCATTGCCTATAGACCACACATAGCAAACTGGATAACTGTTTAACCATTGTAAGTATTTGTAATGCCTTCAACATTCATACCCTTGCCACATCATTTAAGCATTTTCTCATTCTCTCTAATACCCATACCACAAACTTACACAGAAAAGCACAAAACTCACACATGAACAACCACAGACACTTTCTCTGCCTCACCAACACAGCTAACTTTGCCTGCCACGATAAACTTAAAGTGCACTGCTGTTAGTCAAGCCCTACTTCTGGAATCTTCAAATACATTTACATTTATGGCATTTGCTCAAGGCTCTTGTCCAGAGCAACTTAATCATGCTACAGCAGTAGGTGAATGCAGCATTAAGAATCAAGAACAACAGTATGGTGTTCTTACCCAGGTGTTAAGTCTACTAAAGTCCAAACTCTAGGCTCTACGAAAGTGTTTTGATACCTCATACTGATTCACCAAGCTGACAAATTTTTTAATATACAGTACTGTGCAAAAATCGAGGACCAGTCAGCATCAGGAAAAAAGGCAGAAAACTTTTTTCTTAACAGAAAATGACATGCAAGCCTTGACAACTAAATAAAATATCAATGTTTTCAGTATTTAGTATGTTCATTCTTTGCCCCTCATACAGCTTCCATTCTTTTAGCAAAACTTACTTTCAGCTGACAACATGCAAGCTCTGCTCCTTTGGCGAGGCTACGATGAGTGCACACTGACTGCAAGGTGCCCCTATACAGTCTGAGGGCAAAAGGCAGGGGCTCACGCCACCCTTCTGTTTGACAAGTGTGTGCATGTCTCATTTTTGGGAGGGTTTACACTTCTACACTTCTATTCTTTTGGGAAGACTTGCTTTCAGTTTTTCAAAGAAATTGACAGGGATATTTTTCTTTATTTTCTCACAGTGGAAGGACAGACAGAAATAGCTGTGATTTTTTCAGATCTGAAGCAAGAATTGAGCTTGATTTTTCTCCTCTCTCTCTCAAAGATGAAAGCTTTAAGTGCTGTTTATCTGACAGTGACAGTTTGGTGGTCTACCCATGGTTGTTGAGAGTCACATTATCTTGTATATTTAAATAATTCTGAGAACTCCAGTTTGGGAAATTCCTGTTTTTTCACTTATTTTCCTTTGACTTTCCTTTGCATAAAAAATGATCTTACTGCCAATTTCCTCAGAAATCTTTTGAAAAATGAATAATGGCCATTTTGTCTGGTATTTTAATGAATGAATGCTGGTCTTTGACTTTTACACAGCACTGCATTGCACACATTGTATCTACCTATATATCTATATGTATATATCTACACTCACCCTCATATATACTGACATATTTACATATCTACACACACACACACACACACACACACATATATACACACACACACATATATATATCGTTGTTGTCGGAAGAAACCTTGTATCTCCAAAATGGTAACTTTACAGAAGAAGGAAAAAACCCACTTTACTTTTAATGTAAGTCAAAGGAACCAGACTTTTTTCCAAGTCATTTTGGGTCATTCCTTTTGGTCCATTCTTCGCAAAATTTACAATGTAAAGAGCAACAGACCTTTTTAAATTATGTCAAAAAATGAAAAACAACAAAAATAGAAAACACACACACACACACACACATATATATATATATATATATATATATATATATATTAGGGGTGGGAATCTTTAGGCACCTCACGATTCAATTACGATTCAGAGGCTGCGATGCGATTATAAAACGATTATCGATGCATTTTTTTTTCTAGACAGCATTTCTATTTTCTTACTGTCTGAAGACTTGGTACTTTTAGTATTTGTAATGATCCATAATGAATTTACCTCCAATATCTTTTATTAAAACATCAAATGGAAGTGATGAGGCAAGTGAACTGGAAGGCTCTCATTCACTGCTCTTGTTTGGAGCACATGAGAAGCTGCTGCCACTCATCTGCGATAAAATGCGCAGTTACAGTGACATAAGATCCAGTGGTAGTGGATGTCCACGCAGCACGTTACAGCCGTCCTACCCGTTTTCTTTAGTGATTTTATAACTTCGGTTTTGGTCTCGCGGTAGAGAGTTGGGGGATCGCTGTGTCAAAATATCTTCTAGACACGACGTGTGCAACATAGCGCGAAAGCCCTGTTTCGCAACGACTGAGAACTGGCGTGCAGACTGCAGGTCACATAGCAACAATGCATTATTCGCATTCATAAGCAGCGCAGTTGGTATCCTGGTAAGTTAAATCTGCAATGAAAGACTGTCAAACACTAAAAGGTTGTGAAGATGAAGTCACTTCTCTCTCGAATTTTCCCGTTCCACCTTAAATGGTGCCGCATTTACATGAATGGCTGCTTTTATCATTTGGGTTGTGACTCCTGACCTAACCTGGCTTTAAATGCAGAGGGAGCCGGTCGGATTTTTTGCTCATCCAGTTGTGTTTTCGTTATGCGCACTTTACAGACTGTCCGGGCGCTGCACTTACCTACTTCCAAGTTCCGCCCTTTGCGTTCCATCAACATTACATTATAAATGAAATATTTAGAAAATTCTTGACATTTGTGAATCGATTCAGAATCGTTTACGTCCACATCGCGATGCATCTAAGAAACGATTTTTTCCCACACCCCTAATATATATATATATATATATATACACATATATATATACTATATATATACACACACACACACACATACATCTCAGAATACTGAATATTAACTGAAATTAATGAACTGAGAGTGCATAAACATCTCATTAAGATATACTGTCATCAAAAAAAAATGAACATTTGTACTATATTCATTCCACTAATACTGCCTCTGTAAATACTGCAGTAATGTATTCCATATGAACCTATGTGGCAGCAGGAGGACAGATAAACAGACAATAAATAATTCTTTTCAAAATAAATTTTTATTTTGAGATTGCAAGTTGAAAAAATGCAATTTTCAATCATAGGAGCTGCAGTTTTAATTACATTCTACATACCTGCAGTTGTCTTAATAAGTTTTAAGTGGAGAAATTTAATCTGATAATACAGGGCATGTGAACTAAGCCTCAGGCCTGAAAAAATGTATGTGCTGGTCTTCCTGGTAAAAAGAGCCAGGAGCTTAATTCAAGGAAAATAATTGAAAATCAATTATAAGAAAAATCACAATTAGCTATTTTACACAAACCATTCAGCCTTACACATGCACCAAGATGTGCTTCTGAAAATATGACGGAATTTCCCATAGCATTAAAGTAGACTTTTTATTCATATATTATTAAGTGCCCATTCATATATTATTATGTGCCCATATCCTACTTTTTTTCATATTTTATTTTTCCCTTGAGGTCCACTTATAACAAATGTGTGGTTTTATGTATCAAAACTGGCCACAATTCGTTCTTACATGACCATTTTCCAACCTTTCATTACATGTTAGAATTGGACAGGCAACTGTTGTTACGGTACCTTTAAACCTTATGTAAGATAAATGGCGTCTGTTCTGACTGTCCTGTATTGTGCCTCATTCAAAAGGCACTCACAGATGAAACACTCCTTATAACTTCAATATAAATGGGTGGGGCTAAACTGCTGTAGGCTAAATAGGTGGATAAATGTAAATGAGTTTTTTCTTGTGACATAACAGAAATAGTGAATTCAAAGCAGGCTGATTTTTAAGTTTAGGTATTATCATATGCACTGTATGGACTGGGTAGTAACTTAATGTTTACATGTTAGTTCAAACTTCTTTGTCTAGAAAATGCAAGGGAAATTTGTTTTCCTATGATATGGGCCTTTTTAACAATACTAAATGATACCCTCATGCAATTCATAACTGATCATCACCCTGAGAATGTGCTCAGCTGTGCTTCAGTAAGACTCTGTGATGAATATAGCTACTACAGCAATTCTGCGCTGGCCACTAACACATGTTTGTGCTTGTCTGAGCTCCAATGCTGTCAAATAGTTTTCCCCTTGTGGCCCCATGACGTACACAGAAGGTGCATGTGACTTGGACCAATCCAGCAAGCAGCCAGGTAAAAAAGCACACACCAAGCTTTTCTTCATTTATTTATTGGTCAGACAAATGTTTTGTACGGCAGCATATTCTGGACTTTTTTCAAATTCGAGTGCAAATTTGAAAATTCTAATTAAAATGTATAATTACAACTGCATTTCCTTTGTGAGTATACATTATTCAAGTCATAATTTGAATTTAAAATGCAAAATGTGCATCTGCATTTGCATAGAATAGCTTGAGGTTAACATGAAAAGCAAAGTGCTTTTGACATTGTATTCTCATTGTCTTAAGATTCTGCCACTGACGTTAAAACAGAATAACAATCCCCGATTTGCAACTGCATTTCCTCATTGTTGCGATTCAGCTCTGCCAAAAATAAAATGTATTTGCAAACCTGTTTGCAACTGCATTTTCACGAGCACTTCTGTCAATCATACGCTGTGGGTGGGATGTCTGGAGGGACTTTTTAGTGCAAGACATGTTTTAAGAGGAAGTGACAAAATAGTCTAAACGCTGGCAGTTCCATGACGTTAGCAACCACTGCTAGTGACATTTTAACACTTGCCGACCAGGTCAATGAGAATTCTGTCCAAAGCCATTCCCTGTTGTCTCATGTGGAAGTGATTCTTGACTGACTAGAAGAGCTTGAGGCTGTACAAGGACCAATGTTAATGACATTGTGACCGGCTTTGGGCAGAGGCTCACAGGACTGTCAGAGGACCTGTACAGCCAAAGATGGACATTCCTTATTAGGAGATGCTGGGTTAGCCCAGTATTTACCCACCCCGGCTCCTGAAGGAGCACTTCACACGTTAAAGTTCTCAGCGCTACCAACATGCCTGATTTAATGAATTAGGACTGGGTTTCCTGAAAGCATCTTAGCACAAAGACTATTCTTAAATGGTAGTGTGAGCATCACAGTGAACACTTTCTTTACCAGTACTGTTAAGATGATCTCAACAATGAGAATGTTGGAATACCAAGTCCAGCTCGTTCATAACCACTGACTATTTGTAGCATATTAAAGCAGGGAAAGCATTAATGTGCAGGGCATTGTTTCTCCAGCAGTTCTGCAAGCCTCCGATCACAAAGGCGGTCACGATGTCACTAACATTGGTGTTTGTTACAGCCACGAGCTCTCAGTTGGTCAAGAATCACTACCATACCAAACAACAGCTCGTTAACAAACAGTGACTATTTTTAATTGGCGCTTTGAGTCAAGAATGATCAGTCAAGAATACTTTGGACAGAATTCTCCACGATCTGGTCAGCTAGTGTGTTAAAATGTCACTAGCACTGGTTGCTATTGCTCCATTCCTATTTTCCACCAAAGGTTAGACTTTTTTTGTCACTTACTCTTAAAAAAACGCCCCGTACTGAAAAGTTCTTCCCGACGTCCCACCCACAGCGTTTGATTGACAGGAGTGCTTGCTAACAGTGAAAATGCAAATGCATACACTTTTGTATTTTGTATTTTTGGCAGAGCTAGAGTGCGACAATGAGGAAATGCAATTGCAATTTGGGGATTATTATTCCATTTTTAGTAGATCAGAGCGACACCATTAAGACAATGAAAAATGAAATGTCAAAAAGACTTTGCTTTTTAATTTAACTTTTTCTAGTCATTATGCCCAGCAGTGCAAACACAAATACACATTTTGCATTTGGATTTGCATTATGTATCAAACAATGCACACTCTTTTGGGAAATGCAATTGCAAATGCACATTTTAATTAGCATTTTCCATTTTGCATTTGAGTTTGAAAAAAAGAACTGTTGCAGTTGTGAAAACAAACAGCAGAGTGGGAGAAAGGGTTAAAAAAAAAGTGAAAAATGAAAAATCTGGAGAGTTGGCACATACAGAGACAAGTCTGTACACCTAAATTTAGTCTCTCAGTAACCACAGCTCTGATGGCCAGCCTGAGAAAGCAATGTGCCTGCACAGAAGAGAGTGCTGCATAACAGAACATTTTGTGTATGTGTTGCAGTGCAGTGTTGGTGTATATTACATGAGTCTGTGAGGTGTCACTGCAACACAGGATCTGGTGTTGACGGATGAGGTTCAGATGTGTGTGTATTGGCTGTTGTCATCTATCATCAGAATGATTAAGTTAATAGCAACACAGAAATGCAACATGCATGCCACAAAATCAGCAAAGCCGAAACATTATACACAAGCAGAAGTGCATGAATCACACCCACAAATAGTAGCTTTAAAGTCAACTTAATATCAGAACTGACCTTTGCTCCCTTGTCAGCTCAAGTCTCTGGTTATACTAAGCACAATTCATCATACCATTTATAGTAACTAAAGTCATCGTTTAAAACACACAAAAAAAATTAAACCTGAATAAAATGTTGTTAAATATTAAATGTTATTCTAATGCCCAATGAACTACTAAAATGGCATATCAGTTTCCCTAAACCTTGACACTCATTACAAATGTGAAGATCTATGAATATGCACGATTAGATTATGAAAATTGTAAGCGTCCCCTTTCCAAACCCTACCCCCCGCTCAGATTTGAGAATGAAAATGCATTGCGATTACTAATTCACACTGACCTTAAGCATACCAGCATACAAATTTGACATCTACTAGACTGTGCACTTAAAGTGAAGAGAAGATAAGCAGGAAAATCAGCTGTGAGAGAAAGGATTCTTGGTCTCTGCATATATGGTTCTTAAAAAGTGATCTTTATCTAGGTCAAAAAAAATAAAGTCAAACAACACATTTGGCTGTTTTTCAAATCTTTACTAAACAAAACGTTTTAAAACAATCAATGTTAATGATTATTTAACCATTTTTACATATTACTTCAAACTGTGAAAACTTCTACGACAATAAGCTCTTAAAAAGAGGGTAAGTGGAGTTGGGTGTTCTAATAAGTTGAGGTTTCAATACTTGTGAGAAACAAACAATGAGAGTTTTGCTCTTGGGAGGTTACCACAGAGGAAACCACTGCTGTCTAAAAAAAAGCGCTGTTGACCATTTCAAGCTTGCTAAAGCTGAGTTAGTATTTAGGAACCAATAGTGTTTTCTCAAATGTAGCTGTCAGAGCTCATAACATCTGAAGAATTAGGGTGTAAAGGAAAAGTATAATATCAGCAGAACTGCTAGAGTGCTAGCTCTCAGTGAAATGCTTGTGTTTTGTTTTTGTAGTTCAAAAGTTATTTGGTCATCACATCACAAGTGGTTTACCTGTGCTGATATGATACATCGCGGGTTCTTTCTCCTTACTAGGGATGCAAAAGTACATGGTTTATACGAGCTGGAGAAGTGAGTAGGAACTAAAAACAAATAATCTCTCAGCTCCAACATGACAATGGCAAGCACTAGGGAGGCAGAGCAGCACCCAAAAATTCAAAACCTTTGTTTTTTACAGAAGGTCCACACACCACCGTAGAAACTATGCGTCGACATGCAGCAGTGCTTGGTGTCTCCGGCAGCCAGTCTTTTAGGTAAACAGACAAATTTTAATTTGTTTTCAGCTAACGTTACTATTCCAGCCCTTTTCAGCTCATGTATCTCAGCTCAAAAACAGCCAGTTTGTGGAAAGGGTGGTAAGTGATGCTGAACACGATTTCATTCAGTGTATACAAGTAGAGTGAACTTGAACCTGGCTATTATCGGCTCTCTCTGTCAGCATTCTACAACAGCTGTCTGCTACGTGACGCTACACAATGCAGCGTGTCTGATATGCGGCGGCCTTACAATGTCCCCTCCCGCACACATTTCAGCAGCAAGAAGTTCCCAAACTCTATGAAACATCACAGAGAGAGACTGAAAAAGAATTGATACAGACAACCTATCTCTCTTTAATTATTTAAAATAGACAACCTACAGGTTTCAAAAATAAGAAGCACTTCTAATTGTTATGTTTTTCTGCTTCTTGATTTCATGCAGTAGAGACAGAAACCAGGCCCAGTCAGTCATGCTGCCATTTTTCTGAATGGAAAGATTTATTTGTCTATTAGCAAAATAAAGAGTTCATAGCTGACAGGGTGATGTGTTTTAATTTTTTCCTTAAATAAAAAGATACTAAAACTGTACCGTTGACATGGTTCAAAAAACGTGATGCCTAACAAACCTTGGGTCCACATTACCGTTGCATCCCTACTCCTCACTATAGTCTACTAGAAAATTTGCCAACTTGAGATAATACTGAATACAACTGTCAAGAAAAGGCTTGACTTTCAGAAATAGAACCTGCCTCTTTGGGAGTGGTTATATGATTTGCTACTGGGTGTATCTAAAGGTGCTGCTCTGATGCCCAGTGTAGTATTACAGGCTGTAAGTTGCTACAAGTTATAGTGTCAAATGGAAACCAAAGGTAGGACCTGCATCATCAGGCATATTTCCTGCAGCACTCCCTGATCACTGACTCTTATCAGAGTGTCACCCTCTGCTTCACACTGTCTCTCCGCTTTACTTATTGACTCATTTCTGTACATGAGATTACACTCTCAATTTACTATTTGTCTTCTCTCTTCTCCTCTTTAAAAGTCTTCATCATATCTGAATGCAACTTAAATACCAAAAAAGCTTAAAGTTATCTAAAAACGTTAACATACTTCTTATCAGCAAAAGTGTTTTGACATAAATGCATTGAGCAGAAAATTTAAGGTTTCTTTACAGTGGTGGTGACAGGAACCAGGGATCACAAGATCTACAAAACAAATACGGCCATTTTATTTACTATCCAAAACCACCACAGAACCTACATGTGACTAGGTTTTTATATACAATGTTGATTGATGGTAAAATAGTGGTAAATCTTAAAATATATTTTCTTTGGGCATTTTTCACCTCACTAACATTGCCCTGCATGTTTTAGGCTAAAACTTTATCTCAAACTATCACAAAACAAAGTCTCAGAAATCGGACAGATAGTTCAGTTTACATCTTTATGTGAGGGAGCTTATAGTGGCAGTAAGCTCTTCAGATGTCTGGTCCCCATCACCCCCACTGTGATTCTGACTCCAAGTTTCGAGTTTGTTTACATGTCATGCAGAAGTACTAAAAAGAAAAAAGCTGTGGAATTCCCCTTTAAACACCTCATGGTGTGATGATGAAATCTCACACTTCTGTAATAAGTCTCAAATAAAAGTGATACAAATATCAAAACCATATGTACGTTTTGTTATTAATAAAATCTACACACTTTAAGAGTTGGCACCCTGATCTAATCTCAATTTACAGAGTAAACTGTACTTGATGAAAAAATAAGAAACACAGCAATCAAAGCACATTTGACACAGCACACTTCTTGGTATTTCTTCAGGTGATTAACGCAGGAGCTCTTTACATTCCTGTGTGATTCATATGAAGCCGATGTGTGGTACAGAGTACGTAGCACAGAAGGCCTGCTAACGGCTTACATACAAAATACCGACAGCTGAAATGGTTGGTTTGTAATCACGGAGAGACATTAGGCGATTTAAACCGAGTTTCTGCCTCAGTAATGTTACACCAGCCACAGTAGATTTAATGGAGCTCACAGTGCTGTGCTGCGCCCCACGCCCACTCCTCCTCTATCCAGAACCATCCGCACTAAGCTAGCTAGCGAGCCACCATCCTGACAGCTAACGACGTTTTTCCAAACTGCTACCATTTTGATAATAACACCGAATACCACACAGTTACAAACACTTCACGTCCTTCACTGTATTGCTAGAGCTGCTGCTGCAACGCAGCGCCGAATATCATCGTCTTAATTTTGAACAGCAACACAGATACATGAGCTGGACATAAGTTAGCCAAATTCCTGTCAACCGACATGGACACCGGTGTTTCACAGCTAACCTAGCCAGATACAGCAATCCACACGGTAGCTGTACAATAACATATTTAAATTGGCCAAACTAACATCCAACCAAATCATGACCGTTACTCAAGATGTAACTAGAGGGAATCTAGTTTTTAAGTTTGCCAGCCCGGTAGAAGCAACAAGCGGTTAGTATTCGCTAGATTAACCGAGCAATAGCACAATGAGGCCTGACACTCACACTACAAGACAGCGAACCTAAATCCAGAGGTCGATCATGTTTCTTATAACCATTTCCCATACTGTTTTCAGTGTAGTTAAGCTACAATACCACGATCTACAATTATCTCCAATTCAACTTCGTAAACTCCATTCTGCTCGCTAACGTAGGTAGGGTTAACAAGTTAGCTGTTAGCTAATGTCAGCAGGGCTCACACAATTAATACTTATTTTCAACAAAATCAAGTTTACCAATAGCTAAAAATTATTATATTACTGACACAGTGTCGATATCTAAATAACATCAACTGTATGTCTCGCAGTATTTAAACCATTCAGCTTTATTACACACATAACGTTATAGCTCAAACTAGCCACTGGTTACAGTCAGTTTTGCGATGACAAGTTGTTCACAGTTAAGTTGCCCAAAACTCTTAGTCGATAATGTACAACGCATACAAGAGCTTACCTTTTTCAGTACAGCCTTCACCTCGTCCAAATCGCCATTTTTCAAAGCCCACATCAGTTCCTTGTCCCCCATTTTCTTTACTCTGTTGTTTTTTTCAGCAACAGAGAACCTAAAATTGAGAAGTCGAGTTGACGGTTAGCTACAGCTAGCAGGTAGTTGGCTAACTTAAGACATTTCAAAACCTTGAGGGCTTTTATCTCAAAATACTGTAAACTCTGTTCTTGTGTGTTTTTAAATGTGCGGTTTCAAACGGTTAGGGACAAACTGAACAAGTAAACGGGTCACTTACTGTTAAAAGGTGTAATGTGTTATTTGAAACAAAGTTTCAAAGACGGGAGGGAGAAGGGATCCGCCTTAGCCCAGTGAAAGAAGCAGCTACCGAGGCTTCCTGTGTTGCAATTCACTGGTTTCAAATTAAAAGTTTGCACAGACGCCGCAGAACTTGCATTACGAGAAAAGAATTTACAGTTTAGGAAGGGAAATAATAATAATAATAATAATAATAATAATAATAATAATAATAATAATAACAAGTGTTTTTATTCTTATTATTTACTTATTCTATTGCCATTGTTGTAAATGCTGTTATGCTGTTGTTGGCACAAGTGGGACTTTTATACACACAAATGTGTATGTGTATACAATTTATATATATATATATATATATATATATATATATATATACATACATATATATATATATATATATACATATATATATATATATATATATATATACATATATATATATATATATGTATATATATATATATATATATATATAGGAAGCTTCTTGGAATGAATAGAATGCTATTTTATTTGGTACTAGTGCACACTTATGACATGTAGCTTTTATGCTTTGGTACTTTGGATACATAATGGTCTCCCGCTTGCCTGTCTCCTGCTTATGGTAAACATTAACAAACACTGAATAACGTGGTAGTCAGTGTAAACACATGCTATTTTTACAGTAACACATTAAAGCTAAACAGCGACACTACGCTTACAGTCACAGGCAGGCATGTGTGGCTCATGTTAGAATGCAAATAACCTGGCGACTAAGCATAGCTCAGAGTAACCACATTTTAATTAATTAATTGAGAAATAACATGCTGTTTAGATTTACTTGGAAATGTGTCCTCATGTCTGAGCACGTCATTAAAAAAATAATGTAAAAAATAAAAAATTCTCGATTACCTCTGCAGACATTTCACTTATTTTTGCTAGCACCCTTTGGATTCTCTGTGTTATGTTACCACCAAGCTAGTGGTGATATATACTCATTACCTATCTGCTGGGTTGTTCAGCCTAATGAGGGCAGAATATATATCAGTTACAATGCAGAGCAAAGATCAGTTACAGAGAAACTGTTAACAGCATCCATGAATCTGACATGATTTTCAAAAACTCTTTTGGGAAATCAGTGCATGGTTTTCAATTCGCCATTGAATACAGGTCAAATCATCAATCTGTTAAATGTTAAATGACGCTGCTAAGTAGGACAAAGGAGCTGGTTAGCAATAACTTAGTTAGCATGATACCAGCTCTTCTCACCATCGAAAAAATTTAATTCTGACTAACAGAAAGTTTACAGACACAAGTTTAGATTTTAAATGATAATTACTCGAAACCGAGGAAGCAAAGTCAACTGACTGGTGTTGGAGGGACAGAAAGCCAAAATTAAACCTGTCTTGTGGCATTTGGATCTGTGGCCTCCTAGCTAGGCTAATGCTAATCAGCTCCTCTTGCCTACATCCTGCTGAAAAAGGACCATTAGAAAACACTAGGCTTAAAACCTAATAGTTTTGCTTTCTATTGTGAATTGGCTCAATGGTTTCCAATAGGGGCCACTACCCAGATAGCAGACAGTTCTGGGCCGATTCTGGCTTACATCCGTGAGTGTTGGTTGAGTTCCGGATAGATATTAGGCATGTGGGCCACAACTGGGCCAGATGCTGGACAGCTGTGTAAGGTTTTGACTCATATTTACGTTTAAGGGCCAATTCTGGTATGAGTGTTGTGGCCCAACAATGTGGTTAATGGAAAAGGGCCACAGCACAATTAAGTTGCGGCAGATTCGTGCTCAGTTGATTTACACCTCAGTACTTTTGGCCCAAGTCTGGCATGTCATAAGTGGTCCACTGCAATAGCAGACCATTCTGGGCCGATTCTGGCTTACATACGCAAGTGTTGTTTGGCTTCAGGGTGGATATTAGGCATGTGGGCCAGAATTGGGCCAGATGCTGAGCAGCTGTGTATGGTTTTAACTCATATCTACGTTTAAGGGCCGATTCTGGCGTAAATGTTGTGGCCCAACAGTGTGGATAAAGGAAGAGGGCCGCACCTTAATGCTGTGACAGACCAATGCTCGTTGATTTGCGTCTCAGTACTTTTGGCCCAAGTCTGGCATGTCATAAGTGGCCCATTACTGAAGTTACAGAAAACAGCTGACACTCGCTGTAAGGGTTAAAATCCTCATTTAACGAATTTTCCCACCCAATTTTATCTTTTTCAAATGGACAAGCCAGCAGCCAGGGCTGAAGAGAAGACAATGTCTTTTCAAGAAGACAAAGAACAAGAGGGTAAGTAATATACTTTAAAAAATCACATGTACATACATTAACATGATTTGTGATGTGCAAGTTTAGTTCAGTGAGATTAACTATTTTGAATTATTGTTCCAGTATGGAAAATGAAAAGTTATAACTATAGCTAACACTTGAAAAGCACAGGCTAGCTAGATTAATGAAATGGTCAATCAGTTCAAGGTTTAGTTACGTTGTCCTTCATGGCTAATTCGTCGTGAATAATGTTAACTTATTCCTTTTAGCTAAACGTTCAGAGTAGTTAACTAACGTTAGCTCGCAGGTAGCGGGTTAGCTCGGAGCTAGCGCATTGTCTTGACAGCAGTGTTCAGTCCTCTCATCTGCACACACATATCACCCTTCTGTGTAAGTCAGTAAACTAGAAGAAAACAGTAAAAACAGGTGCTGTGGTTGTTCACCTGAGGGGATATTTCCTGGCTCATATGAGTGTTCATTGTCAGGAATGCTTTATGTTAGTTCAACCTGTAAGTAGCTTATTACTGATTATGGGTTTCTTAATGTTTGTTAGAACAAAACCTTTCTTGTTGATTACAGATCTTGCAGTTGTGGAGTTCTTGCCTCATTATTTGGTTTCTAAAGTAAAACCCTCTGTTCCAGACCAGCTGGTATTGGGGTTCTGTGACTGCTTACAGTGGAACAACTTCCAAAGTGACAGAGCTCATTCAGTCTGCAGAACGGACTGTTGGAAATGCTGATTGTGGTGTTGCTCCAGATTGTCAGGTAAAGGGATTTGTTGTACAGTGTAATACAAACTGTTATCTGGAAATCCGTTAAAGAAGTAAATGATAGCTGAATGCATTTCCTCTTTTCTCAGGCATCAGGAAGTGGACAGGTTTTGACAGATGTAGAATTTTAGGAATGTTTATAAATGGTAAATTTTTACATTAGAACAAACTAAATGTTTTTGCTTTTTGTTTTGTTTAAGGGATTCTGCACTGGTAAAAATTAATGTATGCAAAATGAAGCAAAATGATATCATAATATACTCACGGAAGCTCGTGATGGAGCAAATTTCTAAACCCACCTCTTACTGAACTGGGATCCAATGCAAATCCCAGAAAGGGCCCATGTTTAACATAACATAGAATAAAATCATGCATTTAAAATCATTAGTGATACAGCAGATTATCCAGTTTTGTATTTGTGTACTAAAAAAAACTTTAGTAATTATTGCATACAGAATCAGAAAAAGTAGCTATTGATCAAGCTAAATTGCAAAACAGTGTGACATACACAGTTGGCTTGATTTCAGGAATGTATGTATTTTATAAAGACATACTGAATGGGTTGACACCTATGTTTTAGGGACATACACAACTGTTTTCATTCCACAGACTGCTTATAATATTATAATTAGTATAGTTTTTCAGACATTTTTGTCATCGTTGATGTAAAATAAAATGTCTGAGAAATTACATTTTAAACCCACTGAAACAGTGCTCCAAGGAAGATATAAGATTTAGCCTCTATTTCAGTGGTCTCTCCACTTGGCTCAAGAATTTTTCATCCGCCACTGTTTAGAATGAATGCAGAAATATTCTTAGAAATGTATTTATGAATGTGGAAAATATTATACTTTTTGACAAAAGGCAGATGGTCTGCGGAACGACCAGCAGTATATGTCCTTGAAGATGTACACACAAAGACTGCAGATAATGACCTGTCATAAAGGTGAAGCTTTGTTTTTATTTATTTAACCAAAATCAACATGGAGTTTTCATTCTGAAATGGCTTTTGTCAACACTGATCGATTATTAGAAAGAATTATTACTAATATTTTACATGTTCTGCAATAAATGAGTGTGGCATCCTGCAAGGCCACTTCCAGGCCGGGGACCAAGGTGGGTAGTCAGCCATAACTGTGTGCCATATATGAGCCAGATCTGGCCCACACCTTTTAAATATGGTCACTTTACAGTGTGTGGGCCAGATCTGGACCACAGCCATTAAACTTGCACACATTACAGTACATGGGCCAGAGCTGGGCCAGATCCCTTGGTTCTACTCACTTTACAGTACATGGGCCAGAGCTGGGCCACATCCATTAGTTATACAAATTTTATAGTGTGTGGGCCTCATCTGGGCCGCATCATTAGTTCTTCTCGTTTCACAGTATATGGGCCAGATCTGGGTCGGGGACCCAGACAGAACTGGGCCAGAACTCAACCAAGGATGTGGCCCACAAGTGGGCCAGATAAATTTTGCTGACTGGGTAGTTTCTTATCAACACCTTTAGATCCCATTCGGAAACCATCAAATGCATTTAGAATAAGCTATTGTTCACCTGTTAAACCATTAGAATCCTGTACTCTGTGATATCAACCTATTAGAAACACAGAAACACTTAATGGTTTCTATGTTTTTTCAGCAGGGTAGTTAGCTTATCTCATGGCCTACAGGTCCACACACCACAGTGCAGGTTTGAGTCCATCTGCTCCGCTGATACAAGTGTAGATGATGAAAAGTAATTTCTGAAAAATGACTAAATGAGTGGTGTTGGAGGGACAGAAAGCTGAAAGCGAAACTGTTCTGTAGTGTTTTGAGCTGTAGCCTGCTGAGCTAGGTTAAAGTTTCCACCCAGTATAATACAGGCTAGATGCAGCTAACTGATACCAATAACCAATACAAATAACACCTGTTTAGGTGATAAAGACTGCAAGGGCACAAAATTGATATACCTTATCTTGGTGTTCTTTGATATACCCTATCAGCAGGGTAGTTAGCTTATCTCATGGCCTACAGGTCCACACCCCACAGTGCAGGTTTGATTCCATCTGCTCTGCTGTTACAAGTGTAGATGATGAAAAGTAATTTCTAAAAAGTGACTGAATGAGTGGTGTTGGAGGGACAGAAAGCTGAAAGCGAAACTGTTCTGTGGTGTTTCGAGCTGTAGCCTGCTGAGCTAGGTTAAAGGTTCCACCCACTATAATACAGCCAGAAATAAATGTGTTTTATAGCATTTAGCCTGTTAGCCTTTGCTGAACCACTCTTCCTAGTTCTGATTTAGCAGCGCAGCAAATGCAATAAACCATAACTAGTCTCACAAGTCCACACCAGTGCAGAACAGCACAGTATGGCCCTGTGAACCAAAAAAAGCCTCTGTCACTCTTCTTCTAAATTACCTTTTTTCTTTTTTTGTTTCAATACTTTGCAGAATATGCACCAGTCCATCTCTAATTCCCAGTGGTTGGGCTGGCCTTCTTTATTAACAGAGACTATATTTAAACTTTACAGTGTAACTGCTTTGGTAATACCAAAACTGGGCCTAAGGTTTGCATTCTTTGCTGATTGGTGTTTGAACACAGTGAATGTTAATTGCATAGAAATCTTTTTTCACAGCTGTGCAGTAAAATGTGTTGGGGTGCAGGGCTGATAGAGGAATTTAAGAGGATGGCGTGTTTAGTATTTAGTACAGCTTTTTTCAGAGTGAGCACAAAAGCATTATTCTCTCTCTACGTATGAGGCATAGACTCATCATTCACTCTGAGCACACACTCTCTTACTTTCTCTCTCCCTCATTCTCTCCTGCTTCTCTCTACTACTCTCCTATTCTCACCCCTACTCTCTCTCATCCTCATCTCTCTCTTCCTCCTTTTTTGTCTCTGTTTCACTCTCTATCTTTTCTCTTCTCTCTCTCTATTTTTTCTCTCTTGCCCATATTCTCTTTCTTCCCCTTTCATTCTCTCCTCCTCTTTCTTTCTCTCCCTCTCTCTTTCTATCTCTCGTCTGTCCTTCTTTATTTTCCTTTCTTCCCTAACTTAATTTTCTCTCTCCTTCTTTATTCTCACCTTCCCTCTTTTCCTCTTTTTAATGCTATTTTCCTCTCTGAACCCCATTCTCTTCTTTTTTGTTTCCCCCTTTTGTTATTCATCTTTCTCATTCTCTTTCTCCCTCTCATTCCCTTCTTCTTTTTATTCTCTCTCTCTTTCTCTCTCTCATTTTGTCCTCCTTCTTTCTCTACTTTTCTCTCATTCTCACCCCCTCTATTTTTTCTCTTTCCCCATATTCTCTTTTTTCCCTTTCATTCTCTCCCCCTCTTTCTTTCTCTCCTTCTCTGTCACTCTCTTTCTCTCTCTCTTCTCTCTCACTCCTTATTTTCCTTTTTTCCTAATTTTATTTTTCTCTCTCCAATCTCATTCTCTCTATCTTTTTGTTCTCTCCCCCTCTTTCTTTCTCCACTTCTCTCATTATCTCTCGCTCTCTCTGTCCCTCTCATTCCCTTTCTCTCTCGTTCTTGATTTCTCTCCCCCTTTTCTCTCTGTCTGTCTTGTTTACTCTCTTTTTCTCTCCCCTTTCTCTCCCTTTCTTTGTTTCTCTCTTCCTTCTCTCTCTTTCTCTTTCTTTCTTCTTCTCCTTATCTCTCTACCTCTCACTCACCAAATCCCCCTCCCACCTCTCTCATTACCATTTTCATTACCTCCTACTTGTTTCTGGATGGGCCCCTATAATGAAAAACACATCTTACAATGCACAGATTCATAAACCCTCAGTGTGTGTGTGTGTGAGAGAGAGAGTGAGTGAGAGAGAGAGGGAGAGAGAGAGAGAGAGCGTGTGAGAGGTGGAAGGAACCGCTGATGACCTTACCAGATTAAAGTTGATGCATAAAATTTGCCAATCAATACAGCGAAGGGCAGAGTGCGCGGTTCACAACCCGCTAATCGGCCGCGGAAAACTCTCATCCGTTGCACGCCCTGCGCACTCCTCCATCCCTCCTCCTCCACACCCTCCTCACCTCGCAATCAGAACACTTTTTTATGCCCTCTCTTCTGCACCAGCGGAATAATATGGGTGATAAAGCTGCGAGTAGCACCGTTATTACACGCAATAAGCACTTCACAGAAAAAAAGCAATTCGGCCACTGGACTATACAAGCCTACCATGAGCAAAAATTCAATACAATTGCGTGCACGGAATAAAGAGGGAATAATGAGTCCCACCTCCACTCATTGACCAGTTCTGCTGCTGTTCTTAAAGCACAGAGGGAACACAATATAGTGTGTGCAGGTAGAGAAACGCTCTCTGGTGCTATATAAACTGAGTTGACAGTTCAGTAGCCTCACCTAGCTACACCTATTGGCCATTTTATCAGGAATACCTACCACATAGATTCACTTTTTTTTATTAACCCTCTACCCGATCCATCAGTGGAAAGGGTCCACCGTGGGACTCCTGAGCAATAATAGTACTGTGATTGTTGTAGTATTATGATTAATCTGTGTATTTTTACATATTTTATTTATATAGTGATCTCATAGTGACTTTCCAGCAATATTTCTTGAAAAAACATCTGCCAGTGGGAGATGATTTCACTAGATATAGTTACTTAAAACAAGAACAATGTCTAGAAATGGTTAGAAAATCATATAAAATTCTCACAACAATTTCATAATGAGAAATATTAAATTCATTGACCAGATTTCACTTGCCAAGACATCATGGTTTGCAGCTTGGGACCACTGAGCAGGTATTATTTGGGTGCTGGATAATTGTCAGTACAGCAATGACTCTGGCATGGTAATAGCATGGTAGTTTATACACTGCTGGTATGAGTGAATAAGGCACAACAACATTATTGTGATTTTTGTTCTCGCCTCGGGATTGAGGTCAGTTTCGTTATAAACCAACCAGTGAGGAAGTGCTAGAGGATGAGTAAACTTTGTCCTTATAGTCTTTAACTATACATATGTATCAGTGTCAAAGAAGGAAACAAATGTATAGTGTGCACTGTGTTTAAAACCACCAGCAACGCTGCTGCGCTTGATGCACTCATACTAGCGCAACATACACTTACGGCCTTTATAGTTTAATTGTGTTACACAGCCAGGAGAATCTTGCATTAGGAGTCTTGTCCAAGGAGGTGCAGTGCATGTACGTAGGTGGAATATCAAACTCCTGTCTAGCAGTAATAATACCCACGGACTACACACAGTAATTACAGACCTACGAAGTGCACAAATGGGTGAGGAAGACCTTATATAACGAGTGGAGAAACATAATGAGAGCAGATGCTTCCAGACAGGTGTACTGCATGATACAACCATGCAGTTAACACCCTACCAGGCTGAGCAAACCTAGCTGACCTTGAATTTTGATCAAGATGGCAAGAGGAAAAGATCTTAATGACTTTGAAATAGCATTCATTATTAGGGCACAGCTGGCAGGATTAATGCATAGGCACTGGTCTATAGAGATATAGAAAACACCTCCACACTTTCAGAAAAAAAGGTAAACTGTCACTGGGGCAGTACCCTCAAGTACCATCTTAAGTGGATTATAATTGTACCATAAACCATTAAAATTATTTTTAAGCTGTATTGACTCCACACACCCTGTCTCTTTTCCTGGCTTTTAATTTTATTGTTTTGTTTTAAAACATTAGGTTATGAAAAGGTACAAATGTTTCTTTTCCCTGGGAAAAAGTAGAACACCATTTCCAAAAAAGTTGGGATGCTCTATAAGAGTTTTTTTTTGGATTTTTACCCAATTATCTCCCCAATTTTGTTGTTTCCAATTCCACCCGCTAGTTAGGACTCCCCCAATCACACGATGCTATCAACGCTAGGAGGGTGAAGGCTAACACAGGCTTTCTCTGAGACCTGTGAAGCCAACCACCGCTTCTTTTTGAACTGCCGCTCACGCAACGGCATTGGACAGCCAAACGCGCTCGGAGGAAAGCGCCAACCGCCAGATCTGTTACGTCAGCTAACAGACGCCTGCGCTGACTAGCATCGCGTTGAGTGATGGGGGAGAGGGAGGGGCCATCCTACCCACCCAGAGGGAGCGAGGCCAGTTGTGCTCTCTTGGACTCCCAGCTACAGATGGCTGTAGCATCACCAGGGATCGAACTCGCAATCTCCTGATGATAGGGCCAACGCTTAGACGGTTGCGCCACTCGGGAGCTTAATTACTGCAGTTTTGAAGTGAAATGTTTTCCCATTCTTACTTAACATATGATTTCAACTGATCAACAGTTTGGGGCCCCCTTTGTCGTATTTTTCACTTCATAATGCGGCAGATATTTTTAGTGGTGACAGGTCTGGACTGCAGGCAGGCCAGTTTGACTCTTTTACTATGGAGCAATGCTGTTGTAATACATGCAGAATGTGGTTTGACATTGCTGAAGTAATCAAGGCCTTCCCTGAAAAAGACGTCATCTGGATGGCAGCATATGTTGCCAAAACCTGTACCATCATGAATACTAGCTTTTAAACTGCACACTGAAAACAAGCTGAGTGGTCTTCAGCCTGGAGGACACAGTGTCCATGATTTTCAAAAAGAATTTCAAATGTTGAATCGGTGGACCACAGAACACTTTTCCATTTCCCCTCAGTCTGTTTTAAATAAACTCGGTCTCAGAGAAGGCAGCGGTGTTTCTGAATCCTGTTTATGTCTGGTTTCTTGTTTGCGTTTTAGAGTTTTAACTTGCAATTGTGGACGCAGTGATGAACTGTTTTCACAGACAGTGGTTGTCAGAATTGTTGCTGAGCCCATGCAGTGATTTCCACTACAGAATCATATCTGTTTTTAATGTAATGCTGCCTGAGGGACCAAAGATCATGGCCAGCAAATACTGGTGTTCGGCCTTGTCCCTTGCATACAGAGATTTCTCTTGCACTATTTGTCTGCGCAGTTTTTCACAGAGTGGTGAACCCCTCCCCATCTTTACTTCTGAAAGACTCAGCCTCTCTGGGAAGCTCTCTGTATACCCAATTATGTTTCTGATCTGTTGCCATTTAACCACCAGGTGTTTTTTTAAGCATTACACAACCATACCAGCCTTTTGTTGCCCTCGTCCCAACTTTTTTGAAATGTGTTGTTGGCAGCAAATTCAAAATGGGCATAGATTTTTCAAGAAACAATAAAATTTCTCAGTTTCAACATTTGATATGTTGTCTTTGTACTGTTTTCAATGGTTTAAATGATTTGCACATCATTGGTTTTTGTTTTTATTTACATTTTGCACAACTGGAACTTAAAACCATTGATGTACCTTTGAAAGTACATTTATATTGCTTGTTTCTTGATGAATGAAAAATGTACCTGCACAATACCTTTTTTCCTGACACTGTGTACTGAGGGGGTGGCTCTCTTATGCTGTGGGGGGCATTTTGCTGGCATAGTTTGGGTCCACTTGTCCCTTCAGAATAAAAGGTCACTGTAATTCAATACAAAGTTACACTGACTGATCACTTTTATCCTGTAAAACATTGCTATCCTGATGGGAGTGGTCTCTTTCAGGATTACAATGCCCCCATCCACAGGGCATGAGAAGTCACTGAATGGTTTGATGAGTATGAAAATGATGTAAATAATGTGCTATGCCCTTTGCAGTCACCAGATGTTGACCAAATTATGCATCTATGTGAGGTTTTGGACCGTTGTGTTAGATAGCAGTTCTCCACTACTATTATGAAAACACCAGATGAGGGGAAATCTTTTGAAACAATGGTGCTCCATCCCTCCAGTACAGTTCCAGAGACTGTAACCCTTCTGGTGGCTCATGGTGCTCCAACAGCTTATAACATTTTGTGTTGGTTTTACCTTTATCAGGTCACTCATTTGTACATGGTGGGTGTTTCTGATAATCTGACCAATGAGTGTAGGTACCTAATAAACTGGTAGCTCAGTTTATGGCTGGAGTGATATGCTACAGTCTCCCAGTTATAGCTTCCTCATGTTGTAAACTGACACAATACCTTCTTTTGTGGGGTAATCCTCCATGTGGAGCCCATGTGTTCACTCTAATACCCGCTTATGGGTTATAAAGTGAGCAGAACGTGTGCACATTTTTTATAGCTGCCGTCCTAACGACTCCACCAGCTGAACCACTTTATTACTGTCATTCTGCTGTTCTTATCCAACGTCAGCTTTATCGTCCTATAGAATCCACCTAACTGAAGGCAGCAAGAGGCGCTCCCTCCACTGTGGCTGATGTTAATGCAGTATGTGTACTATCCCCTTATATCACTTGTAAAGAACATTATATGATAAAGCTCTCCAAACACAGTAGATAATAAAACAACAGCAGTTACAGATGCTAATCTGAAAAGAAATACATAAGACCTCTGTGAAACAGAGAAAACACTGATCATAAGATTTCCTTCAGAGGACATGAGTATATAACGTTTACAGTGCTTTGCTTACAGCCATTGCACAGATAAAACCATGTAGGATAAGTAGGACATTGGTGTATGTTTGATATTGGTATCTTTGGACATTGCACTGGTCAAAGTATTTCCACTGCAAGCACAGCTTTCCCTAGTGAAATGACATTTTTTATCCTCTGCTATAAAACAGAATACATTGAAAGAAAACAAAATCTCTAATTTAACCTTCATGAACATTCCTGCTAAATCCAATTACATATTCACAGTATGTATCTCCACAGCATATGGAAAGTAATTTTCCCCTAGCATTAAAGCTTCTTGGAAATAATGAATCATTATTTTAATCAGTGATTAATATTGTCAGTGTGCTCATTCATGGCCTGAGTCCTCTTCATCTCACACAGAGCGAAGCAGCAGCTCATTCAAGTTGAACTGCTCCTCTCAGAATCAGGACCATGCCCAGTGTTCTCTGCTCTCTCCAGTAAACCACATCCCCATCAGATTGATATTCATGCCTCTCTTCTACTCCATATAAGCTGGTGCTTTATGCCAAAGGCCTGGCTCAGGATTACACTACCTGTTAAGTTCAACTTGACTTTTTTCCTAACCTGAAACCTACCAAACCTAACCATGAAGGGTAAATCCAGTGGTTTCTCCAAAATAATTCAATCGTATAATTCAATTGTGAAGATGTAATGAAAGTCATTCAGAGTGGTTTGATGTGAAATTGTGCTTTGAAAAGAAACAATGATGATGAGGAGTCGCAATACCTACAACACAAATACAGCCATTTATTTTGAGTCCAACTGACCAGTGAACATGAGTTTTTATACGTAATGTTGACAATGGTAAAATAGTGGTAAATCTGAAAAAAAAACAAATTCTTTGGGTTCTATTTTGCTTTACTATTTACAATGCCCTCCATGCACCTCTAAATGAAAAACAAAAAATGAAAAAAATACATTTGAGGTCAAAACCGTATAACAAAACTATTATAAAATAATGTCTCAAGCATGAGACAGTTTATTCATAATCACTTCTTGTAATATCTTTCTCTGAGGAAGCTTTTAGAGGCATTAAATGCTTCATGCATCTTTGGACCGTTTACATCTTAGTGATGTAAATATGGAGAAATTTAGATAGGTCAGTAGAATTCCTCTTGAAGCTTAATTATTTTTTTTTCCTCAGCTTAGCTCAGCCAAGGTGTTGCTAACACTGGGTAAGAAAAAAACAGTGATGCTACTAAACAAAGCCATTATGGGGTGGAAAGGGCTGGCTCTTATTGGTGGACTGAGCCATTTGATATGTTTCACTGGCTATGTTCACATGCACAGATTTTTACCAATCCAATTAAATACATTCCAATTATAGATTAAGCTGCAACACATAAGTTAGGACAGGGCAATTTAAAACTAAGAATGTTGTGAAATGTTCAAAAACATCTTAAACAGGTGATGCACTCATGCTTGAATAAAAAAGGAGCATCCAGGAAAGATCTTCCTGGATGGCTTGCCACTTTGCCAAAAATGTATCAGCAAAAAAGTCCAACAGTTTAAAAATAATATTCCTTAGCCAGTAACTGCAAGATTTCAAGAACTGCAAGAAAAAAAATTCAGGGAATAAAGAGCAAGTCCAAAAACCACAACTGAATGCCCATAACCTTTAACCCCTCAGGCGGCACTGCATTAAAAACCAGCATGCTACGTGATGGATATCCCTACATGGGCTCAGGAGTACTTCAACAAAACCAGTGTCAATAAACAATGTCTGTTGCAGCATCCAAAAATGTAAATTAAGACTGTACTATGCACAGTGGAAGCCAGAAACACTGCTGACTTCTCTGGGCTTGAGGTCATCTAAAATGGACTGACACAATGTTTATTGTGGTTTGATGAGTCAACCTTTCAGATTTATGAAAAAAATGGACATTGTGTTCTCTGGGCCAAAGAAGAAAAGGACAGTCCAGATTGTTACCAGTGTAACATTCCAAAGCCAGCATCTGTCATGGTATGGGGGTGGTATTAGTGGGTAACTTGCACATCTGTAACAAAGGACCACAAATGCTGAACCCATTTTGGAGCAACATATCACTGCTGTCAGAACAAAACCTCATATCTCCAAAATGGTAACTTTACAGGAAATGGAAAAAACATACTTTACTTTTAACGTAAGTCAATCGACCGAGACTTTTTACCTAGTCATTACCTAGTTTCTTTTGGTCCACTCATCATGAAATTTACACACAATGTAAAGGGCAACAGGCGCTGTGACATGCTAAAAATGGACATACGACTTTTTTGTTTTGATAGCAGCGATATGCTGCCTTTGAGACAATGGGCCGCATTTACCAACTGTTCTTAAAAGAAAATTTCTTCTTAAAATTCACTTATTCGGTTTCCAAGAAGATTCTGATATTCACCAATGTTTTCTTTTTTGGGATTCATTGTTAGGTATGAACAGAATCTACACATTCTAAAGCACAAAGCGGTGAACAGTTCTGTGCTTTAAGAACATGTCCTGAATCTGACATAAACTTTTTCTTAGGACTTTTCTTAAGAACAAATTTAAGAAAAAGCTTAGGAAGATGATGAATGAGGCCCAATGTCTTTTTTAGGAACGTACATGCTTCTTTCAATATGACAACACTAAGCCACATTCAGCACGTGTTACAACAGCATGACTGCATAATCAGAGAGTGTGGGTGTTAGACTGGCCTGCCTGCAGTCTAGAACTGTCTCTTGTTGAAAATGTATCTTTTTGAGCTTAAAATTTAACAACAAAGGTCCTGTATGGTTGCACAGCTGAAGGCTTGCGCAACAAAAAAATGGCAAAAAGTTCCACTTTCAAAACTAGATCAGTTTGTGTCTTCTGTCCCAAAATATTCATTCATTGATGTTAACAGGAAAGATGAAACAGTAGTAAACATGTATTACCTACTTTCTGTTTTTATTAGCATTTCACATACTGTTCCTACTTAACTTCTTTGGAACTGGGTTTGTATTACTGAACATAACAAAAACATGTTTTCCCATCGCCTGTAAAGATAATGTTTGGGAGATATGAGGTTTGGCTATGACAGCGTAAATATGCTTAGGTGTAGTTCTCAGTTCAAGCTTTCACACACTTTTTTCAGACTTGAGAAAATGAGAGAAGAAGTAGAGCATCTGCTACACTGCCTTGCCCTGCCTCTCCACAGCACTGACCACCTGTTCTTCTCCACAGCTTCCCCCTAACAGGAATAGACCTAGATGCTCTATCTGCCTTTTCAAAGTTTTTCAGTGTACACAATCCATCCCAGCAGCTCTAATTTCTAGCACAAAATGTATTTGTAGTCTACTTTTTCATATGTTTGTTTCTTAATATTTGACTCATTGCACTTGTTTTTGTATTTATGTCTCTGTAATCTCTTTGCACACTTGCATTTAATGTAACCGGTGTCTCCAAAGTCCTCGGTGCGTGCCATAGAAAGTCAAATAAAGTCAAATAAAGCGTACAAAATCCCCAGTCAGGATCTTGAAGATGTAAGCAGCTGTTACCCTCTAACACTCAGAGGCTGCACAGTAGGCAGCTGGCAGTGCTTGGCAGGATGCCTGAAATATAAGTTTCTTTTACAACTTCATTACATTCATCCTTGGAACTTAAAGGGACAATGTAACCATTGCTACTTCTCTTGTAAAAATATCTATCTGCATCCTAGAGAGGTGCCTAGTCTCTACAGAAAGAAATTCCAGCTTAAAAGTAGGAAAACTCCCTTCTGAGGACAAATCATGGGACAGGCTGTTTGCATTTTTTTGTTGTTAGCTGGTAAGGCCAGATAGCTAATGTTACTGCTAGGAGGCCAAGTATCTTGTTGATGCCATATAACTGTAGTAACTAGTGTTTTCACATCATCACTATAGCAGAGAGAATAAATGACTCAAACAATATAAATGACTCATCAGACAACAAGCTAAAAGATAACGTTGGCAAGGTACCTGAATATCTAGATGTCTATATGGCGTAACACAACAAATAACATATTGAATGCAAGTTTTAAGCCAGAATGAGTTTCACAATGACAGTAAGTACTGGTTAAGACAACAGTGTACCTGCTAACACAACAGAAGTGCTGTCTGTTTCCTCTCAACAGTCTTCACTTCCTCTCACACTATCAAAGGATCCACACATCGGACCACTGGCCACCTGCTGCTGTCAGAAAGCCATACACAGAACTACACTCTGACACTTTCATTATCCTCTCCTCTGTGTGTGTGTCTGTGTTTGTGTTTGTACGTTTTCAGGACAAAAATGAAGGAAATAAGTCACCGACAATGTTAGCATCTACAAAACGTTCCTGACTTTGTAACATGTCGTCTTTTTTCCCCAAATGTTATGTGTTTCAACAAATAAATAACAACTTTTCTTTTTGTGAGCTTAACATAGCTGCTTATATTGCTATATGTCAACCGTACAGTTTCTGTTTCTTCAAACTGACAGTCAAGCAGAGATTCAATGAGCCCCAGAAACTGAATGAATTTGCACATGAAAATGAAAATTCTTCTTTATTTGTTAATATGGAAACAGATACACACAAATGAACACACTACACACAAGAAAGTACATGCACAAATCAAGATTGAGGAGAGATCACTATTAATGTCACTTACTTAAATGAGTTTAATGATAGAGAATATCATAGATGCATATATTGCTCCTTTTGTACATATTGTAACAATGGGGCTAATTCACAGATTGTTCCTAAGAAGAAATTTCTTCTTAAATCCCACTTACGCAGTTTTACTCAATACACTCAATTCTGTGGTTTAAGTACATGTCATTAATCATAGATTTGGACTTTTTCTTAAGACCTTTCTCAAGAACTAATTTAAGATAAAACTTTGGAAGATATTGGAGAATGAGGCCCATTGTTGCTGTTATTTGAAAGCCTATTCACACTGTTTTCCATGACAACAATGGAGGGCAGTTTGGTTTCCTCTGTTACTTTAACTTCCGGTGTGACTTCACCTGCCCCTCCTGTGCGACCAGGCAACACAGTTCACTGAACCAGAACAAAGGCATGCTTATCTACTAAGAAGTGACCACTTTTGTATACTTTACACAGGATTGCCTTTAGAAGCATTTAATTCATTGGCTGATGACTTGACACAAAGATACAACAACTGCTTCCAGCTACAGCCCAGTGCTCAGCTCCTTACAACCCCGATGAAGCTTCAGGTAAATTTATTGCAGGATGACATTGCTGAGAGGTTACGGCCACTTCATGGTCTGGTTGGACCTCATGGAGGAAAAGATAAGGTGTTACATCCCATGGCTGCCCAGGGAGCCAGGCAACAATGCCTCAGTTCTTTAGTGAACATTACCCAAAAACTACACGTATAATGGACAATTTTGAGACCCCCCTTCAGAAGCTACACGATCTTTACTTAAGAGGTGAGTCCTACAGTCATTACTGCAGCCATAATATCATTAAGTATCTAATGGCAATCGCACCCTGTGTACTAGTAATATTAATTTCACCAGCATATGGAGGAAGATGCAAAACCTTAAAATCTTAAAATTCTATAAATTCTAATAAGTTATCACAAAAAAGTCCTAAGTATCTACTGTTGGGAGAAAGAAGAGGTGACCATGAATATTCACTTACACAACTAAGTGTATCTATCAAAAAGAAACAGGCGGCCTTCATGATACTCTTCTGACACATTTGGGAGCATATACTTAAAATAAACGGTTCTAAAATAAAAGTCTAGCCGCAGTCTTGACACAGAATGTCTCTTTGTATGGGATATGGAGCAAAACTTGTTGAGTCCATATGAGTAGCTTATGTGCCCTCAGCCCTGTGAAGAACATGCAAAGTTGAACTTGCACATAGAAGCCATGTGGACCATTTGGCTGCAGTTGTGGAGTCCCCTCCACCATCTTCACATCATACCACTGGCTTCCCATCAGGTCTTCCAGAGACTTGTTGCTCTTTAGCAGAGGGCACTTCATTTCTAAAAGCTGTCCTCTGTGTAATACACCATCACGGCTGGCTGACAACCAGGGCTCAAGTGTATGCAAAACCGTGCCTCTGTGGGAAACAATGTATTTGATGCCCTCTAGTCACTGCAAAGCTAATGCCTTACTCTCTACGCCATGCCAAGTTGCTGCATTCCCATGAAATCTGTCAGAAAATGTTGATGGTTGTCTCTGATGGGAACCTTCTTTCCAGTGTTATCTGCTCATAAGTCAAGCATTTGTCTGGAACGATGGCCACAAAGTCTCATAAAATAACATGCATCTCAGGCAGGCCTTACCTTGGATGTCTGGAAAGCATCAGTGGCTGTGTGGTGGGAAAAAGTGGCTCAGGCAGCTGGTTGACTTGGGTTTACATTGGCTTTCAGAAACATAAATTCACCCTCTTTGTGTAGGAGCACACAGCTGATTTTCCCACTGTGTAGGTACTGATACGCTTCTGTCAAATTGTCTATGCCTACTGAGAATACAAAATAATTGAAAATGTCGCCATGGGTAACGTCAAAAATTGCTTGGAAAACGTCTGGTTCCTTTGACTTACATTAAAAGTAAAGTTTGTTTTTTCCTTCTCCTGTAAAGTTCTCCTTTTGGAGATTTTGCTCTGACAGCAGCGATTGCTTCTTTGGTCTCCTCCCATGTAACTTTTGTCATTTTGTTTGTTGTTGTTAATTTGCTTGGCTAGCTAGCCAGAAGTTCTAACACAAAGGCAGAAGAAACAAACTCTTGAAAGTGGGGGTGGCGAAATAAGGTGAACAGTGTTATCAAGTTCAATACAACAGGGTTCCAGCCCAATTCAACTAGGGGTTGACAATATGGCAAAATATGACATCACAATACACAGTAGGTATCACAACGGCCATGTCTGAAATGTAAAGGCCTTAACATAGACAGTATTCTGAGGCAAGAAGTCACCATGTCCACATTGAATGTTTGTAAAAAATCCTGCCTGCTTAAGTTCTTCTATTCGACTGTGTATTGAAGGCAGCATAGATTTGTCCTTTGCTGCTTTACATGTCCCATAATCCTTTGTGTCAGCACCAATACGGTTTGGAAGAATATCAGAAAACAACAGCACTGACACATTGGAGGACAGAGGCCGATTTGTGTGAAATTGCAATACTTTTTATTTTGGTTGTAAAAAGTTCAGCATGATAGCTTTCTTAAAACACCTTTTTCTTGGTAAAAGATGCTAATGCTAACAACTTGCACTGAGCTATTGATATCATGTTGGTATCTTGGCAATGACTTGATGTATCGCTGCCTTCTAAGCATGTCTCAAAGTGATTTGGTACCTTCTTCTCAACACTGCCTTCTAAGGCACTGACTTATGAGACAGCGCAGGCAGTGAGACAGCTGCCTTCAGTTTTGGACACACTCATTATTCATTTTATCTGATCTTTGATAAATTGGAACAGAGAAAAAAGAACCATTGGTGTCACATTAAAAATACTATCAAAAACTCTAAGTATGATCATTTTTATTCAACATTTAACACACTGCACTTCACTAAATCCAATTAACCCCTTAAAATTCCAGGCTTATTTCATAATGTAGTGACCCGCTACTGGTTAACGCTGGCTCTTTAGACTCTGGAGGTGTGGTTACACAGCTGACCACAAGCAAAGGCTCTTGGTGTGCACACACCCTCCAACAAAGGGACTGTATGTGTTGTTTAATAAACAACATATGGGGTTTTGGGGCTGTGGGTTTTGTGTGTGAGGGAGGGTCACCGTCAGGGTGTGTGGCTAGTGGTGACCTCCTCCTCAAGTTCAAAGTTTGTATGTGCTTTTATGTTGGTGTGTTCAGTTAAGAGCACTTCTCTTTGCAGAAGCACGGCTACCCCTGTTTTACTCTCTGCCAACGTTACAGTACTAAACCTTATTATTCAGTAAGTAAGAGATTTCAGTGCAATCTGGTTGAGCTATTCTTAGGTTTTAGAAGTGCATAATACAACTTTGGGCCTGTTGGTTGGCCCTGGCCACTTAAGGGATTAAACAGGACTAACAATGCCCTCTTTGTAAAGGAACATGCACCTGGTCAGTATTCTTTAAGTAATGAAGACATCCAATATATGCTCAGAAAAGCTTATTGTGATGTAATTTATTACAATAATGATAAATATGATCATATTGCCCACAATCCTAAGTTCAACAAACCTGATATAATTAATCAACATGTAATCAAAGTGTGAATAAGCAAGTATGTCTTGAATTGAGTTTGAACTAAACATTACAGGGCAAATTTCCATGCGCAGCGTTAACTAACATGACCCATTAACCCAAACATTTTATATATACAGCACTGCCCAAAGTAACTGGCATGTGTTTAGGAAAGGGGGTTGCGGGGTGTGTATATGTGTTGGGGGGGGCAGGTTTTAGAGCCTATACCAGCAGTCATTGGGCGGAAAGCAGGAAACTTACTGGACAGGTTGCCAGTCCTTCAAAGGGCTCAGAATAACATCATGCCTTTATTGTCAAATATACAGTCATATGCAAAAGTTTGACACCTCTGGTCAAATGACATGTTTTGTTGATTTTCTAAGTGAAAATAAGTTATACATTTTCTGCAGAGAACACATTCTGTACATTTTATTGCACAATAACTGCTTATTTGCTGAATTCAACATATTTGGAGAAAAAGAAAACATAAAATATAACTATGCAAAAGTTATGGCACAATTATATTTTATGTTTTAGTTTTTTTCCAAGATGATAAACTTTTTTTCCAATATGATAAAGAAATTGTGCACTAAAATTTGCAGAAAATGTCATATTTAAGTATGTTCTCTGGAAGTGTTAACCCCTTAAATGGCCAGGGCCTACCAGTGGGCCCAAAGTTTTATTACACACCTCTATAATTATATATAGTATAGTTCAGCCAGTTTGCACTGACGTTCCAGTAGTTACTGAATAATAAGTATGTAATAAACCTGGGATTTTTTTTTATCTTTCACTTAGAAAATCAACAAAAACTTTTACTTGCCTAACTAACATCCCAAGTCCACAATATGTTGTGTGTGATGACACAGATGCACAGGTAATGACATGCTTGATTTCATATTTCTTTTGAGGGACATGGCTACAAACCACCTTGAGTCTCACAGCATTCTCACATGCATAACAACTCCTGCATTAAGAAAAAACAGTGGCATTATTTGAAATTTCTAAAAGGAAAAGACCAATGATCCATTGTTAGGGCTGCTGAGGTTTGTGGATGACACAACCATAGTGGGCCTCATCTCCAATAGCGATGAATCCATACAGGAGAGAGGTGGCACATCTTGAGTCATGCACAACAACCTACAGCTACACAGAGTGAAAGTGGGCTCTATAAACAACCATCTGCCTGCCTTTTCCTGGAAATAATGGCACAGCTATGAATATGGTTGAGTCATTCAAATTCCTGGGGACCACCACCTGCAACACCCTGAAGTGGGAGAGGAACATTTCCACACTTGTAACAAAAATGCTCAGCAGAGGATGATCTGAACCACTGTTATCTCTAAGAGCTCATCTGAAGAGAACATACCTGGTCAAAAATATTGCTTTATGCTTTTAATTCTGCCCAGGTCTTAGAGGGAGAAGTCATCTTGACCTATTTCTACTCTGATGTACACACTTAGTTCGTTTCTTGTGTAATCAGTGGTACCAATAGGGAGTTTGCTACAGTAACAGCCTCTACTCATCTGGGATGGCTGGTGGGGGGTGTTTATAACCCTCTAGCTGATGCTTGGCATTGGACATGGTGACCTTAGGCTCATGTGCAGCTGGTCCAGAGCATCCTTTTGGCAAAGCACTTCTTTGGAGATTACAACTGTGTATGTGCAACTGAATGCCTGTGTGAGCAGTGGGTTCACCTTGAAGTATCAGAGTTCACTAATAAATAGCAGTGTCTGGATACTTTTGAAAATATTGTGTCCTTATTGTATCCATCACTGTCAGGCTCCTGTCTACCCCCTCTCCAAGACCTGGTTGGTGTGTTATTTGCTCTGCTGAGCGGATCATCGGCAGAATGTGAGGGAGTCTGAGAAGACTGCACCCATCCTGGAAATCACCTCTTTAAAAAAACAGCCATCACAGAAATGGTTCAAGGCCACCCACGTAACACGCCAGCTCCACAGTTCCTTCCCTAAAGCAAGTCTGAACGAGGGCCTCTAACTGACCTTTTCCCTCCTGTACTTCCCCTTCTTTTCATTCTTTGTGAGCTACAATGTTGCCCAACTAGACTGTTTGTTCAGCCTCTACTATTCTATTATCTTATGTACTTGCTCGCTGCCAGTTCATCATTTGCATTGTAATCTGAAAAATGCCAAAGATTTTTGTCTGTTCTTCATGTACACAGTGTTACTACTGTTATTTTACATCTGCATTTATTGGCTACCCTTACGCTCTTCTCTGGGTCAATCACTGTTTAATGTTATTATGCAGAAATTACACTGTAGACCAAATTCTGTATTAGTAGTTGTACACATTGTAATGCCCATACATAACATCCTCGTAATTTAGCACATGACTGGAAAAGGTGTCCAAATTTCATCTTTTGTCTTAAGTTGAAAAGAATTGGAATACTGAAATCACTATTCAGCTATTCTTTATGTTCCACACTTCGGTGAAACAGCAATTTTTGTTTTAACAGTACTGTGGAATGTTAAAAAAATGAGTGACTTAATGTCATCATGTTGCCAAGGACGCATTGTTAAGGTTGGCCTAAAAAGGCAGAGATAGCGCAGCTTTTATGGCTAAATAGGCTAGATTGATGTTAGCTATTTACAGAAACAGTTCAAATATGTTCCTCTGACAAACTAACAGTGACACATCATCCACTAATGAGAAAGAAAGACAAACACTTATAGGAGACGACAAGACTCCCTCAGTATCCAGTGTTGTACTGGTGTAATTTTAGCTCTTTAACTCATCTGAAGCAGCCTCTATTACTTATCCAGCACGAAAATGTATTATTTTTGAACAACAAAACTTGGACAAAAAAATGGAAAATGTCATCCTCTGCATTATGCTAATTTTTTGTGCATCACCAGCGCAGTGCCCTAAAAGGTAAGTCACAACTCTACATTAATTTCTGCTGAAATAAACAACAAAAAAAAAACCAACAAAACAAAAAAAGTTCATAACCTCTTACAGATGCTTGAACATTAAAATTAGTCGAAATGCACGTTGTTAATTTGCAGGTGTCCTTGCATGTTAGTTGTTGCATTATGTCATCTACCTTGTTGCCAAAGCAAATACATCTTTTTTATTTTATTATCATCACCACTATCTTATTATTATTAGTCATCATGGTATTATATAAGTCACATAACTCAATCACTCAACTGAAAACATATTCTTAGATTGGAATATTTTAAATGATGATGTCAGTAAAATCTACATTTGCAGACACATTCCACTAGTGAAAAATATATTGTGTCAAACAGCAAGAAATTGTATGTGTCATGTTTTTTTTTTCTTCACAAATGGCTGGCTTGTGGACAGAGAGTGTACACACGTCTAATCCTTGAATGCTTTCTGAAAATGCTTTTTGGTTAAAAAATAAGATGTAAATGATTCACAGGAGCTACATGTACATGAAGCATTCATGGCATGTTTATGAACAGTACACTTCATTACAATTACATAATCATTATACAAAACATTGATTAATGAGTAATGAGTGCATAATGTAATGAGTTGAAAACACTCTCAGTGATGAATAATGTGAACTTTATGATATGCTCATAAATCCATTAAAACACATCCCTACGTTTTCAGGGAATAAATACAATGCGAAACATGTTATTCAAAAAAAGACCCATATTGCATTCATTATTTATCCCTTAATTACTTTCAGAAGTATATGATTGATACAAAAATGGTGCAAGTTAATGTCATTTTACATTCCTATAGAAATGACATACAACTGTGCATGCATTTCATAAGATATTCACTAATATTTTATAGGATGATTATTCAGAATGTGCGCTATGAATTGTATCGTAATTAATAGGAAAAATTATACCTGTTTACTCACCTACTTTTTTGTGACGACTTTTATATCTTATAATTTACAGCTTACCCAAATAATCTTAGGCTTCTTGTATTACAATAAGAGCACTGAGCTTTTAGAGCTTTTACAGCTTCTAAACAGAACAATATTGCAGACCCCAACATGCACCATTGTTATGAGATAATCAACACTAATTACATCATCTGTGAGTGATAATGTTTAGGATCAGCTGTTTATACTATACTGCCCTGCTTTCTGAACACAATGCATGCTCAGCCTTTTAGGCCCCCCCTAGTGGCAGGGCCCCTGACAGCTTTTCCCCTTTTCCCTCTTCCCTTTTAATGTATTCACAATCACATCAAAATGATCATGTAATTGTAATAGTGTTACTGAACTGTCATGAATCGTTCACATATATGTAGTTTCTGTAAAGCTTTGCCAAAAAAGTGTTTTACCGCTGCTGTACTCCACTGTAGTCATCAGGATTACACCGTCACAGCAACACATCAAATACTGATCAAATACTGAGTGTATTGCTGAACTCACCACCTTTCGTCTCTTCCTTCTTTTTCCCAGTATGCCACTCTTTATCCCGTCATCTATCACTCAGGGATGTGTCCACTCCTGCCTGACCAGGAACTTTGTGGATGTGCACTGTTATTGGATGTGACAATTTCATTAGGGGCCAATCAGCTTCCCCCTCCATGTCTTATGCATGAGAGATGTATGTAATGGGGCCCATTCTTTATCCATTTCATGTTGTCTGTGTTTCTGTCTGTCTCTTTCATGGTAAGTGTCTCTCTCTCTGACTGTCTCTCTCTCTCTTTCTCTCCTTATTCCCTCTGACCTTCATATCTAGCTCATTATGTACTGTTCTCCTCCATCTGTTCACTGGTGCTGGTCAGCTGGAAACAAGGAGCTGTCATCTGGTAACACCACACACAGACAGACAGACACACACATACACATCATTACACTCTCCTCAACACTGACCTTTGCTGGTAAAATGATAGATTATAACACTTCTGACTGTAACAGAGGTAAAGCAGTTCCTGCTTAACCTCACCAGACAGTATCTTCACCTGATTTAAATCATGGCTTTGGTCACCAGCAATCCTAAAGTCATCCATTCATGAAAGAGTATCATTTCCCTGCTCTAACATATCTGATTCATCTCAGGAAGAGCCTTTTCATTATTAATCTACCAGCCAGATGTGTTAAATTAGGTAAAACATTAAACTATAATGGGCGATGGGTTCTGGATGGCATCAAATTCCAGGCGATATTATGTAATCAACAGTGTCGAACCAAGGCTATTAGAGCTAGGCAATCAGTTTGAGCCATAAACTGACAGACTGAAACAAGACTCCAGGTTATCTGCAGACTTTGTGCTTGCCTTCTGCACTCTGACTGCGAGCAGTGGTTGGAGTGAGCAATTGTTGCTTGCAAATGGGAGGAGGTGCGGACTGAGATGGCACACAGTAACAACTTTCTTTCCCTTTTCATCTAGCTTACCTACTGTAGGACAACAAAGTCGAGTCAAACCAACCCTCAGTGTCAACAGTGGAAACTATAGCCTCAAGCTGGGAAGAACCAGAGGAGTGGTAGAAGCAACCAGATGCAGCACTGTGCCTCTACTGAAATGACTGTGGGCATTGAAAATCTACTGTCTAACACAACTATACCCACAATAACAAAAGAACAAACCTGCCTTAACAAACATAGTACTCAAGTATTTGTAAATATTGCTATGATTTAGCAAAGTATTCAGCCAGAGCAAGGGAATGACCACCTCACCAGCGCTGAAACTGCACTTTTGTCACCTCTCCAGATCAACTTATGGTATGTGAGATGGAGGCCACTGAGGAGTACCTCATGGAGGTTCATCAGGCAATCAATGAATCTTTCTAGCGTTTACAGACTTCTGCTTTGAGGAATAGAAAGATGGGGCTACCTCAAGTGCCAGCGGCCAATCTCAACCTGGGTTAGGAATTGGAAGACAGCCATCATTACCCTGGACCACTCTGCAAGTATATAGTGGTGCCTTTTGGTTTAGGCAATGCCTCTTCTGAGTTTTAGGTTTCTCTACAAGCTACTTTGTGATATGTGCTCAATATTGGTGAGTTTTTTATAGATATCCCAGAAGGCAGCACCACCATGTGGCAAGGGATAACAATACACGTTGCCTCATGCTGATGGCCGTACTCACTACGATGCCACAAACTGCTGAGACCACCAGGTATTTTATCATTTCTGGCCACTAGAAGACATCATCAAGTAAAGATGCAGGCCCGAGTTGACATCTGGTTGAAGTCTGACGGAAGTGGCCATCTCCTGGGCCGGAAGAGTAAATTCTGAGTATCTCCGGAAGACATCAGGGACCCCATGCTGATGGCATAATTTTATCTTCAGAATTGGATTAACATCCCACTTCTTTGACTTCAGAACATTTCTTCCTTTGTAAATCTGACCTGCCTACACTTTCAGTCCAGCTCCTAAAGGCCCAACCAATGGGAGAGCTTGATTGGCTGTATCTACCTAGATACCACAGAGAAAAAAAAAACTAACTGGTTAATCTTCCATTTCAAGAGGCCTAGAAGGCCCTGAGGTTCCCCACTGGCTAGTTCCTTGAGCTTGGTCTGTTGAGGAGAGGAGTACTACGAGTACTGATTTTTCAAAATAGGATTCCACACAGTATGTTATACAAACTCAAATGAAACATTTCTAATTACAACCATCCCTACCCACCAAATAAGCATTCAAAAGAATCATGGGAACTTACAATTAACACAACCTGGCAAAGGTCAACAGACAAGACAGTCTGACAAAGAACAGTGCAGAGCATATTTATGTAATGTTTGATGAAGCTGAAACTTATAGAACAGGTTTGGAGAGGTCTTGGACCACTCCTCAGTGTAGAACTTTTCAAGATCCTTGACATCATCAAGTTTGTGCATATCAGCCACCTTCACAAGAAAGGGACAGACAACATTTGGACACCCCTGGTCAAATGACATGTTTTGTTGATTTTCTGAGTGAAAATAAGTTACACATCCTCTACACATGTCTGCACATTTTAATGCACAGTTTCTATTCATTTGCTGAATTTAGCATATTGGGAAAAATTAAAACATAAAAATTGGCCTGTGCAAATGTTATGCCACAATTTGTAGTTTATGTTGTGTGTTAAAACTCAGCAAACAAATAAAAATTGTGCACTAAACTGTGCAGAAAAAATGCCATATTTAGGGGTGTTCCCTGTAGACAACTGTTTTCATTTAGAATACACCACAAAATGAACAAAATGACAGTAGACTGTGAGTGCTAAAACTTCTGCAAACAACTATGCGTGTGCAAGTATAAGACATGCTCTCTCTCTCTCTCTCTCTCTCTCTCTCTCTCTCTCTCTTTCAGCACAAAATACCACTTTTGACTTTTGAGTTTTAAAGCAGTTCCAAAAATCATTGTGGGCCAAATCACATTCCTCAAAGAGGCACTTTCTCCAACTTTTAATCTTCTACACAATAAAAATCTATTTTAAATATTGTTTATTCATTTCAATCCAATCATCCAAGTCCAGGGTGACCCAGAGTTTGAAGATAAGAGAATAATGGGAAGGCAGAGTCAGCGGTATTTTATGTGGAGCGGGAGCAGAGCGCAGGGATGGGAAACATCATTAGAGCTGAGCCGTTTCTCAATCAGGGGAAGCAAGGAGAAAATATTGAGAGCTGAGTGGTGAGTCCTTTTAAAAGCCAGACAGTGGAATTAAAATGAAGATGATGAAATTGTGCTTCCAGGATTGCACATAAAAGCTGCAGGATTGTTGTGTAGGTGCATGATATCAGACGCGAAGATGTAATGCATTTGAAGGTGTGTGTGTGTGTGTGTTTGCATGTGGCTCTACGCTGCGTGTGTGTGTGTTTGTGTGTGTGTTTTTTGTGTAGGTCGTAACCCTCCTCTGTTGTAGCGCGTGCAGACAATGTTTCTCGCCCACGTCGCTCTGCGGAGTTGCTCTGGGTTAATGAGCTTGCACACACACACACACTGCTCTCTTACAGATGGAGCTAAGCCCTGTGTGTGCACGTGTGTGCACTCCAAAGCAAACTGAATTAATACCCTGCCTCTCATTACCTCTGGCTCTTCTGTAGTACCTACAAGTGACCAGTAGTCTCAGATACAGGCGCTGCTTGCTTTCTTCTCTAATGCTGTGCCACTGTGCACAAAGTCCAGCAGTTCTTGCCTGGTGATGGAGCTCTATCCACTCCAGCACCGGGTGAGTCATCAGCAGCAACATGTCTGTTCTTCTCTCACACACTCTTTCTGTTTGGCTGAATATGTTATACTTATGTTTTAAATCTGCACTGTGTACGTTAGGAGTTTGGAGACCTCTCTGGCCAAAAAGTGTACCTTTGGACCCCTTCCCCGAGTGGATGAATCTGTTGATTGTGAGTGTGTCAAACGAGTATTCAAAGAGAACTCAGTCAAAACTTGGTGAAGGACATGTTTTCTAGGGATGTGAGTGAATTATCCACTATCGTCATCATACCTTAATCAGTATGATGTTGATTGTGCATGTACTAAATACAAACATCAAGTCAAATCTTTTTAAACCTTTTTGTATGATGTTAATACGTAAAGATGTTTGACGTGGTCCAAAAAAACTGCAAAATCCGACCAGCCGCCTCTGACTTTTAGATTATCCATTTTTGTTTTACAAACACTAATGCATTCAGACTTCAGTAGTTCTCTAGTGTTCCTATGTTGACATGTTTTCCAAAACAGATGAAGCCATTGGTGCTCAGAGCTCTTGATACCTGGTGTACACTTGTTTCTTAAAAGAGCACTGTACACAAAATCCATAATTTAGTATGTGATGATCAACCACAGAGGCACTCTGTATTATGAATGTTGCCTAAATTCCTCCACAGTGACTTCACAGTTAAAAATATGTATTGATTCACTGATGTTGCACAAATTGCTGCTTTAATCGTTCAGATGCCAAATCTCAGTGGCTGCTGCTTCAGCAATTGCACACGCTTTAGCCCCACAGCTGTCTCTCTGAAGTGGAAAACACAGAAACCTAGAGAGGCTGAGTCCAAGCATGAATTTCACACAACATGCAGATTTTTCTCTCCCTCAGCACATACAGGCTGCAGCCTGACCCCCTCATACACACAAATACACACTGTAGTCTGCTCAGTATGTCATCTCATTCATATGAACTCTAAGACCTCTACAGAAAGGATGCACGGGTCAGGGACGTTGAGTTTGTATAGAGAGTGAATGTGTATGCATGTGTGCATCTGAAGGGCAAAATCATTACTTTTGGTCACTGAGGTTAGCGTTGTGTCCAGGAAAGTTTAATTCCATTTAAATATTTACATCCAGTACTGTGCAAAAGTCCTAGGCACCCAAGCAAACAGTTAAAAACATAGAATCTGGGGGGTAAGTGTGTATTTGCTTTTATGACACTTGATATAACTTTAGAGTTCAAACAAACATTGTAGTATTTTCAAAAAAAGTAGTTAATATTTTGTGAGCTGGTTAGAAGAATGCAGGTTTGGTTCCAGATTTCTCCTTGATGCCCCCCAGCCATCACATAGATTTGTTAAATTCCATCACCAGCCCTCCTGATTTCATTTAATGAAGTATTGATTGGATGATAAGTACAAATAATACTGGCCGTCTGAAAGGAGAGGTTTGGAACAAATTAACACACATAAACTCATCATTACTTATTGTGTTAATTTTATTTGTATTTATTCTAAAATTAGGGGTTTTCTAAACAGATAAAAACGAATCGCTCAACTAAATAGCTTTTGAAATGTAATTTTCTTCAGTGCCTAACATTTTTGCACTTAATACATAAAGAATATGTTTATTTTACATGTAGGTCAATAAATATTAAAATGATTAACTTGTAACTAATGGCTATTTTATCTGAAAATGAAATAAACAATATATTGTTTATTTCATTTTCACATACAATATATTGTTTATTTCATTTTCAGGCAAAACAGCCATTAGGTACAAGTTATTCATTTTTCAATGTCAGACAAAAAACAGGAAAATTACACAGAAGCCTCCAACAAATCTATCAGTAGTTAATTAGTCCGCTCTCTTTTGTGGACCTACTGCCACTTTATCTCTTCTATCCCTTAATCTTAAACCCACCGAGTTACAGCTGTATCTTCCCAACAAACGCTTTTCCCAAAGCTCTCACTGACATCATGTTCCCCTTCAGACATTAACATTCACACAAGCAACTACCCAAACACATCTTAACAACCCCACAGATTTCTTTCTCATGTGCATCTAAAATGACTAAAGAAGACTTTTCTGAGCACATTAGATTTATAATAATCCTCCAGCATAAAGGAAAAGAAAGTCAAAGGAAAATATATGAAAAACCAGGAGTTTTCAAAGCTGAAGTTCAAAGATTTATTCAAACATGAAGAAATAGAACTAACAACTGCGTAAGACCTGTTAGACCACCAAAACTGTCCCCATCAGATAAACAGTACTTAGAGCTTTCATCTGTGAGAGAGAGAAGAAAATCAAGCTCCACTCTTGATTCAGATCTGAAAAAATCCACAGGTGTTTCTGTCCATCCTTCCACTGTGAGAAGACAACTCAACACTATGAGTCTGAAAGGATGTGTAGCTGTCAAGAAGCTGCTACTGAGAAAAGCAAGATAAATAAGAAGAAAACTTGCACTAAAATACTGAAACTGTAAATCTGAGATGTGGAGTAAGGTTTTATGGATCTTGTGGATATGTTTTCTTCGAGGCTTTGTTGTAATTTTCTGTTTAATACATGTTTTCTGCAAATTCCTAACAGTGACAAATGAGTAACTTGTACTCAGTGGCTTTTTTGTCTGGAAATTAAATTAAATGAATGAAAAGGTGGTGTCTGACTTTTGCGCAGTACATATAATTCACACAGGACATATGTATGATCTCACATGCTGACATTGCTTTAAGACAAACCTGTGTATGTGTGCGTGTGACAGATAGAGACAGACCCTTATTTTGTGTACATATTCCATCCTCACCCACTACATATATATATGTTAAAATAACTTAATAAATAAAAGCAAATGCAAAGAAAGAAAAACAAAAGGGCTCACAGGTGCAAGAATAGATGGCATTCTAATAAGATTTTTTCACTCTAGTCTTCACTATAATTTGATTTGCTTTCACTGTCCTCTCTCTTCCAATTTCTCTTAGATCCCAGTGTGGAGATCATAAGTGAAAGTGATGTGATGGTGCATTGGATAGCTGAGTTCATACGTAATGCATTAGCTGCCCGGGGGGTGACGTGAAAGAACCCCCACCGGTGCTGGCTTGGTGGAGTGTTGTGCCGCATGTGTGCGTGCGGGAAAGACAAAGAATGTGTGTGTGTGTGGGGTTTTACAACAACTGTACTGTTTTATAGAGAACATAACTCACTCCTGTGTTGTCCATCACAGCTCCTGTTACAGAGAGACCAAATTTAGCCACACAGAGACCAGCATACACAAACACACATATGGCTCGCTTATCTCACTCTCTCTGGAAATCAATCCAGAATCCTCCTACAGGGACCAGCGAGGCCCAGCTCACAGCCGCGGGCTACAACGTTCCCCTACCCACTCACGCTCTATATATAAAACCTGCCAGAGACATAATGAAAAATATCACCGTCCATAAATGTACACAATGCTGCCAGGAGCGCACTCGGAGACTCATAAATATACAGAAAATATTCCAATTATCAAGGCCAAATATTGATCAGCCTATGTTTTAGGGATAATTCTGTCGCACTCTAATGCTAAAATAGGCCGTGTAGGAGGGATGGAGTAAATATCTGAAGGACAATAGATGAACAAAGCATAATTAATTCTACAGATGATTTTCTATGTCGTCAGTACAGACATATTTACACGGCTTTACTGCAATTCCACAGAAATACACTGGATGGAGAGTGCACTCAAATTTGTACTTCAGGAATTAATGTTGACCATCCAAAGCCTTAATAGTTCTGAGAAAGAGACGAGGGGGAGTCACAGAGAGAATGAAGTGAGGGCAGAAACCATTACTTGAGAGTGAAATGAAGGGATGCTCTGCAGTGTCTGGCTGCAGATGTCCTCTATGGGACTATCTTCATACTGATGCCAATTTCACCCCATGACCTGGAAAGAACTTCAGAATGCACCCAGAAGTTACAACGGAGAGACACACTTGAGCAACACATGCTTTGTCCAAGTCTTCTATAGATAAGGCACTGGAAAATCAGCAAACATGGTACTTGAAAGCACCCTGGAATGGGAAAATAGAAAGACGTAATATCTCAGTGAATGCATAAGTGTGTGAATCTTCCAAAGAAATGACAGTTTATCATTTAGCAGTTGTAGATGAAACTGTCACATTGCAGCTGCATTTTATTTTACATGTTTAGCTTCATAGAAACATGTTTTGTTGCTAAATAAGAATCTGCTTAATATGTAACACTTTATTATTCTGATGATCTACTACACATTTTTAATAGATATTTTTTCTTGACTTTAACTGCCATTCAACTCAATGAGTATTAATCCTAGGAGGACTAGAATTTTCATCATTTTCCAATGCATGTAATTATAATCAATGCATTTGTAAATATATATCAAAATGATGAAATTAAGAATATAATTACATTATAATTTCAATGTAATTAAAATATTTGTAATTATTTAGTACTTACAGAATTAATTATGCAACTAAGAGCATTTATATTTGTTTTATGCTACCATTCAAATGTTTGAATCACAGTTTCAATACCTTGAAATCACCAGATTCAATAATGTAAAACCAATTATTTTGTTGCAGATATATAAAGTGATTCTACTATGAAATTATGATGTTAAATGAGTTCAGAATGATGATATTTTAAAAGGAATGTGAAGTTATAATAATATTAATATTCAGAAATCATCATATTTTAGAAGTGGTGCTCAAATTCAATCGAATAACTTGACAAAAGTATGATAAAAAGATAATTACAGTATATTATCAATCATGTAATAACTTCTTGATATTTACAAAATTTTGTGATGATTTTCTAAGTGAAATTAGCTACACATCCTCTAAAGAAAGCATATTTCTGCACATTTTTATGCACAATTACTGAATTTAACATATTAGAGAAAATAAGCCATAAATTTGGCCTGTGCAAAAGTTATGGCACATTCAATACGTTATGTTTAATTTTGTCCAATATGTTAAACACATTAGGAAAATAGAAATTTGCTGTAAAAATGAAGTGTATTATAAATACATAACAATACAAAATCTAATAACATAATATTATAATAAAAATATATGTGTATGTCTCTGTAGAGGATGTGTAACTTATTTCCACTTAGAAAATCAAGAAAGTATGTCATTTGACCAGGGGTGTTCAAACTTTTGCATATGACAGTGTACTATTACAATCAACACTGCATAAGTTATTATTAGCCCCAATAAATGGCCAGGGCTTCTATTACCTAAGAATAGCCCAACCAGTTTGTATTGAAGCACCTGTATTTACTGAATAATAAGTCTTAGTATGTAATAATCCTGGGATTTTAAGAGGTTAAAAAAATTTACATCAATTGTTAACATGACAAGTGATTCCAAACTCTGGGTGTACATTCTGTGTGTCTGCATTTTTGAGTCTATATGCAGTAACCATGTTAAAAAATGACAATAATAATTGTAACAAATGCAGTAATAAATAAAATTCCAACACTAGTTTGTAATCAAATTTAAATGAAAACTGAATATTTGGAATCTGCAGTTTGGACAGAACTTCTCTGCTTGTTACAGTGAGCTACAGGTGAGAAATGATAAAGCTGAATGTAAGAAGACTTTTCATACCATATGGGGGACCAAGCAGGGTTAAATTCAGCTCAACTTTCCCCAAACTCTTAAGTTCTTGAGTGGCTGTAGTAGATCCGTTCCACAAAAGCTCAATAGCTGTTTTTAAACAGTGGGTAGCAGATCTGGTTTGACACAATGAATTCACATGATGGTGGTAGGATCTGGTTCTGTAAGTGGTGTAAATGCAGGTGTCTGACCAACCACAAGCCAGAGCCTCAGTAAATGTTAGTCTGGATGGTTCTATGAGAAAAACCTTGAAGGACACTGTTGTTTCCCTCGAGGTAAATAGGTACAACAACTGAGGTGGCACTAGTGAGACAGCTAATGTGTACCACTGTGACGGCTGTCTCACTAGATCACAGCTTGCTGAAGTGCTGCCTTCAGGGCCGAGTACACTGTATGGAGTCTGATATGGTCTGAGGCAATGCTCCTAGGCTGTCTGCTGGGTGTCCCGCTATGTCTCACTCTATGCCACCTCAGTGAGGTTGTAACCCAGGCAGCTAAAAGATGTCAGATATCAGATAACTCAGGCAGCTCCAACGTGTCAAATACTGTCAGAGATCAGAACCCACTGGAGCTGATCCTGTACACTCTACAGGTCAGGGGTCTAGTTTAGCCGAGCTAATAAATCAGATGAGGTGGCTGCAGTGAGCAGTCCCAGTGGGTGAGGAAGAGGGCTATGGACTACGGAATGAGGCGAGGGATTTCTGGGCAGTGTGCCAACATTTTTTTTCTCCATGGGCTAAAGAGCATTCACTGGTCTGTCTATGTATTTAACCCATATCTAAAATTCTTGGAATGCATTTACAAACCTCAATACCAAAAAAGCTGGAACAGTATGTAAAGTACAATGATTTGTACTTCCACTATGTCTTGTAGAACTAAGATTTGATGTTTTGTTGGGACAGGAGCAATTTAAGAGTAGAATATTGTAAAACTTTCAAAAACATTTTAAACAGGTGATGCAATCATGCTTCAGAGTAAAAGCAGCATCAATGAAAGGTCTTTTATAAGCAAGGATGGACTGAAACCAGCAGTTTAAGTACATTGAGCCTCCTTCACCAACTGTTCTTAGGAAGCAATTTCTTCCCCTTATGCAGTTTTCACGAAGATTCTGACATTCACCAGTTTTTCCTTATTTGGGATTTGTTATTAGGTAAGAACAGAATCTACACACGGTCAAGAGCATGAAGGTGAACAATTTCTGTGGTTTAAGAACATGTCATGAATCTGACGAAGACTTTTTCTTAGGACTTTTCTCAAAAACAAAAGTAAGAAAAAACTTAGGAAGATATTGGTAAATGAGGCTCAATGTTCTTAAATGAGCGATTACAAGGATTTTTTCTCTGGGTTTCGTTCTGGAGGTATCTGGAGAAATCTGTGTGTGAAGGGCAAGACTGAAAACCACAACTAAATGCCCATGACCTTCAATTCAACTTTAAAAATGATATGATTCTGCACTGTAACAAAGCCATACACAACAAAAAGCATTTCACACAGTCCCCCAAAAATTCACCCCACCTTCAACACATATCTTCAGAAGGGAGTTTTCTTGGTCTTTAAACCTGAAAATCTCACATCTCACTCTAGTGCAGGGTCATCAGTTCTGGTCAAAGAGGACCAGATTGATGATTTTGATGAAACTGACCTGATTCAACTCTTCAGGTAGTTAGCAGGTTTAGTGAGTGCTTGTGCAGGGAAATCAGCAAACTGTGCTGGACCTCCAATCCTGGAATGGATGATCCCTGTTCCAGGCACTACTGTGGCACAACTGTAAGATGTGGGTAAACATGTTCACAACAGATGCAGCAATAGTTAAATTTTCAATTTGTCTGGAGTGTCTCCTTAAGCAATCAGGCCACTATCAATCAGGCCACTGTCATAAACTATCCTTAGTGTTTTGTGTTGGTGGCAACCTAGGCTAGAGAATATGACTGCTATGTCGAGCACCACCCATCAAAAATACTTTTTGTGGTTCATGAAGAGGACATTGTTTAGACAGCAATTGAGGCATATAGTGGAGGAGGGGGGCAGTATTGCTTAAGGAGGTGAGCATAGAGTGGGAGTCCAGGTTTAATGAAGTTAATGAGAGCTCTTCATCAGCATGGCTGTAGAAAAACAGAGCTGAGACATGACACTGCTGATGCAGCAACATGAACAAACTCAGAAAGGCTTGATTTAGTTTTGAAAACGCTTAATCGCTTCAATCACACAATTCTCATAGAACTCTCCATAACACTGTCACATTCTGCAAAACAGTAAAAACTTTGCCTTTTTTCCACTCAAAATTAATTTGTTAAATAGTTCTGTATGTGTAATTATTTGCAAATAATATGAAAGTTAGCAGGTGTTTCTAAAATGTTACACTAACTGACTTCATTTACTTTTGAAACTTGTGGAAAGCACTGTGGGTGTCTTAGGACATTTTCAATAAACAGAATGTGTTATTTGAGTGTGAAAACATTTTGAAGATTCACTGCTCTGAATAATGAAATGTGTGTTCTGAGAGTTCACATGGTTGGGTTGACAAAATATAAAACTGTTAATGACCACACATATTTTTGAAATACAATGGAAGTAGAACTTGGCAGTGGTAAAATAGTGGAGGAGGAGGTGGAGGAGGAAGAGGAGGAGGAGGAGCAGCACAAGAGGAAGAAGAACCAAAAGTTCTGATGAAATTTTCGGGTGACTTTAGCTGACCATATGTGCAGCAATAGTTTGTGGGTTTATAGTTTATAGTTTTCTGGGCAAAGAATCCAGTCCAGTCTTAACTAAGTATAAAGTTTCCACACTTTCACACATTTCCACAATGTGAGAATACGGGTGCAGTTTTACAGTACTACATTCATCAAAAGTAGCAATACATAATACCTACATAATGACTCTACACTGTAACCCTGAGAGCATGGGCTTTCAGAGAAAGCGTGATGGTTTGTGGGAACTAAAAACTTTGTATGTGTGTTTTATTTTAATAGAATGATCATATTTGCTGTATTTAATCTCTGCAAGCGCTGTAGTAATGCTTCTATTTCATTTTCAAGTTTTAGTTAAAAATTTGAAATCAGAACATTGTCCAATCAGGATTTCCCCCCCCCAAAATATCTGAGTAGATACAGCAAAGCAAGCTCTCCCATTGGCTTGGGGAACTAGACAGAAGAACTTACTCATTAGACTAATTACCAACATAATTAGAAACTGACAGAGGAATCATCTTTATTAATCCCAGAGGGAAAGTTGTCTATTACAGCAGCACAAAGTACAGTAAAGACCAAAACAAGAGCAAAAGTACTGTCATACACTATATCACACTTGCATAAATAGAAGAAGTATACTTATACAATAAAATATACTAAAGCAACCATAAAATACAATGTGCAGTACAAAAATAAGTAAGTAAAATCACATAAATATTATCCAGGTGACAATGCAGTGGTGCATTTTATGTCCAGTAAATGAATCGAGTGACTATGCACTGTAAACGATAACATATGTTAATAGTTGTACATGTATGGATGTATAAACAAAGTGACAGTGCAATATGCAATATGTATACAGTGGTGTGAAAAAGTGTTTGCCCCCTTCCTGATTTTCTATTCTTTTGCATGTTTGTCACACTTAAATGTTTGAGATCACCAAACAAATTTAAATATTAGACAAAGATAACACGAGTAAACACAAAATGCAGTTTATAAATGAAGGTCTTTATTATTAATGGAAAAAGAAATCCAAACCTACAGTGCCCTGTGTGAAAAAGTGATTGCCCCTTAAACCTAATAACTGGTTGGGCCACCCTTAGCAGCAACAACGGCAATCAAGCGATTGCGATAACTGGCAATGAGTCTTTTACAGCGCTGTGGAGGAATTTTGGCCACTCATCTTTGCAGAATTGTTGTAATTCAGCCACATTGGAGGGTTTCCAAGCATGAAGCGCCTTTTTAAGGTCATGCCACAGCATCTCAATCGGATTCAGGTCAGGACTTTGACTAGGCCGCTCCAAAGTCTTAATTTTGTTTTTCTTAAGCCATTCAGAGGTGGACTTGCTGGTGTGTTTTGGATCATTGTCCTGCTGCAGAACCCAAGTGCGCTTCAGCTTGAGGTCACGGACAGATGGCTGGACATTCTCCTTCAGGATTTTTTGGTAGACAGCAGAATTCATGGTTCCATTTACCACAGCAAGTCTTCCAGGTCTTGAAGCCCCAGACCATCACACTACCACCACCATATTTTACTGTTTGTATGATGTTCCTTTTCTGAAATGCTGTGATACTTCTACGCCAGATGTAACGGGACATACACCTTCCAAGAAGTTCAACTTTTATCTCGTCAGTCCACAGAGTATTCTCCCAAAAGTCTTGGGGTTCATCAAGATGTTTTCTGGCAAAACTGAGATGAGCCTTTATGTTCTTTTTGCTCAGCAGTGGTTTTCGTCTTGGAACTCTGCCATGCAGGCCATTTTTGCCCAGTCTCTTTCTTATGGTGGAGTCATGAACACCGACCTTAACTGAGGCCTGCAGTTCTTTGGATGTTGTTGTGGGGTCTTTTGTGACCTCTTGGATGTGTCGTCGCTGTGCTCTTGGGGTAATTTTGGTCGGCCGGCCACTCCTGGGAAGGTTCACCACTGTTCCATGTTTTCGCCATTTGTGGATAATGGCTCTCACTGTGGTTTGCTGGAGTCCCAAAGCTTTAGAAATGGCTTTATAACCTTTCTCAGGCTGATAGATCTCAATTACTTTGTTTCTCATTTTTTCCTGAATTTCTTTGGATCGCAGCATGATGTCTAGCTTTTGAGAATATTTTGGTCTACTTCACTTTGTCAGGCAGGTCCTATTTAAGTGATTTCTTGATTGAGAACAGGTGTGGCAGTAATCAGGCCTGAGTGTGGCTAGGGAAATTGAACTCAGCTTTCCAAAGATGTGATAAACCACAGTTAATTTATGTTTTAATGGGGGGGGGGCAATCACTTTTTCACACAGGGCCCTGTAGGTTTGGATTTCTTTTTCCCTTAATAATAAAGACCTTCATTTATAAACTGCATTTTGTGTTTACTTGTGTTATCTTTGTCTAATATTTAAATTTGTTTGGTGATCTCAAACATTTAAGTGTGACAAACATGCAAAAGAATAAGAAATCAGGAAGGGGGCAAACACTTTTTCACACCACTGTAGATGTATAAACAAAGTGGCATTGCAATTTACAATATATTGGACCAATTATGTGAGGAAAAACATCACTCTAGGACCTCTAGTGTTCTAGTTCTATCTGGATTTCAGTCAGTTGCTAGGAATGGAAAACAGGGCTCTTGTCATTGCTCTTCACTGAAAGAGTCACTGTAAAACTGCAGCATACAACGTCAATTCTAACATGTGTTACAAGCTTTCATTAAGACCCAAGAATGTCTTTTACAAGCTTCACTAAAAGTTACAATCTACACAACGTGATAAAACACGTTTCACTCCATCTTTGGCACTTTGCTCGGATCATGTACTAGACCAAATTATAAGCAACACCTAATATATTTTCCATTGATCTTTGGTTTCTATGGAAGTGCCTTAAATTTTTTATGACTGTGATATGAGACGTGCTAACATCAATCCTCTTGATTCATTTGAATGCATGTGTTTATTTAGATGCACTGCTTCCGAAAGAACAAGAAAATACATCAGGCCACACTCTTGTGTGACACCGCTGAAACACAAAGCTGGCAGGAGGCTGCTCTGGGTCTGCAGTCAGAGCAGATTGAAGACGCCCACATCTACACCACTTGGGGCAACGATGGGGACCCTGTGCTTTGCAAAGAGACACAGTGAAGGTGGTGACAGCTTTGTGTGTTGTAAATTGGTCATAGTAATAACCGTGTGGTGGGGAACATGTTCAGGACAGGAAAGCATGTTTTTGAGCTTCTTTCTCTTGCTCATCTGATAATTACATTACACATTTACTTGATCAGAAGTCATGTCTATAGATCCTATTGTTCAAAAGTTTGGTCTGTTTTCAACAATATAAAGCCAATTTGGCTGCAAATAAATGTGAAACATTTGAATAGGCTATTCCTAAGCAACATCATTGGTTACCAATAATTAGTAGCACATTAGGAAGCTGTAAATAAAAATAAAGAAATGTTAGTATGTGTCCAGAATGGTGGATGGAGCCTTAGATGATTCTCAAATTACTCAATTTTATGAACCAAATTTATATCCAGAAAATGACAATCAAATCACAAGAAAATATAGCAAAAAATGAGTTGTAAATAGATTATTACAGTATTTCATATCGTTCTGAAATAAAATCTCATATCTAAAATCCAAAATGGTAATTGTACGAGAGAAGGAGAAAACTTTCTAAATATGTAAAGAAGTTAATGTAACATGATTTTTGAAAAGTCAATTTTGGACCATTTCAGTTGGTCTGTTCATTGTGAAACTGTAGCACAATTATAATGGGTGACTGGAGTTTTTAAATTATGCAAAAAAGAAAAAAACAAAAGAAATGGAAATACAAAATTTTCATATGACAGCAACAGTATTATTTATCCTATATTCACTTCTTGTTTACAAAATTTAACATTCTTGAAATGTTGAATGAAACATTTGATTTAGTGAACATTTAAATCCACTGTTTTATTTTTGTACATAAAATAAAACTAGTTAATACAGCAAGTGACTCCGAACTTTTGAAAAGTAGTGTACATGTATCAGAGTTTATAATAACAGTGATGTCAATACCTCATATTTAGTTTTATACCAAAACTCCAACAGGTTCATTACATTTAAGAATTTTTTTTCCTTCTTCTATAAAGTTACAGTTTGTGGCATTTATATTTTATCTATGAATGCAACAGAGTAAAATATTCTGAAGTGCATATTTGAGCTTCTGTGTTTATAACACTGAAGATGGGCTCTTCTCCTTAGTAAGTCTCTCCACTCCCTCAAGTCCAGCTAAGTTGTCCTCCCCTCTGGCGGTGAGGAATTAGTCTCTTCAGGCCCTGCAGGGGAGGACTGCACCACTGAGAGAGGTGTGTGTGTGTGTGTGTGGGGGGGGTTGATTAACTCTTTCACTGTGGTCTGATGGATATGTCCGTGTCTTTTTGCCAAATGAGCACACCTCTGCATGAGGACTGCTGACTCAGCAGTCTCACATGGCCTATTAGTTTGCCCAGTAGTGAACATGTCCTGCTACTGGACAGGGTGAACTCAAAGAAGCACCTATCTATACAGAGAACACCACAAAATACACCCTTACAAATAGTTTTCAGAATAGGTTCTTTGGAGTAATGCCTTAGAAGAACTGTTCTAGAATCTCAACAGATGGATTTGCAATCAATGAGTGTGTTTACATGTACACCAATAATATGATCATTATCAGACTTCGGCAGTTATCTGATTATTCAAGTGATTCAACAGCTTACTCTGATTACACAAAGAAAAATGATCAAATGTTAAAACAGAGAATTTTTATTGTTTTTTATTGTTACTGCCAGCAATACATTTCCAAAAAGTTGGGATAGGAGCATTTTTATCACTGTGTTGCACTTGCTGCAGTTTTGAAAGTGAAATGTTTTTCCATTCTTGCTTGTTATATGATTTCAGCATTTACTCATAATGCACCAAATGTTTTCTGTGGGTGACAGTTCTGGACTGCAGGCATGTATTTTTCAAAAAACAATACACTTTCTCAGTTTCAACATTTGATATGTTGTCTTTGTCTTATTTTCAATTAAATATGGGTTTCAAATGATTTGCACATCATTGCATTCTGTTTTTATTTACATTTTGCACAGCGTCCCAACTTTTGGAAATAGGGTTGTATAATGTAAGAGTTCTATAACACTTACTTAGTACTTTGGATTTTGTACAACAAACTTACCTGGTAAATACCTAAAATGTATGAGACGGTAAAAGAACAACTCACTGTGTTTTTCTATAACCGAACGGCCAAGCCATCATTTTTAAGAGTGCATAGTGTCCAGTATGATGTGCTGGAACTTTTACTTGTAGAGAGTTGTGATACATGAAGGTGAGTAAAAGTTGACAGAGAAAGTTTATGTACATAAATAAATAATGCAATAAATAAATAAAGTTTAGCAGACTTCATGAACCCCTGATAAACAAAAACACACAGCTCTAAGGCCTCAGGCAGAGAGGACCAACACATGCAGATCAAAGAGTACATCTTTCTCTCACCTTCTCCCTCTCCCTCGCGCTCTCTCTCGCGCCTCAGGTAAATTTACGTTAATGTGGAGTTCCTCACCTGTCAGTGCTGCTGCAGGAGCAGACATGGAGATAAAGTAAATCACGCGCGTGTCTTCACCGCTCTGTCGCCTGTGGGCCACAAACACAAACCCACCGACCTCATATGACCTCTACACTATCGTACCTGCTCTCTTTTACTCTCTTTCTGTCTTCCGCTTGATGCGGTGTCGAATCAGAGATAGAGTGTGTGTAATTTACTGATAAACAGGATGGACAGAAGGATCAGGACGAGCACACACACACACACACACACACGCATACACGCTCACACGCACACAGCACTCTCAGTTCAATTGAAACCACATTTAAATCAACATTCTTCAAATAAATAGCTTTCTCCCCAAATCCACCGAGAATATGGCCTGGAAACATATAAGAAGATTTTGGTGCAATAAAAAAGAAATGAAAAGTCTCTAATGCAAATCCCAAACTGCAGTTCTTATCGTTTCAAAGCACTGCAGGTCATTTCATCACACATTATGATTTCTCATAATCCACAAACACTGAACTGCAACTGGGAAATCCTTCCTCTCTGTTCTAACATATGCAATGAGCTTTCCCTGCACTGCAGTGCTGAATGATCATTTGACCATGTCTGTCAATCAGTTCACCTTTTGTTCACATTTATTTAATAAAGTTCCTGTAATGCTTTTTTTCAGTCCCCTAAGTTCTAGGTATTTACCAGGAAAGTGTGAGGAACTAACTCCAAAATACAAGGTGATTGTGTTTGGTATAAGGGTAGTTTTCCACCATGTTGTTGAAAATAATTTTCTAATACTTTAGATACCTAGTTTAGATACCTAGTTAATACATAGAACACAGATAACTGTAAAAGAAAGCATTACTCAACACTCTTAAAAATGATGGTTCTTTAAGGGTTCTTTAGTAAAGAATGGGTTCTTTGTACTGTGAAAGAGTTCTTCAGATTGATGGAGTATGTGCTGTAGATGGTGGTATATACCAAAAAGGGTTCTTCTATTGTAATAATGTTAAGCCTGTAACAATAAAAGAAGCTTTTTTAGTGCTATATAGAACCATTTTCAAAAAGGTTTTATATAGAATATAAAACACACTGTCCATCAATCTAAAGAACACTTTCATGATGCAAAGAACCCCTAAATCATGCAAGGGTTCTTTGAGTGTTCACATCCAAGTGTGAATTTAATAAATGATCCCTGAGTTGGACATACAGATTTAGGGAAAACTGCACAGAACTTTCAAACTTTAAAAGCATTCTTCACACTCACACATCTCATTTATATCTACGACTCTTTAAGGAACCATCAACTGAAAGGTTCCGTAAGGAGGCAGAAGTGGTTCTTCCATGGCATCGCTCCAAAGAAGGAGAAAGTCTTATTGTGAATGCATCCTAAAGGCATAGGAAGCAGAATTAGGCTCTGACATGGTGAGGATTTGGGTCAGAAGCTGAATTCAGTTTTAGAGCTGGTAACTTCATAGCACAGAGTCAACAATGTAATACATTACTCCACGGAGTTCTAAAGAAAAATGGTCACACGATTTTTTTTAATTTTTATTTATTTTCACACGATTCTCAAACTAAAGCTCTCTCTGTTGTTTGGTCTGGCAGCCAGTGTTTCATGAGTGTCAGCCCATGAAACACTGGCTGCCAGAACACACAATTTTTTTTTTATTTTATTTTCACACGATTCTCAAACTAAAACTCTCTCTGTTGTTTGGTCTGGCAGCCAGTGTTTCATGGGCTGACACTCATGACATTTTAGAAAAAAGGTGTATTGATCGACACATTCCCTACCGCAGCGCATGATGAGCTCACTGCTGATGGTTGTTCTTTAGATCATTTCCATTTCAGCTCACCAGGTAGCACTTTTCATTTATACTTCTTATACTTTGTACGTCTCTGCCTCAGCTGCTCCACCACATGTACATTAACAGTCTAACATCTTTCCACACTAAGCTGTCCACAAATCTGTCAGTTCCATTCTGATTGGCTATCCATGCTGTCGTATGTATGCACTTCCACGAATCAGGTTTAATTAGTGTGTCAGGAAACATTTGCCCACTCCATAGTGGTGTTTCTTAATCCTGCTTCCGGCGACCCACAGTGGTGCACAGTTGCAAGCATTTCTTAACACCTTAAAATCCCAGTCTTATCACATACTATTATTATTCAGGAACTACAGGGACTTCAAAACAAACTGGTTGAGCTACTCTTAGGTTATAGAAGTGTATAATAAAACTTTGGGCCCACCAGCAGGCCCTGGCCATTTAAGGGGTTAACTCAACACGCCTGATTTAGTTCAGCAACTGATCATGGAGCTGGTCATGAGCTGGATCAGTGCATTGGGCTATGGAATAGCTGAAACTGTGCAGTGCTGTGGGTTGCCAGAAACACCGAGACCCAGGAAGGCATGTCAGGGAGTTTTTCAAATTCATATTCTTCATGTATCTAATAAATGAATTATTATTAGAATGTTTAGAGCTGCTCTGATAGCAGGTAGCGTTTTACTGCAGTAGCTTAATTAGCATGCTACAGCTTCACACACCACAGCACAGGTTCATTCTAGCTCACTGAAGCTTAATTGACACAAGTTTAGAGGATAAAGACTCAAATCTGAGCAAGTAAACCTGTGTTTTTGTGTGTGGAGTTGTGAGCTAAAGCAACTTTTACTTCAATACACTCATTAGCACTAGAAGCCAGTGTTAGCATAGAGAGAAGGGCTAAACAGCTTTACATACGGGTTCATTCTAGCTTATTGAAGCCTTACTGAGACACGTTTAGAGAATCAATACTCAAATCGGAACAGGTAAACCTGTATTTTGGTGTGTGGAGCTGCTAGCTTAAGCAACGTTTACTTCAATACACTCATTAGCAGTAGAAGCCAGTGTTAGCTTAGAGAGAAGGGCTAAACAGCTTTACACACAACCATGCAGTTTCATTCTAGGTCACTGAAGCCCCACTGAGACATGTTTAGAGAACAAATACTGAAATCTGAACAAGTAAACCTGTGTTTTTGTGTGTGGAGCTGTTAGCTTAAGCAACCTTTACTTCAATACACTCATTAGCACTAGAAGCCAGTGTTAGCATAGAGAGAAGGGCTAAACAGCTTTACATATGGGTTCGTTCTAGCTTATTGAAGCCTCAATGAGACACATTTAGAGAAAAAATACTCAAATCTGAGCAGGTTAACCTGTGTTTTTGTGTGGAGCTGTTAGCCTAAGCTACTTTTACTTCAGGATCCTCATTAGCAACAGGAGGATAAAGTTAGCTTAGCTCTAAGGCTAAGCCACCATCCTAATTTTACTTCTCAAGGGTCCTGAATTAGCAAGTTTGCAAGTTTTTATTATCATGCTAGCCATTGCGGTTAACTGTAAAACGTGGTACTGATTTAAATTCAGTTGTATACTAGTTTGGTTAGTTTTAGTAGTTGAGTAATTTTGTAGTTTTGTATATTGCAGTATTTTTTGTATGGGTAGTCATAAATATTTTACCCCTAAAGACTAAGAATCACAAATCACAAATGGCTAATGGTCACAAGTATTATAACCATCCCATCTCACCACTACCACTGAAACAACAGCATCACCCCTGTAATACAATTCCAGTCCCACAACACTTGTATAATACTATGACTTCATCTGTTTGACTCTTGTGGAAGATGTGAGACTTCCCAATACCTGTTCTCTGGCGGCAGGGTGTGATGTTCCTCATGGCTCCACTGAGGGAGTCCCTGCTGTCACATTTTTCTTCTTAGTGAGACTCTTAATAAACTCTGTCTCCCCTTTGAAACTTCCTCCTCTACTCTTCCCTGATAAGCCTCAGTCTGTGTTTGAGGGAGATATCAGAATGGCAGGTGTGCAATACTCCTCTACTGACTATTCTACCTCTCCCAGCTGCCACTGATCAAATACAGCACATAAACCTGTCCACATAATCACAGGAGAGCAAGTAAATAGATAGAGAGAGAGAGAGAGAGAGAGAGAGAGAGAGAGAGAGAAAGAGAGAGAGAGCTGCTAGCTTAAGCAACGATGGTCTCTAGGCTGGTGGCCTAGAGAGAGAGAGAGAGAGAGAGAGAGAGAAAGGAAAGGAAAAGGAAAGAAATGTGAAAGGAAAATTTGAGTCTGAGGTTTGAGGTCCAGTCACCTCTAAAGATGATGAGATCTTTCTTATAGTCTTCTGAATAAACAAGGATAGTAGTACACTGAGACAATGGGGCAGAGAGAAAGGGGCAGAGGGACAAACACATACAAGCAGTGAGGTAATGAATTTTCATATTACAAGCAATTAAGTCATGGATGTTACATTTCAATTCATTTACATTTGCTAACCACTAGCAGAGTAATACACAAGAAATATTACTACAACAAACAGTAGCTTACCATGAAATTCTGCTCAGAATAAAACGCTACAGGTATGCTACTGCTCATAAAACTGAAAATTATTTACTACTGCTCATAAAACTGAAAAATGATTTACTACTGCTCATAAAACTATTGTCTCTGTTCTTTCTCCCTCCTTGTCTCACTTCACTGTCCTTCTCTATCCAGAAGACACTGTGCTATTGTATACTATACTGTTTTCACTTTTATCATGTTGAGATTCCACCAGCAGCAACAAACAGTTTCATTCTGCTGAAAAACACCTCCAGCTGAAAGAAAGATCTCATCATTCTTAGAAGTGACTGGACCTGAACTTCTAGCTTAAATCTTCCCCCTAACATTCTCTCTGTCTGTTTCTCTCTTTCTTTCTCTGCCTCTGTCTCTCTTGTGCTCTCTTTCTTCAGGTCAGTTCAGCTTATTGGTGTTAGAAAACAGAACAACCAGTGGTGTACTACTACTATTACTGCTGCAGTTGCTACTACTACTACTACTACTACTACTACTACTATTACTACTGCTATTACTATTACTACTGCTACTACTGCAGCCACTACTACTACTGCTACTAATACTACTACTACTACTGCTGCTATGACTGCTACTACTGATACTACTACCACTCTACTAACTGCTACTACTACTATTACTGCTACTACTACTACTACTAATAATAATAAAGCAACTAATGACCATTTATTTATTTTTTCAGTACATAATGGTAAAAACCAGAGCACTGAGGATTTTGGACTCTCTCTCTCTCTCTCTCTCTCTCTCTCTCTCTCTCTCTCTCTCTCTCTCTCTCTCTCTCTCTCCAGGACATTGTTATCAGGGTGTTAGTTGAAGGACTTATCTCTGAAACATGCACTCTGCTGCTCTGTTTTTCAGGGACCTGTACGAAATTCATAAGAAAATTAATCAAAAAGGAAAAACAGATGATTCCTCTCTGGTTCAGGAAATAGAGGTGGGCGCAACGTGTGTGTATGTGTTTCCACTCTGTGTTTCTGTCATAAATCAGTCTGAGCTGGGACACGCTTCCAACACTTCAGGTCGCCACCACATAATTACGGACCCTCCTACACCCCCGCAACAGCAGATAAACCCGCCAAAACACAACCTCATTAAAACCACTAAAACACAGCGAATGTTCAGCTCAATAATCACACTCCATAAACAAAGGCCTGTCCGTGCTGGCCTGTGTGTTGATGAAGTGCTGCATAACTACATTTTTTTTCTGTCAGAATGATTAATGGGGAAATTAAATAAATAATAAATAAAGGCTCATCTTTATGGTGGAGCAGAGAGCCTCTCTTGCCTTCACGCTGCCCTCAAATACCCGATTATCAGTAACTTGAAAAATAGCCCAAATTACAGAGCCATTGTTCCACTGGTGACAGTCAAGTCACTGTAGCCTGCTAAAGGAATTAGAATTCACTCAGTGGACATGAGGTCAGAATGAATTCACACTGAAGACCCAGACAGCTTCACAAAAGCACAGCAGTGCCTTCAGCCTGCTCTCAGTGGAGCTCTGTGTTAATTTTGGCGCACCAACACTAACCAGGCAACTTCAACTGCTCAACACTGGCTGCAAATGCACTCCAAAGAAAGTAAGTGATAGTTTAGTAAAATGCCAAGGCATTTTCACTGTCGGAAGTTAGCTTCTGTAGTTACAGTGGTTCTGCAGTTCTATTACAGTTATCAGCCTAAATCATCACATACTCAGCTCATACTGAGTAGAGTTGACATGGCATTACTATGCTGCTATTTTTATGTGGCTGCTTCTACTGTTTTTTTACTATGCAACATATGTAGTCCATTTTTATAGATAACAGTATTTCATACAGAGTGAGAAATTGCATTATCAAGTCTTGCACTTTTCTTGGTACACAATATGGACAAAAGTATTGGGACACCTTCCCAGTACACATACAGGAACCTTTATGAGATCACATTCAAAATCCATAGACATTCATATGGAGTTGGTCCCCCCTTTGCAGCTATAACAACCTTCCTTCCTCAGAGAAGCTTTATAGAAGATTTTAGAGTGTGTCTGAGGGAATTTATGCCCATTCACCCCAAAGAGTATTCGTGAGGTCAGACACTGATGTTGGACGAGAGGGCCTAGCTCAGAATCTCTGTTCTAGCTCATCCCAAAGGTGTTTGATGAGGTTGAGATCAGGGCTTTGTGTGGGCCAGACAAGTTCTTCCACACCACACTCCCAACCATGCATTTATGGGCCTTGCTTTGTGCACTGGGGCACAGTCATGCTGTCAGTTATGCAAAGTTCGAAGCATAGAATTGTCCAAAATGTCTTGGTATGCCAAAGCATTAAGATTTCCCTTCATGGGAACTAAGGGGCCTAGGCCAACCACTGAAACACAACCCCATAGCATTATTCCTCCTCCACCAAACCTTACAGTTGGCACAATGCAGTCCGGCAGGTAAAGTTCTCCTGGCATTCGCCAAACCCAGACTCGTCCATCAGGCTGCCAGACAGAGAATCATGATTAGCCACTCCACAGAGTATGTTTCCACTGTTCCAGAATCCAGTGGTGGCATGCTTTACAACACCCCCCCCGACGCTTGTCATTGTGCATTTTGATCTTAGGCTAGTGTGTAGCTGCTTGACCAAGGAAACTAATTTCATGAAGCCCTTAACGCACAGTTTTTTTTGCTGATGTTGCTTCCAGAGCCAATTTGGAACTCTTTAGTAAGTGATTCCACAGAGGCACTGTGTACTTCAGCACTCGGCAGCCCCACTCTGTGAGTTTATGTGGTCTACTGCTTTGTGGTTGAGCTGTTGTTGACTTGTGGCAGAGGTGGCATCCTATGATAGTGCCACGTATAAAGTTACTGCCAGTGTTTGTCATCGAGACTGCAAGGCTAGGTGCTTAATTTGATCCATCTGTTGGCAATGGGTGTGGCTGAAACACCTGAACTCAATAATTAGGAGGGGTGTCCCAATACTTTTGTCCATATGGTGTGGTATCAGAAATATATTCTAAAAATATAAAGCTTATGTCACTATTAGAAAGTTATATCTCTCAGTAATTTACTGCAGTAATTTGTGTATATGAACTTATTGTTTATTAGTGAAATGGTATGTTATAAATGTACAGGACAATACCTTGAAAAAAACACCACAGCATTTATAAATATGAAAATGCACATCAATAACTACATGAACTCATTTATAAACATTTGTACATTTTCAAATTCTGATTAACTAATGACTTTACTATTATAGTAAATGATTTGTTATTATAGTTATTATAAAGTGTTACTGATGTCCATTTAGTCCCTCCCACAAACATAATTTTTCTGATTAAACAAAACAATAATAAGACCTTACTGACCTATACTGCACTCTGAATGAGCTTGCGTGTCTTAAAAAATCACAGCGCATCCAGCAATAAATGAAGCCTTCTGCATCTTTTATACAGTGATAGAAACATGGTAACACAAAAAAGCTTAGATACATGCTGATACATTTCACTCTGGCCAGCGTGGGCATGCATGCACTGTAACTCCTCTGGCGGCATTTAAATGAGAATGGATTGCCAAAGGATACTTCATTCCATAGGGTTAATGGGAACTTGTAGGTATAGCATGGGTGAGAATGAATAAAGCTGATGTGGAAATCTCTCTAAGCTGTTGGTACCCAAGGGAGCTGTGGAAGATGCTGTGGGTGAATGTAGAGGTGTTTGGAGTCTCACTGCAGATATTAGTGCTAATACTGATGATGAATACTGTTAACTAATGAGCTGATGATGTCACCCTCCTTGCTAATAAGTCTAAAACTAATTAGAGCATTAAACATCCCCAACACCTAAAACATGCTGCATCTGCAATATAGCGACAGAGAACATGGAGATGGAGAACAGAAAACCTGTTTTATCCTTTACATACACTGCACAAAACCTTTTACCCACTCCTTTGTTCACCTCCTGCAGGAGAGCAAGGAATAGAAAGAAAAAGAGGGACCACAGAGACCCTATTCAGCTCCAACAGCATTACATCACCTCCTCTACTTTTAATTATAGCCATCGGGGCCCAGATGTGCAGGCAATTATGCATTCAATTTCCTCTCAATTTAGGCAGAAAGCAAACAATGCAGTGGAAGTCAAACAGCACGGCTTATCTATTCTTCATTTATGTTGGAATGCTGGCTCAGTGAGTGGATTACCTGTGAAAAAGACGCATACTTATACAAATACATGAGTGTTACACTTAAAGTCTAGAGAGAATACTAAAAGTACATGTTCTAATTTCATATATTTTATGCAGATACATCTAAAATATACTTATATAATATAAAAATTCTCTGTATTTAATGAGAAGTATATTTTTTAAGTAACACATACATACTACAGCATACTTTTAAAGTTTGTTTTAGCACATTTTAGTCACATTTTAATTGCAGTGTAACTCAAACTAACCAGCAATCAAATATGAGTATCAGTTACACCCAAGAGTATGCATTCAAGTGTAGTAGAATTTGTCTTAACTGTTGCTTAATTTAACTTCATTGCAACATAACCTTTTCATTAAAGCTTTATTTGGATGGTCCACTGTAGATGTTTTGTTGAAGCTCAGTCTATTTTTAATTAACTTTCAACTAATTATCTAATAAATGCTACTGTATTTGAAATTTTGTGTGAAAGATTCTATTAAATCTGTCCCTAACCCTAACCTCAAGGCAAAAGCTACACATACACCTAAAACTAACCATAACCTTAATGTTGTTGATCACCAGAAAGTTTGTTAACAATATAAGTATCTGCAGATCATCCAAAGAGTGTGACCACTTTTTTTTCCAGCTTAGAATAAAACATTTAATAATACATTAAAAATGTATTTCAACATTACTTAAATGCAATTTAAGTAGTTATACACTGTGTTTACTTATTCTTAATAATATATTGGAATGTATTTGTGAATATTTAATTATGTCATATTTATTATTAAGCAATATTTAAATAGGTTTTATAAAAGTACACTTATATACAGTTACTTATATATACTTATGTTCTGTTTTATTTGTTTAATGTATTTGACTGTTTTTGATGATATTAAAATCTACTTGTACTGTACTGAAGTGCTTTTTTAGCTGCAGTATAACTCAATAAGTAGTAAAATAGTACACACAGCAGTAAATTAATAATATACTCCAAATGTAAAAACATAAAAATGCATTTATTGTAAGTTGTTCCAAAATAATACATTTAGTATGTATTAAAGGATGTTTAAAGTGTAACATTAAAAGTATGTACTTTTCACATTGGATGACTTTTACATGCACTTTTCCTTCACAAGTGTAGGGACAGTTACAAGTAAGTACCACACCGGAATCCCTAAGGGCCGAACCATTCCAAAAGCGTGTGAGATGATTCACAGTGAGGGGAGAGAGATGTGTTTTAAAACAGTGCTGTATCATATAACTGCACTCTGAGATTCCATCTAAAATGCAAACAATGCCTACAGAGCATCTGCACCCTCATAAAAGGGTGCAGCATTCACCACTTAAAAAAAACATTTTTGAACATTTTTATAAACAACAATAACTGACTGAGAGCCAAAGGCAACTTTTGTCTTATGAAAAAATGAAAACAACAAAACAGTAAAAATTTAAGATGCTTTGAATAAAAGAATTCACTTCTTAATGAAAGCAATTGTAAATTATCTAAGGTATGACGAATTGTTAATAAGCGTTTGATTAGCTTTTGCGTTCTCATGATTGCGCCTTTCCTGTAGATTGTCTTTATTGAGTAAAAGTAAAACGTAAAGTAAAAAGCCAATCTTGAGCAACAAACACCTTTCAGAAAACTTGCAGAATAACACAAAAGGACTGGTCATTAATGATGTATAATCATTTCAGAGGCCTTAAATATTTCTTGAAATAGCTTGTGCAGTAATGTAATGTTAGTATAACCTTGGGTTTTCAAACTTCGTTCACTAAGAGCAAATACCAGATAAATACCATCCTTATATAATTCATAATGTGAAATTTCTTTAGAAGCTTAGATTTCAAGACAACGATAGACGGTACTTTTCTTTTCTCTTCTTTTTTTTCTAGTCCACTTTGGCAAAACCCATGGAGAATATTAATCCTCAATATCTACAGAACTGGCATTGACATTTAAAAGAAGAAAAACCCCTGCCCATCTGTCTGGCTGTGTGTGTATACCGACTGTTCACAGAACAGAAAATGATCAATAATACATCCTATTTAAGACACTTGAGGAAGCAATTGATATACTGTGCATGCACAGTGGATCTGCACACAAGGGAGAGCTGCAAAAAAAGAAAAAAATACTGAAGTATATCCAAACATCAGCCTTATGGTGTTGAACTTCATCTCTATCTTTCGGAAACTTAACCTGAAGTTCTTAACCGGTGTCTCAGATGTGAAATGACTGCTGAGATTGAAGGCAATTTGACTCGAGGTCAAATATTGATGAAGAACATCTGTGACAAAGGAGAGCCAGGGAGGGAAGGACACAAGTACAGAGTGGGTTTTTGAAGGCTTTTCCTGTAATCACAGTCATTGTTCATAGTTGGGGGTCAGGGCACAGGCAGACTGGGTTGACACAGGATAATTCATAATCAGTCACTGAGAAAACAAACACGCAAGGTCAAAACCAGATACTACTAAATTGTACTAGACACTAGAATACAAAGAAAACTATAAGAAACAGGTGTCTGAAATAGGCCTCTAATGACTGTTCATATATATATATATATATATATATATATATATAATATATATATATATATATATATATATATATGAAAGTGCATCATATTCTTTCAGACCCCCAAAACAGTGCACTATAGATACAACAGGTCATAGTTCCGGAAGTAGTTAGGAAAATACCTTAGAACTGCACCAAACATACAAGACAAAAACAAACCACTTTGTTTGCTAAAGGAAACTCTGGGCCTGTTTATACCCAGACCTAACAACACACAGGTGATGATCATGAGGGGTTGGAGTTAGGTTAGCAACACGAAGTTCAGCCACTATGGTGACAATTTCATCCTACTATAATTAATCATTGTGCAAAACTGTTGTAATCTTTATTCATTTAGGATCTACAAGAAGACTGAAACAACTGTTATTAGACTGTCCATTGTTATGTCCCTCTCTCACATACACATACAGACACACTTGTTTTTACTTGTTTAATGAGAGCTATTTAAATCTCCTCTGTGTATAAAAAGTAAAGAAAGATAGCTAACCATGTCAGTGTGAATTACACCCACTGGTGCCCTTTTCTGGTAGTAAACCATTATAGAAGTGACTTTGTAGAGGAGCTAATTGTTCTCCTGCACAGCAGCAGTGCATGTCTGCTTTAGCACACACACACACACACACACACACGCACACACACACACACACACACACACAGAAAGCTCAGTGAGCTGCTGGTGTGTATGGGGATGCTTCTGTGCCTCCTGGGTAGACAGCTCTACTCTTAATAGCTGTGCAGGCTATAAATGGATGGAGAAGCAGGGTGATCTCTCCATTAGCAGATAAGGACAGAGACCGAGGGCGCTGGTGGACAGGGGTTAACCCCCTTCCGGCTCTAATCCGGACAACAACACTAGCAACTTCATTCTCACAGTATTAGTAGCCTTAAGTCTAAATTCAGTTGTCATTTCACACACAAGCACACATATTGAGAGGTTTCCATTGAACTGAACTAACCTACTATAAGTGATACATCCAGTGGTATTGTGGTATCTGGATAGGTGGATTTCCTGTGCCTTTTTGTTGTCCCCCACACAACATATGTGATCATCTCCTCATGTACTCGGTAACTAAAGGTCCTACATCTGGGCTAGAAGTCTTGTGTAAAATAAAGGATGCCACTATGAAACTACAAAACACATTTGCTAAAAATTGTGCATCTAGAAAAATTCCCTGGTATTACTAGTGTGTTGCTAGATGGTTGCTACGGTATCTCCTGTGATCTGCATGTGTTTACTATGGTGTTCCAGGTGGTTGCTAGGGCATTGTTAGATGGTTGCTGTGGTATTCCAGGTGGTTGCTAGGGTGGTGCTAGGTGGTTTCTATGGTATCTCTAGTGGTTGCATCGTTGGATATATGACTCGTGTTTGAATGAATGTGAAGACTTTGCTCTCGGTGGTCATGGTCAGATTAAAGCTGAGCCAAAAGACACTCCTCAGAGGCTGCATATACATATTTACTTGTTGAACCCAACCTACCCACCTTTAGCAGTAAACTGACTGGGGAATGTTTACACCAGAAGTAAAGAAAATGCTGTGAGCTGGGCTTCCGAAAGGGATTGTAGGGAGCAAATCTATGATAAATCTCAGTAAGGCCCAGTGTGGTGCAACTGAACATTTCAAACTGAATCATAAAGAAACTGAAGACTGAAGGTGACAGAGAACAGCACGTATCAAGACACTCACTGATGCATTATTAAAGGAGGTTAAGATGGATATCCAACTTCAAGATGTCTAAAAGTGGCAGGAGCCTTCCATTAACAGTTGTCCCAGCCAAAGTGGACCTAGGAGAAATTCAATTTTGAACTCAGTGTGTTGCTTCATGCACAACTTGAGACCAATAATTCTGATACTTGTAACCTCGAGGGGAGAGAGAGAGAGAGAAGAGAGAGAGAGAGAGAGAAGAGAGAGAGAGAGAGAGAGAGAGAGAGAGAGAGAGAGAGAGAGTATGAGAACAAAACTAAATGTAAGACTCTGTAATCCTGCTCAGGGAGGGGGAGTGCATACTCATCTGTATGTCATATGTCATTGCCAACTCTCATATCCTTCTCCAGCTGCTGCCAAATGAGCGTTATATTATTTCACCAAATATTCCCATCCATATTGAACTTGAAATGGATATTGCTAAATTTAGGCATCCTCTGCTGCTGGAATGTTAGTTCAGCTTTGATGGCTTGTCAGATTCCTCAAGTGTGGCCTCAACCCTGATCTCAGATTGTCCCTTCCTTTGTCTGTCTTCTTCTGGTCATCATTTGATGATGACAGATATGATTACAATATTTTAATTTGACAAAAATGACTATAAGTAGATACAGTTTATTATTTAGCATTGGAATTCCAGCTCTATTACCTCCTAAAGCTTATTATTCAGTAAATATGGACTACAATCTAAAGTCTGAAGCCATGATTCTGCTGCGAGAAATGCTCTTTATTTGACACAACAGCAGAAAAGGCACATCCCAACACACTGAAACTCACTGTAAACATGACTTAAACCAGCAGACATCAACTTAAACATAAGTGGTCTATAGACTTATAGACTATATTTTAAAATGACTGACCAGTTCAGGGGATTTCTATTTTGTCAATGTTTGTGCCTGACCTTTTGGCAAAATGTGTGACCATCACCTAACTCTCCAGCTAATGTTAGTAAATTTGCTAGTGGACTTCACTAAAGAGCCAAAAAAAAGAACTTTACTAGCTTATGATCTAATAGTTAATTTTGCATCTCATTTGTGTTATTATATTCCTGAATGTATAGGCTTATGGCCTATACGTTTTTCATGTAATTCAAATTTAATTTATGCAGAAATAAATTTATGTAGATCAGTCCAGATTCTGGGGAAAATGCAGTAATTACAGAGAACACCAGGAAATTTAACTTCAGGTGAACTATTGCTTCTCCATGCAAAGTGATGAAAGTAACAGCAAGGTTGAGAAATGTAGTTAAAAATGTTTCAGTGAGAACTGTTTCAAAATGATCGGGCACAGAAAAGCCTACAATTAAATGCTTACTGACGCTGTTCTGCAACTACGGTGGGGCAAAAAAGTATTTAGTCAGCCACTGATTGTGCAAGTTCTCCTACTTAGAAAGATGAGAGAGGTCTGTAATTTTTCATCATAGGTACACTTCAACTTATTTGTAAATTATGGTGGAAAATAAGTATTTGGTCAATAACAAAAAACTCAATACTTTGTAACATAACCTTTGTTGGCAATGACAGAGGTCAAATGTTTCCTGTAAGTCTTCACCAGGTTTGCACACACTGTAGCTGGTATTTTGGCCCATTCCTCCATGCAGATCTCCTCTAGAGCAGTGATGTTTTGGGTCTGTCGCTGGGCAACACGGACTTTCAACTCCCTCCACAAATTTTCTATGGGGTTGAGGTCTGGAGACCGGCTAGGCCACTCCAGGACCTTGAAATGCTTTTTACGGAGCCACTCCTTCGTTGCCCGAGCGGTGTGTTTGGGATCATTGTCATGCTGGAAGACCCAGCCACGTTCCATCTTCAATGCTCTCACTGATGGAAAGAGGTTTTGGCTCAAAAACAGCCCCAAAGCATGATGTTTCCACCCCCATGCTTCACAGTAGGTATGGTGTTCTTGGGATGCAACTCAGCATTCTTCTTCCTCCAAACACGACGAGTTGAGTTTTTACCAAAAAGTTCTATTTTGGTTTCATCTGACCACATGATATTCTCCCAATCCTCTTCTGGATCATCCATATGCTCTCTGGCGAACTTCAGACGGGCCTGGTCATGTACTGGCTTAAGCAGGGGGACACGCCTGGCACTGCAGGATTTGAGTCCCTCTCGGCGGAGTGTGTTACTGATGGTAGCCTTTGTTACTTTGGTCCCAGCTCTCTTCAGGTCATTTATCAGGTCCCTCCGTGTAGTTCTGGGATTTTTGCTCACCGTTCTCATGATCATTTTGACCCCACGGGATGAGATCTTGCGTGGGGCCCCAGATTGAGGGAGATTATCAATGGTCTTGTATGTCTTCCATTTTCTTACGATTGCTCCCACAGTTGATTTATTCACACCAACCTGCTTGCCTATTGTAGATTCACTCTTCCCAGCCTGGTGCAGGTCTACAATTTTCTTCCTGGTGTCCCTCGACAGCTCTTTGGTCTTGGCCATGGTTGAGTTTGGAGTCTGACTGTTTGAGGTTGTGGACAGGTGTCTTTTATACAGATAACGAGGTCAAACATGTGCCATTAATACAGGTAACGAGTGGAGGACAGAAGAGCTTCTTAAAGTAGAAGTTACAGTTCTGTGAGAGCCAGAAATCTTGCTTGTTTGTGGGTGACCAAATACTTATTTTCCACCATAATTTACAAATAAATTCTTTAAAAATCCTACGAAGTGATTTCCTGGATTTTTTTTTCTCATTTTGTCTCTCATAGTTGAAGTGTACCTATGATGAAAATTACAGACCTCTCTCATCTTTGTAAGTAGGAGAACTTGCACAATCAGTGGCTGACTAAATACTTTTTTTGCCCCACTGTATAGCACAGTTAATCTCACATATTTTTCAAAAGTTAAGCTGAAGACAGGATAAGCCACTTTATTTGTGCTTGAATGATTAAATTCTTACTGGTAATGACATTATACACATTTAAAGACCTTTTCTGCTCAAGCGAGAGTTTCCATTCCTAATGAACAAAATTGAAATCTACTACATATCTGAGCATGGAATACTAAACCCTTTGCTTTGGGGCAACCTCTGTAAAAAGTGAGTGACAAGAGGAAGCAACACTGTTCTATTATCATTTCAGTATCCACTGATTTGACTGGCTGAGGCCGGGTCCTGTTTTTGAGTCTTGGTTTCTCTAAGTGTTTCTTCTTCAGGGTCTTAGAGTGCATTTTCTTTGACACTTTATGCTCATTAGGGGTCTGAACCCTGACTCCTAGAAAGCTGCTTTGTTTTTGGGGGCTTACCTTTACTCTAACTTCTAGCTTGTACTGCTAGCCCTTATACATTACATGACCAAAATAATGTGGAAACCTTTGAATACATTTCCATTGAGAATTACTATACAAACCAAAGTAACTAATTCAAAAAAGTTTTTTTTTTATGTTTGCTATTCACAATGAATGAAAATGTGGGAAAGTTAAGTGTCAACAGTTAGAAAATAGTATGGCCCACTGTAGGGGCGTTTAAAATTGTATTACATGGGTATTTACGCGGTCGTATACAAAGTTCTGGGTGCCCCTGGCCAAATTACTAGTGTAACTTAAGCAACTTAACACGTCCTCTACAGAATGCTGCACATTTATTGCTGAATTTTACACAGTGGTGAAAACATGAAACATCAAATGTGGCCTGTGCAAAAGTTATGGCACATTTTATGCATATGTACATATATATATATATATATATATATATATATATATATATATATATATATATATATATATATATATACACACACACATCTTCTAAGCCGCTTATCCTTCTGGGTCGCGGGGGGAGCTGGAGCCTATCCCAGCAGTCATTGGGTGGAAGGCAGGATAAACCCTGGACAGGTCACCAGTCCATCGCAGGGCAGACAAACAGACACATACATCCATACACACATTCACACCTAGGGGCAATTTAGTGTTTCCAGTTGGCCTGACTGCATGTCTTTGGACTGTGGGAGGAAACCGGAGCACCTGGAGGAAACCTACACAGACATGGGGAGAACATGCAAACTCCACACAGAAAGGATTCTGGTCACCTGGCCATGGAACTGAATTTTTTTTTCCAATATGTTGACCTCAAATAAAATAGAAATTGTGCACTAAAAAGTTGCAGAAAATTACAGTCATTTGCCATTAGAGGATGTGTTAACCTATTTTCATTACTTTGATTTTCATGTTCAAACTTTTTGCATATGAAGTCTTTACTATAAAAATAATTCCTACATGCAATTTTTAGAAGCCTCCAACCATATGTTTTTTCCGTGAGGGGTGGGGGTTAAAGTCATAAAGTCAGTTAGGGAGGTCTGACCGCCCCAAACCACCTGTAAGTCGCAACCTGCTTTTTGAAACTGGTGAGGTAGAGTGTGTGGCATTTAAAGTTGGTGTGTGGGAAACTCAGGCTGAGCTGCATGATGGAGTGAGAGACGAGACGGTGGCAGCGCTGTCTATGAATGACACACATATCGCTCTGTGCATAATCACGCTTTGCCACATGGGTAATTAGCCAGAGCCACTGGCACCACAGGTAATTAATTAGAAGCTCATCAGGGTCTGCCAGGCAGCAGAACTCTCCCCCTCTAAGCCTGTTTCATTTTAGAGAGGAGCAGACCAGGCAGAGGTGAAGCCCCCTATTGTTCTGTATTCTCCTCAGTATGGCAGCTTCTTCTGCTGCTGCTGTTTGGCTTTGGGAACTTCCACTCTGCTGTTTGGCTCATAAACACTTTTAACTTGCAGTTCTTTTTAATTACTCAGGGCTGATATACAGTTCATCAACTGACAAACAGAGCTGTGACCACAGACTATTCCACTGTAGTCTAAAAGCAGATGTGTCGTTACTGCAGGCCCAAGTGTGCTTTTCTTAAGAGTTTCATTCTTTCTACCCTGTCGAGTATAAGCTATATGTCACTGTAACAAATGACACAGTATTTGTTTGTGTTGTACAAAGAAGTTTTAATTAAGTAAAGAAAAAAGAAAAGCAAAGAAAAGCCTGAAAAACAAAAACAAAAACAACATAAAGGGAATATGTCAAAAGTAAAGTACATTTGTAGTTTTTTCCTCATGACCAGCTTACTTATAGGTTTCCAAAAAGTTACTGACTTAGACATTTTTGACAGCAGCAGAGGACATACATATAAAATAGATTTCAAAACTGATGCCTCTGTCCAACGTCCTCCAGTCTTCTTCATAGCAGGGTAGGACACTGGTCTATGGTACAATTTCTCCTCCTCCATTCTGTGATTTTATTGATGATTACAGTAAATGGGATTGTGCTGTCAGGTATGTCCACGTATAGCACCAGATAAAGTCTGGCATGCACCCGAACCGTCCTGGCCGAGTTACGAGGCTCTAAACATTGGATGTTGTAGGGTCCATAACTCCAGATCCCTGAAAAGTAAATGGAGTTGGTCTTGGTGTCAGTGGAAGGAGGGGGTCAAGTAATGCTTAGCCCTAAAGTTTGTTTCCTTGGTCGAGTTACAGAGCTCTTATCTCTTTGTGATCCATCTCACTTCCTCCATTCTGCTAGCTGGGGATTACTAGTAGTACCCAAGACCAAGCTTCATTCTATAGGAGACAGAGCCTTCTGTTCTACTGGAATCAACTGAAGAATCTGATCGCATCCGTGAGGCAGACAGTCATGTGAAGTAAGCACACACCATGAAATGTTTCTCTTTCTTTGGCATATGTGGACATATCAGTAATTGATCTTCAGTCAAACAGTATATCGCTGCTGTCGGTAGAAAACCTTGTATCTCCATTTTTAGCGTTTTTTCAGTTTTTGACACAATTTGAAAGTGCCTGTTGTCCTTTACATTGTGCGTAAATTTCATGATGAATAGACCAAAAGAAATAGCTTCCAAAACGACTTGGAAAAAAGTCTGGTTCCATTGACTTACATTAAAAGTGAAGTATGATTTTCCTTCTCCTGAAAAGTTATTATTTTTGAGATACAAGGTTTTTTTCCCAGAGCAGTGATATATAAATAAACATTACATAATAGAATCAAAAACAATGGAAATTGGACTTGGCAATCATTTATTTTACAAAAAATTAATTGAGAAGTTTTTTTTGTCTGTTGAAAAAGTAAGTACACCCTTGGCCTCTGCAACTGTTATTGCCTTCTTTGGCAGAAATAACTTTCTGTAGGCATTTCTTTTAACTGTCTACCAGTTTCTGACATTTACTGGGAGAACTTTTTGCCCACTTCTCCATGTAGAATTCTTTCAACTGTGCAATGTTTGAGGAGTTTCTTGCATGTACAGCCCGTTTCAAATCCCCCCACAGCATTTCAGGGGGGTTCAGATCTGGGCTTTGACTACACAACCTTGATATTCTTCCTTGTGAGTCATTCCTTGGTGGATTTACTTGTATGTTTGGGATCTTTGTGCTGTTGCTTCTTCATAGTTGATTTCATACTGCAAGTTGGCCAGGCCCTGAGGTAGCAACGCAGAGCCAAACCATAACATTTCCACTATCATGCTTTACAGCTGGCATGAGGTTCTTCTGATCAAACGCATTATTTGGTTTTTGCCAAATATGGCTTCTGGTACTGCGGCCAAGGAACTCTATCTTTGACTCACCGGTACTTGCCTAAATATTTATTAGCAAACTAGTTCTGCCCCAATGATCCTTTACATCAACAGTGGAAAGAACTACCAGAAGATGGTGTAATGAGACACAGCATCAGGGGTTCTTACAACCTGCTCTCGAAGTTAAATTTGCTGGGGCAGCCTGGCCTGGACAAGTTGGCAGTGGTTTTAAATCTTCTCCACTTGTAGATGATGTTCAGAACAATGGAATAATTGATTTCCAACATTTTAGATATCTTCATAAACCTCTTCCCAGACTCTACAACTTTCAGAAGGCCTCAGAGAGCTCCTCGGAGCCTCCTTGAGCTCCTTAGAGAGCATCATTATACCACACACTCAAACAACAAATAGCAAATCAGACCAGATATCTGAGGTTTAAATAAGATAATTTCCTCCAAGATATCCTGTAATGGTGTTCTAATTATTAGCACCTGATCAATCTGACACGTTTGGAGTGGTGATATATGTAGGGGTGTACTTACTTTTCCTCATTTCTGTTTATTTCATAAAGGATGACAAAAATGTTAATTCTAAGTGTGACTTCTTAAATTGTAGCACAATTATTCATCAACACTGTTTAAATGAAGACAATAATTGATATCTGTATCTCCAAAGAAGTTGAAAAAAGTTTAAACTTTTCGTGGGGTGTACTTAACCTCTTCACATGACTGTATTTTGATATCTTTTAAATCTCTGCCATATTTAAGTTTGTTCTCTGTAGAGGAACTTAATTTCACTTAAAATTAATAAAACATTTAATGACCAGGGTATTCAACTTTGCCTGACTGTATAAATAAAATGTTTATATATACATATAGCTGTTTACATGGTTGAATAAAACAGTCAATAAAGCAGTTCAATGTGTAAGTCAGTTGCTGCTGCTTAGTTGCATGAGTGACACAAACAGACTATTTCCCCAGACATTGTCTAACAACTGAGAAGAACTAAAACTTTCCCACAGTCTTTTACATGATCTACTGATACTGGCAAAAAAGTTCAAGGAAAAATGACAGAAAAAGGAATTAAACTATTGGGATGCAGATGTTCTTATTATTGGTCATAAGTCTCAGACATCAGTACTAGTTTACTCTGCCTAGATATAGAGAGGACAAAATGCTGGATAAATTCCAGTGAACTGACGCGAGTATAAAGAACCTGCAGAACCTTGTTGTAAATGTTCCTTTAGTTCAGACTATTAACTTAAGGCAGATCATAGTGAAACTGCAGCTCTGAATCTATTGACAGCTAGTCAAGTTGCTCACTTTAAATTATAAAAGAACAGTGTTTACTCATGTCCTCTACCTCATTTGTTGTGAAGAAGATCTATTAAAGTGCAAGACTTTAAAAAATCAGTATTGTGGAGAGGTATAAATGACTCTCAGACTATACTGCTGCTGCTGTGAGTTTACAGATCTGGTGTGTGAGAGATTTAATCAATAGCTGTATAAATTTGATGATTATAATATTGATGGCTGACTTTACAAATCTAATACTGAGAGAGGTCCCCTGTACTACAAAGACACACACACACACACACACACACACACACACACACACACACACACACACACACACACACACACACACACAGTGCAGAGGAATAAATTGCAACAATTCTTACACAGCAAACTCACACTGGAAACTCAGACACACACAACACAACAGACTAACCCAGGTGCACACACTCACACAATAAACGAACTTTACTAAAATGTCTGATTTTATTATCAGCAAATATGGTAAAAATATATGGGGAAATAAGTGAATTAGATCTCTCTTTCTCTCTGTATCTCTTGCTACTCTCTCTTGCTTTCTGTCTCTAACTGTATCTTTATTGCCTTTTTCAATCTTATCTTCTGTCTGTTTCTGTCTCTCTCTTTGCCAACTTCTCTGTCTCTCTCTCATTTTCTCTGTTTTTCTCTGTATCTCTTATATCCCTCTCTCTCTCTCTGTCTCTCTCTCTCTCTCATTTTATCTCTATAGCACTCTCTCTAATTCTCTGTCTCTCTGTTTGTTTCAAAGATAGCTTTACTGGCATGACTGTATCAAATACAAACAAAACATAATATCAATAAAGTGTTGCTTAAATAAAAGTTTGAAAAGAAATGAGTAAAGTAAATTAAATTCTCTCATTAGGCTGTAACCACAGCAAAAGTTAGCTTGTTATGTAGTGGCACTAACAGTAGACAGCCTAAATTGTTGGCCTGAACAAGCTTATCATTAGGCTAGCTATTATTAATGTTCGCTTATGCTAGAAAAAGCCCCAATGATGTTAATGTTTACGTTTTACCCTTAACATCGCTGCACACTAATGTTAATGCACTGTTAATTAATGGTAAGATATACTGTTTATAATTCATATACTAGACAGCCATGATAGTGAACATATTTTGCCAGGGCTGAAATAATTTTTTATTTGAAATTTCCGTTCCACCTTAAATGATGCAAAAGAATGCAGGTGCAGAAGTGCTGCACCATTTAAGGTGGAACGTAAAATTTTTATAGAGCGTAGAAGAGGTTGGAGAGGAGCTTAACACAGAAGCAGCAGAGAGAGGAAACAATAGAAACAGCAGAGTAGGTGAGAGCTGGCAGAAAGGGACAGAGGTAGACAAAATAATGCAATATGCATATTAGTATTACACGGGCGGTTTAGTTTAAACTGGCAATCTGTTTTTTACAGTCTATGGTGGATGCCCTCTGGAATCTAGAGGACGGGCTGTGTGACCATGTGATCATATAAAATGGGCCATGTGCTCCGCTCCTGATGTTGGTACAGTGTATTAACACCTGATATAAAAGTATTACTATTTACATGCAGTGTGTATTGGTAGGGGTCAGTAGAGTTGGGCTGTGTCGCCCAAAGTCCCTCTGTCTGGCTGTCTGTCTCTCTCCCTCTCTTTCATGGTGGTGGTGCTTTCTCTGAAATCTGAAATGATCACCAAATGAAGAAAGGAAGATTCTTTCATGAAAGTTTTTACAACAGCACTCTCTCTCATGTCAGTTTTTTCTTCTCTGTTTTTTCTCTCTCTGGCTGTGTGTGAATCCAACTGTGTCTGAGAACAGAAGACAGTTGAACAACACGCAGAGATCAGTGGGTTTACCTGCGCCACATTTCAGCATGCCTCTCTGACACACATGCGCACACATGCAGGAGACTATGCACATGCACACCGATGCTCTGATTTACTAAAGTAAAAACATGACAACACACTTCAGAAAAAAACCTGTCTTTATTCTTTACTGGCACTATGAACACTGCTAAAAAAAACAAATACAGAGGATCCATGTTCTGATCTTGTGTATGTAACTTATGCTGCTTTCAAGTGGTCTCAGTTTAATAAGAAGATGAGTTTCCCACCAGGAGGCACCACATGAGCAGCCTTCAAAGTCAGATGATGAAGTTGAGCTAATTGAAGTTTGCGACTCGGAACAAATTGGCCGAGTTAAGACGTCAATGCTGCTTTCATCATGGCGGACAGTGGAAGCAAACTGTCAAACAACGGAAAGCAATCAGATTAGCAGTACTAAATAAACAAAATGGTAATGTTAAAGTACATTTTAAATGTGCACATTTATCCATATCTAAATCCACATATCCACATTTTATTTCTGCTTCGTTTGAGTTCAGAACACCAGTGAAATAGAGCAAAACCAATAGATGCCAGCTCACGAGTAATAAACTACAAACACCCATTTCACAACCCGTGTTCAGTTTATCTCTCACAGAAACCACACAAATGTGCACGTTCTGTAGATGAGCTCCTCCTTGGAGAAAACCACCGCCCCACTTGGATTTGAAAGCAGCATTATGGGTATACCATATTTATGAGATGAGCTTACATGAACACCACCACAATGTCACTATTCCCAGTGGAAAACTTTTCTTAGAGTACCAACATTCCAATTAGGGGGCTTATCCAAGGTGCGAAATACAGGGGGTCCTGGGAGATCCAGGACCCTCTAATTAACATCATCCACCCCATGAATGTCTCAGAATCAAAATTTTGGGGGATCCTTGAAACTAGAGATGCAGCACTGGTCTGCTTCAGAGTGCTGGTGCAGCAAATTGATTCACCCAGTTGATCCTTCATGGCCTAGCCACTGTAACTATGGCCCAGGATACCTCTGAAACTCTTAGCATATTTGCAAAATTTTGCCCAGTTTCCCAAGAGAGTGGTGGAAAGATTGAATAACTACTCATTTCTCAAACTGGAGACAGAAGAGGAGATTTGTAAGACTTCAGTTAATGTGTGAAAGAACACATTGCCAAACCAGAAAAGAGCATTTCCAAAAGAACTGTTAAACCTAACATTTTGCTGCCATTGAAGCTAACATCAGCAGTGAGTGAGTTAGCAGCCAGCCAATATGAGATCCCATGAATACCAGGGGGTATTTTGGACACTGGACATATCAACAAAGAAGTAATGGTCGCTACGGATTGTTGTATTGTAAACTGAATGTATTTTAGTTATTAAGCAGCCACAAATAGGCACTTTTTAATGTATTACTTTCATCCATATGCAAAAAAAAAACCAAACAAACAACAACAAAAAAAAACAGTATGAGCGTACGCTATGTGATGCTTCTGACTGGATAAAAACATCACCCATCTAATGAGCATCCTGTGCTCTTAGTTTGTTACAGTACAAAATACACTTACTCTCTTTGATGACAGAAAAACAAAAATAATTTACTTTATTCCCAGCCCATCTTTTTTCTCACCAAAACCACTTGAACACGTTTCACATCATACTTATGCCTCCTGGAGCTGTTAGCAGGAACTTCCGAAGAGAACTATATTAGGCAGAATTAGCCTGTTGATCGTCCACTGTGTTTTGCTGATAATGTGGACCCAATGTTGCTTAATAATCATGTTTTAGAGCTGCAGCTATATGCATGCCAAAGAACTCACTGTGTGTGGACAGATTAAGACAGCCAAAGGGTTAAATAAACAAAATGAACTTTCAGGGAATACAGAGTAAAATATTAAAGACGTTTGTATGATACTAACCCTGAGCATCCAGAAAAGTTTGAACGAGAAATATAAGATATTAACATTGTAAAACACGACTTAAAAGCTACTGATCAGACCTATCTGAGAACTGTGTGGGTGTGGCTAATTAACAGCTCGATTGACAGCTCTGTCCAACACACCTAGCCTGCTCTGCCACTTATACAGAACTGTAATAATTATCCAGCTTTTATCTGATGGAAACTGGATGAAAAAAGTCACAGATGAACAGGCGTGCAGATGGACAGATGGACAGATGGACGAACAAACAGATGGACGAAGCAATGTGTGAAGGAACGGACGAACAAACAATGTTCGTGTATGGATAGAAAAATGAACAGGCAGCTACAGACAGATGGTCTAACTTGCTAGCTTTTTTATGCTGGGTTAGCTTTAGCTCGCTAAGTTTCTCTTACTCTGAAACTGTTTTGTGATTAGTAAGGGGGGTGCTTATGGAAGCGTTACCCAAGATCAGGGCTGCCCAGTTTACATTGAGAGGAGAGAAATATGGTGAAATATATTGGTCATTTATTGGTCACTGGACCACTATTGAAAGGGTATACTTAGTACATGTTTAGTGTTTGCCCGATAAGAACATGAAGAACATGAATAAGAAAGAAAACACAGATTTAAGTTATCTGGGTCTTTAAAGCTCCTCACTGTGCAACTGAATCGTTCTGATCTGGTCACAAATCAGTAGTCATTATTGGGGATTTTAGTAAATCAGGGCCAGAGAGGGAATCACAGGACAATATGAGTGAGAGTGAGAGTCTGCTCAAAAATGATCAGTGTGTATATGTGTGTTTGTGTGTGTGTGCGTGGTGTGTTAGTAAATGGCTCTCAGGGTGGAGTGTTTGATGCAAATAGCTGTTTTAACCCAGTTTAGCCTGATGATTCAGATCTGCTTGCTGCATAATTGCAGTATCTTATCAACATGTGGATTGGTGTGGGGGAAGGGTCATCAAAGAGGCTGATATCCACTTCTCTTACATTAGGAACAGAAGAGTGGGCCGCTGAGCTGTTAGATGTGTTTATGTATCGCATGTGTATGAGTGCATGTGTGTTTTTAGAAGCCTGAGTGAGTTCATGAAGGTGTGTGTGGTTGTGAAACAGTGGTGTGGATGGAAAGTGGTACATCTCACTCTCTTGTACACACACACACACACATATACACACAAGGCTGATGAAGTAATGGGGATAAAAAGGAGGGAAGAGGAGAAGAGAAATAGGGAGCTCCTTCAACAGAGTGAGCTTTGATGTAAGGATGTAAGTTCCTCCTCCCTCCTTCATTCCTTTCACTGTGATCCCCAGGAAGACGAGTATAAAAAGGTAGAGTGCTAACTGAGTCCTGCAAGAGAAAATGTAAAAAGCACACTTTTAAAATTGCATTAACAGATGTTAAGAAAATGTTTTATTGTTTAAATCTTTATTTTTAACAATCCCCTGATTCATTCAGAATCCTCACTATCACCCACTGAAACAATTTTAATGGATCTATTCATATGTACACAGGTTAGACTACTGTTCCATAAATCATTTCCACTCTTTTGTGCAAAGTATACTATATGGGCAAAAGTATGTGGACCCCCTACTAATTATTGAAATCAGGTGTTTCAGCCACACCCATTGCTAACAAGTGTATAAAATCAAGCACATAGCCTTGCAATCTCCATAAACAAACACTGTCAGTAGAATAGGTCATAATGAAGAGCTCAGTGACTTTGAACATGGCACTGTCATAGGATGCCACCAATGCCACAAGTCAGTTTGTGAAATTTCTGCTTGATCTACCCCAGTTTGCAGTAAGTGCTGTTATTATGAAATGGAAGCATATAGGAGCAACCACAGATTCAAGAAATGAGTTTCCATAGCTGAGCAGCTTCTCACAAACCTAAGATCTCTATGTGCAATGCCAAGTGTGGCTGGAGTGGTGTGAAGCATGATAGCTGTACTATCTGGCAGTCTCATGGATGAATCTAGGTTTGGAGGATGCCAGGAGATCGCCACCTCCTCGAATGCATCATGCCAACAGTAAAGTTTGGTGGAGGAGGGATAGTGATCTGGGGCTGTTTTTCAGGGTTTGTGCTCAGCCCCTTAGTTCCAGTGAAGGCTACTGTTAGTACTACAGCATGCAAAGAGATTTTAGAGAGATATATACTTCAAGGTGGTTGCAACAATTTGGGGAAGACCCTTTCCTGTATTAGCATGGCTGTACCTCTGTGCACAATGCGAGGTCCATAAACACATGGCTTAATACACCTTGTAGATGTAAAGTCAGAGACAATAGTTCATCTGCTGTTGCACAGTTTGTGTTGGTCATCCTCTAGTCCTTCATCAGTGGTCACAGGACGCTGCCCACAGAACGCTGTTGGCTCGATAGTTTTGGTTGGTGGACTATTTTCAGTCCAGCAGTGACCCTGAGGTGTTTGAAAACTCCAGCAACACTGCTGTGTCTGATCCACTCAGACCAGCGCAACACACGCTAACACACCACCACCACATCAGTGTTACTGCAGTGCTGAGAATGATCCACCACCCAGATAATATCTGCTCTGTGGTGTTCCTGCAGGGGTCCTGACCATTGAAGGACAGGGTGAAAGGGAGCCAACTAGGTACACAGAGGAAACAGATGGACTACAGTCTGTAATTGTAGAACTACAAAGTGCACCTATATGATAAGTGGAGCTGATAAAATGAACAAAGAGTGTAGAAACAAGGAGGTGGTCAAATAAAGTGCTCAGTGAGTGTATATTTAGTTTATTACTATCTCAATTCATGCACTGAGTTTAAATGGATCAATACATAATCATTGTAAATACCTAATGTCTGAATACGTCATTGTTTTTAAGTAGTTTTTTTTTTCAATCCGCAGTTTGAAATATTTCAGTAGAATTGTCTAGAAATGATACTGACTTTCTGACACCAGGTGCATTAAATGATCTACAAATTTCCTCAAGTGTGTTGTATAACTGATCACCTTTGGCTGATATGGGCATGGTAACCTCATCCAAATGCTCACTCCGGAAAAAAATCAAGTTCATACCAACCTGTCATTCTTCTTTAAAACCTAAAGACAGCGGAAAGAAACAGAAACGTTTCCCAAGAATGCTCCAAACACAATAAAGTTTCCCCATAATCTCCAGTCTAAATGGTGCCTCCACTTCCATCTTTCCCGCCGCCTCTTCCTCTACCCCTTCATCCATCATTAAGAGCTGAATCTCTGAACAGACTGACAGCGTGGGATTCCATTTTCTGCTGTCAGCATCACTTCCTGCGAGTGTTAATACCTCTCTGTTCCCCCTTTCCCTGCTGTCTCCTCTCATTCTCTCAGAGCACTGTGCCCCATCCTGCATGCGCTACTATGGCCTTTTAAAAGCTTTTTGTAAAGAGAGTTTGTGCATGGTGTTCAGCATTCTGTAGGAAACCTCTTTAAAGCTGACCTTGACTCCATTAACATTCAGTATTCTGATAAAGCTGATAAAGCGGTGTTGTCTTATCTACTGTGTTGTATCAGACCCATTCCTCTACCACAGTCCTGACTTTGTGTGTGAGAGAGTAAGAGAGAGAGAGAGGGGGGGGGAGTGATAATGCGTGTATGAGGAAGGTGATGACGAGACTTTTTAAATAGAGCTGCTTGTCCAAAGAGCAGGATGTTGAATCACTCTCTAGTTTATCTGTGTCACCCACCACAAGTGTGTGCGTGTGGCGGGGAAGAGATCAGGCAGAGACATCAGCAGTGAATGTCTGTGGATGATTATGGGAGACTGAAAGCTCTTGTCTCTTTAAAGCACAACCTTTAAAAGCTCTAAAGCAGCTGAAGAGCAGAGAAGCAGCAGTGTCAGGGTGGGGGCTGCATGGTGGGGTCACATGAAAGTGGGGGTTAAGGATAGTTCCTGAGGCAGAGCCGTTGCTGGTCAAATGCACAGGTTCCTACAGCATTAGAGGTTTCAAACAGCCTTAAAGCTATAGTTTGAAAAATTCCCCTTTACTACAAAAATGAAGTCGACTAGGCCAGTTTGCTTCTGTGTTTACACTGATACACTGGAGCTACAAGGCGATGTTGCGTATGTGTAGTAGAACCTTATATGCGCTAGATATATGGAATTTATGCACCTCTGAGGAGACTGATGAGCACAGTGTAACATATACACACTGAAACATGGCTGCAAGGTACATTTGTGTTTGTGTATTTTGATTTGATCATGACTACACAAGGATTATAGCGCAGGTAGGCTTAATCACAGGCCCCCAATCAAATGGGGACAGAGTATTTATTAAGATGCATTTTTTAAGATAATGTAATTTGATTTGTTTCTGTGAGTGCTGTTACGGTATTAAGGCCAATCAAATCACTAAACTCTCCACCTTCTAGCCCTCCAATCACTGCTTAGCAACCATTTCTATCTGCCATTGCCTCAAGCACTGCCTGCAGTTTGCATGTAAAAGTGAGATCCCATCCACAATAGAGTAGAACATGTCATTTTATACCTATTTCCAAAGCCATAAACAAAATTTTACAATGCCATTGTCAACAGTGAGCTGTAAACATCTCAGCAGATTTGGCAAAAGTTGTATCATCAGCAGATAAATGCTTTATAGTGAAGAGTGTTGTTGGTTTGTGAAGTGTTGATTGGGTTTATGTGAATCCTGCATCTGGCTGATTGCTATTGCTTTGTATCACCATTAAGTGGAAACGTTAGAATAGGTAGCTTGATTATATGACAAATTTTATCAACCAAGTTGGCCTACTTACAATTTACAAGCCTATCCAATGATTTATTTCTGCCTACATCACTGGATCATGCAGAGCAAAAACTTACATAAAAACACATTCGTCCAATCATAAGTCAACCGGCACGTGCCCTGTTTTCTGCTGTCTTTCCTTTTTTCCTGCTATTGTGCTCTAAAGTCACTGATAAAAGTGAACATATCAAAGCACATTATTTGAATTGATTAAATAACGAAGATAGCAACACCAAAAGCCAAATTCCAGTCCAACAAATCAGTTTTTAAGATTTTATTTTCTCATCCTTTAATTCTTTTCATGAATTTTCAACATTCATAATTCATGCATAGGGTAAGTGAATGCACTTATGTTATGAAATAAACGTTATTTTCCTAGCACTATATTGGCATATAGAATGCTGTTTTAGGTCTTGCACATGTGGGGGTGGGGGTCCCTTCGGAGGAAGAATATACCCACTTATCCAGACACCACTATACCATTGCTTATACACCACTCACCAAAAAGACCTGCCTATTTTTGTCCTTTGTATTAGTTAACAGTATCTCATACAGTGGTTTGAGGTGGTTGTATGAGTGCAGTTTACATGATACTAATTGGTAGATTGTGCACTTTTATAGCTTGCTAACTACATTAACCTTGTAGCTCCAGTACACAACTAAAGAGGCAAACTTCAGACACCAAACCTGTATGAGCTGATCAGCTACATTTGGTGTGAATTAGATTTTTTGTCAAACTAACACAGAGAGAAGCTCACCACATACACAACTTACACATTGTAGGTTGAGAATTAAAAGAGCCTTTGAATGCTTTATGACTGGGGATTTGAACAGCCTGAGCAGCTGATGTTTAATAATGATTACAGTATTGATGTGCAGATGATTGGGGTTTTTAATAAGCCAAAGCAGTAATGAATTTGTTCATTAATAACACATTTAACATTACATGCTGTAACAGTTTATGTACTGGCTTTACTGAGAGTCAGATTCATTAAGAGAGGAGAGGAAAACAAACACAGACACACTCATACACACTCAAACACAAGCCATACTGTAAACAAAAATATTTATTCTATGTACTGCATATTGCCTTTCTTACAGCTTCCATTTTGTTTTGAGAGACTTTTATTTCAAAGAAACCTCCAAGGAAGCTTCCATGTAAACATTTCCAAAGTTCAGTGTTAGTAGTTGTTTGCATCTTTTGCTTCTCATAATTCAAGTAATCCCAATTACAAATGTACCCAGATAAGACTGACATTTTAGACAGCTTTTTGGACTAAATATATTAAAAAAAAACACTATAGTGCTGACCACAATTAAAAGAGACACTGCTTTCACAAAAGTGGTGATGCTTTATTATCCAGCTGTTGTTGGCCACGGCTAAGCAGAGTTTTTTCTAACAGCTCTATCTAAGCCTCAGCTCATGCACTCTTAGCTCTCAGCTTCCACCTGACCCTCATTTCTTACTAATCCTACACACATATTCCCTGGGCATACTAGCCTTCAAAATAAAGAGTCCTTATCAGAATTACCCTGTGAATAAATGCTAAAGAACTAATAACGTAACCTAACTTGTCAAAAACATTTCTTGAAGATGCTACAATGTATTTTCCACTTACAATAAAACATTCATATACTCTGTTAATAATGAACTCTGAATTTGTATATTTTAGACTGAAAAACATTCAGAAGCAGATTTCTGTCTGTAATACCTTGTACTTATTGAACATTTTGATTGAACAGAGGCCATTCTCTGACTTTTGTAAAGTACTGTACTTATATCATTGCTTTCAAAACGAGGCCTTATATCACCACAGAGTTTGTCCTCAGGGTGACGATACATAGATTTCCACACAGTTTCATTCAGATTCTAGCTGTGATATCACAGCAGATAGCTGCAGGTTCAACATCTTTTCTTTCATGGCTGCTGTTTCGTCCTTGAACAAGATACTTAACTCTAAGCTCCACCAAACAACAAAGCACTGTTACACATGGCATCTCTGTCCACCTGCCCCTGTACAACAGCACTGGAAACTACACCTCTTACAGATATAAACACGGAATAACAAAGCAGGTGTGTAGTAAATGTTTTGTATTGCCAATTTTTTGCAACATTAACCTCTTAAACTATAGTCTTAGCATTCAATTTGTAATCGTAAGATTTGTCATTATGAAACTACTACTACAAACTATTCAGTAACTACTATGTACTTGTGTGAGGAACATATGAGTATAAGTGGGTTAAAAATTATGCTCACCATACTTCTTACCAATGATCACTGATTTACAGTTATACTGTATCTATATAAGTGTGTGTTTATACTGTATGTGTGTGATACTGCATATGCAGTATTGTATTATTAATGTTTTCAGGAGATATTAGATAATGCACTTGCATAATGAAGGGGAAAGTCGAAGGTGAAATTAATGAAAAAAACAGGAACTTTCAAAGCTGGAGTTCAAAAAATGTTTAACCAAGACCTAGTAGACCACCAAAACTATGCCCATCAAATAAACAGTACTATCATCCTTGAGAGAGTGGAGCTTGATTTTCTCCCCTCTCTCAAGGATGGTAGTACTGTTTGTGGAGAAAATCAAGCTCCACTTTTGCTTCAGATCTGAAAAAATCCACAACTGAACCGGCCACCCCAAAGCCCAGAGTTCAACATCACTGAATGTGTTTGGGATTACTTGGATCATGAAAAGCAGCAAGTGCAACCAACTTCTAAGACTGAACTTTTTAAAGGGTGGGAAAATATCCCAGCAGATTTTTTTGAAAATCTGAAAGCAAGTCTCCAGAAAATAACAGAAGCTGTAACAAAGGCAAAGGGTGTGCACAGTAAATACTGACAAAATGATTTTAGATCTAGTTGTTGAGGCTTCTGTGTAATTTTGTGTATATTTTTTTGTATCCTGATACATTAATAGTTTGTACTTAACAGTCAATTTGTCTGGAAATTAAATAAATGAACGGTGACCTCTGACTTTTGCACAGTACTGTATGTGTGTATACGTGTGGATGTGTGTGTGATCTCTGCTCTCATCTCAGCACCCAAACACTCACAACACAGTCCTAATGACACACGCTCGCAGGAACATGCAAACACAGTCTGCGCCATTAATCGCCCATCTGTGAGCAATGAAGTTTGTGTTTGTGTGTGTTTGTAAAAGCACATATGTGCATTTCTTGCAGTGTAACAAATTACTCTCATATTCATGTTTGTAACAAGACGTGAGTTGGCAGCTGGGGGCTTATAACTGTGTGTGTGTGTGTGTGATGCTCTTTCAGTTCCATCAAATGCCTTGCAGCTAATGTTGAGTGAAGATCAGTCAAAACTGACTGATTGCTTGGCAGATAGTGTTCGCTCTCTCTCTCTCTCTCTCTCTCTTTCTCTCTCTTTCTCTCTGTTCTCTCGCTTCTCTCTCTCTCTGATAGTTGTATGTTCATCTAAGTCAGGTATTGGCTCTCCACTTGTGTCCATTTCTGCTTGATGCTTAATTTATGTGATGCTCAGGCAGTAGCAGATTTTTAGATAGTTTTAGGGTGGGATGTGAGGGTGGGATGGTGTCTGATTTTCAATGTTTGTGATATTGCTGTCATCCTATGTTCATGTATGCGCTGTATATTTAAAAGGCCAAACTATACTTCTGCAGATGGTCACATTGCTCTACCAATGTGAATGTGTGCATTAGGGCTAGTCTCTAATCTCAATTCATCATGAGTTGGGTTTGAGCAAAAAATATGGACCATCTGGGGTCCCAGAAGACCAGTTTGAGAACCTCTGCACCAGCAGTCTCCAAATCAGAATGTACATAAAACAAAGAGAAAAGTCTCACATTTTTCCTCTCTCTCCAAGAATTCCTACTGGGCCCACTGTTTCGGTAATATTTTGGAGATTGGTTGTAAAGTTTGTAACATTGCACTACTTTCGCGCGCTGATCTTTCAATTGTTCTATTTGATTTTACGTTAATTGTGGTTCAGGTCAAATGATGTTTGGGTCATGTCCTTCCACTAGTGATGGATGGCCAATTAGCATTCATTTCATGCAACGCTCTGCAGATTTGCAACACACAGCACATCTCAGCAAGCTACACTTACCCAGAGACTAGGGCTTGGGCCACTTTCTGATTTGTCAATAATTAACAATAAAAGCTATGAAAGTGGAATTTATGTTTTTTTTTTTATTCATGCATTAACTCTAGTCCTTTCTGTACCTCATTTACACAAACTGTGAGTGTCTTGTGAGTGACTGTCACACTATAGCATGCTGGCACAAAATGCCATCATCAGAAACAGTAACTCACAGTTAAATTTAATTAAATATTTAATCATTGTGAGGTCTTTTCACACTTTTTTCAACACTTAATCTTCAGGCACCATTGATTATTTCTGCTTAATAAATTATCATTTGGAGTAAGTCAGACTACTGAGAATACAACACCCGGCAAATGTCCCATAGGTTGTATGGCGAACCATATAGAGTAAAAATAGGCTAGCCGCAAGCTGAATAGTGGTTGCAATTTGCAATTCATATTGAGGCTCATTCATTCAATTTCCATTCAGGCCTTGAGGTGAGTTTAACTGTAAAGCAGAACAAGTCAGCGCTAACTGATGAACAAATGCAGCTCAACTGTAGCTATCGGAATTCATTGAACTTAGCTAGATAACGAGTTACCCACAAACTCCATATTTACTCTACTGCTCTCACTTTCTTCTCCTTTTGCTATTGAACCATCACTCCACGAGCTGCACTTTCCCTCCACTCTTCTCTCAGGGCCAGCCTCTTCTTCGGATGCTGATTCAGGCTCCTGCAGTCACTGTTTATCATCTCCTCCCCTCCACCATCTCCACCCTTATCATTATCTTCATGCTAATGCCATGTCAATTGCAATAAACCTCTACTTTACTAAAGCACAGCCCCCTTGTCTGTCACGTGCGGAGCTGCTAAATGAAGCGTGGGTAATGAATGTGGGGATGAAGCTCGGCGTGCTGTTGCTTGGCACTGCCTCCGGAACTCATGAAGGCTGTGCTCAGCCATTTCCTTCCACCATATGCTCCCACCTGCCGTCTACCGCCTGCCATCACCTTCACCGCCTCTCACTCTCTTTCTCCTTCTCTCTCTCTCTCATGCTGTCTCTGTCTACTCTCATTGCCTCTAACTCTGTGACAGACATGCAGCAAAACAAACACACTTTTACAGCCTCACCATCTCATTCAGGTGCGTTTGTTTGTATTTATTACTGTGCCATCTCGTTTGAGTGTTTTGCTATTAATTTAGCCTTGTACCTTCTACACAGCCACAGAGAAGGGAAAAGAAGTGTCTTTCTCCAGCAGCTTCAAAACGCAAGCCAATGATTTTTCTCTTATCTACAAACTCTCTGCCTTTCTATGAAAAACCAAATATGAAATATGATACCGAGAAAAACTACATTTTATTGTATTTTATTCTGCAACAGCTGATTGTATCTGCCTGGAAAAAGCAGAGTCAGGGTAATCATTTCACAGCAGCTGTCACTGACTGTAGTCTGATAGCAGACTCATTGACCTCTGAAGAGCTAATAAAATGTGGACTTTCATTTGCAGTTTAGTATTTGAGTGTTTTATTAGCTCCAAAGCCACAGCAAGACTAGAGGGAATGTATCAGACACTGATCAGTGCTATACTGGCATTAATCTAAGCCAAAACTACCAGGACAGAATTAGACAAACGGACCAGGACAGATGGAAGCTTGCTAGAAGCAACAGAAACAGAACTTGGCTAGCTAATTAACTTATTGTTGTCTTAACTAGCTAGCCTAAGGCCAGATTTGAGGCTACTGCTTTTGAGCCCAGATTTTTTCTGGCAAAAGAAAATCAGAATTCAAGAAGTTACATCATTTATTGAAAGTGAACAAGCATGGGACAGTAACTCAGCTATGCCTCAACATTTCTTAGGATTCTTGAGCTAGATATTAACCACTGTTCCCCAGACCTGCTTTTCCCAATCTAACAAACCTGTTTCAGGTCAGCCATTAATTATTAGGCATGCCTATATCAGATACTTCAGAAAACAAATAAACTTTTGGGGTTTACATAATAACTAAAACACCATGAAATGTCAAAGTCCTTGTAGGAAAGTCTACAAGTTTACTCTGTGGCCAAATTCCAACTCACTGGTAAAACCTGGCAACAATCACATGAATAATTTGTAGCATTTGGCTCAAATAAATACAAAAGACGTGAACAACAGACATGTTTTTTCAGATCGTTCTGGCTACTACACATGCATATATGGAGGGCTTTTCACGCTTCTGGCTGTACTTGCAAGCTCACTGACTCTTCTTATTGAAGGGTGGGATTTTCCCTGTACCCAGTTGCCATGTTGAGCTTTATAAGGTTTCTCTTTCTTTAATAAACCACTGCTCCTCTTTTACAGTGCCTCTGGAAATACTCATATGGTCCACTATATGGAATAACCCACCACACACATAATATCTGCTCAGAGGTCATCCTATGGTGGCCCTTTTCTCTTGTGGACAGGGGAGCTGATAGGTTGTGCATCAATATATGGGCTACAGTCAGTAACTGTAAACCTGTGAAACTCACCTATATGGTGTTCCTGATAATATAGCCAATGAGTATATGCATGTCATAATGCTTCCATTATCTTCTACCTGTACTTAAGGCCTACTAGGCAGCCTTCCAGGTCTTGCAAAAATACCATCAACATGATTTTCAAAAGACTATCAAATGTAAAGAAATCCCTATTATAAATTCTTCTGATATTACAGAGATTAGATTATAACCATTTTAAAAGTCTACAATAAACTGTTCCTCACTGTTGCTCTCATGATTCTGCTACACTCGGCTGCCTCTATTTTTCTGTAAAGGTTTGTCTGATGCTGTTGTGCTCCACAGTATGTTTGTGGTGTCGACTATAAGTTGCATTTCACTAGCCCAAACAGCAAGCCAGCAAAGGTGATGGTATCATGTTTGAACATTATAGTATTTCAAACATTTAGTCTGGTATGACAGACACTTTCACATAAAACCATCAGGTATATCTGGTCATCTTGCAGGGAGTCGCTTATGTGCATTCAGTGTAAACCTGTCCATCACATCACTTTTCCATTTTCTTGGGAAAAATGAAGAGAAATAGAGGGTGACAACTGTGCACCAAGCTGTGCAAAAATATTGACTATTATATCTTATTTTCTGCATTCGGCAGGAAACAATCTCTTCCTTGCTGGTGTTTCAGTAGATTACAAAAAGAGGCGACCATTTATTGTGGACTGTGCAGCATCAGGGACACCCTACAGCACTGGAAAAAATCTTGATGGGAATGCAGAGAGACACTGCCTTTCTTAGCCATAACATATTCAGCAGTGTTTCACAGCGATTTCCTACTGTACACGGCCCTGGAGATGGATCAGTGCTGTGTGTGACTCACTGCTCTGGAGAATATGCTTTCCAGTGAAAGCTACTGACTCAAAAAATACATTTAAGTCTAAGTTAAAAAGCTCCCATTGGTCTGTATCGTTTCTTGGCTTGGAACGGAGAGTGGCCAAGCCCCTAAACAATGCTGAAATCTCATTCCAAGGAATGATCCAAATAGCCAGTTTTTTTTCTTGTCCAAACAATAGGGATATCTTGAGTGTTGAGTGAAAGAGGGAAATGGAGAAAAGAAAGGTTGACATTCTGTTGGACCAGAATGCTTGACTGAGCTCATGGACCCTACTTAACAGCTTTTCATTAAGAACATTATAGGGGGCCGAGAGAGAGAGGGATCTTGCTGCTGTTCACTGGGGAGAAATGGTGGCACTTCATTCACTGCTCCACTGACACCAGCCAATGCTCTGAAGCAGATTACATTAGAGAATGAGAGAAAGAACGACACCTGAGAGCATTAGACCCTGAGACAGGCTGAAATGCTGAACTGCTAGACACCGGCACCAGCTTCCCTTGGAAAATGAAAAAGAATCATGAAGCTTTTTTTTCCTTTCATTTGAGACTAAAAGGGAGAAATTCAATCTCCCAGGGGTTTTGCCTGAGTGCATGTGCCTGCCTTCAGTGGACAGCAGGGGGAAGCACTGAGCTCAGAGAAATCAGCCAGAGGAGAGGGAAGAAAAGAGAGTGACATGATACGGAGAGAAGAAGGGAGAGAGATGAGAGGAGAGAAAGGGAGAAGAGAGAATAAAGACTGAAGAAAAGAGAGCACTGGTTTGGGAGTTGATTCACCAGACAGTACTTTTCAGTTTTGAGAACACTATTGGGCTCATGACCATCCAGGGAAATCAGGCAGAAAAGCATGCGTACTTCTGAGCGCTCTAAAGGCCAGAACTTTCCACAGAGGCACTATAGATGAGTGGACAGATCATCCACACACACACACAAACACACACACGTGCAGCTGAACCTCAGACACTCTGAGTGTGTGTGTGTGTGTGTGTCTGTTAGAACAGTATCTCTGTCTTGAGTGCACTGATATTGAAGTTTAGCAAAGATATTATTGTAGCAGCAGTCCGCATGTTATTTTTACAACAAGCGCAGATATCAAAGGGCTTTTTTACAAGTGGACATTCTGTATAATAGCCTATCATTTATTAGTTTTGTTATCAGTATTAGTTTTAAATTACGTTGTGAATGTCTAATCAGTGCTCTACCAGATTAGATTGAGCTGTTCTAACATGGAAGTTATAGCATGAAAAGTTTTCAGAGAAAAAACATCTTTAAATATGTAAATATGAGGATGTAAGGGCATTTTGAAAATGAATGGTGTAATAGAGGTACATTTTTGGATTGTTTACAAAAACTAGTCTAAGGGTGATGCAAACTTTTGCACTAAACTGCATGGTTCTGTATAGAACCACATACAGCTGCATGGTTCTTCAGTATTTGCCAGGCATTGTCAGAGATAATTGTTAAACATAGCATTTCTATGAGCCTACATTACTAATGTTTACAAGCCTATATCTTCAATGTACTCCTAATTGTTCTTTAGTAAAGGGAATGGTTCTGTTTAGAACCATGAGGCCTATATAGAACCATTTCATTCTTAAATGGTTCTTTGCGTGGTGAAATGGTTCTTCAGACTGATGGAGAATGTGTTGTATGTGGTTCTATATAGCACCAAAAATGGTTCCTTTATTGTTATTCTTGACATCGAAAACCTTTGTGGTGCTATATAAAACCATTTTCAAAAAGGTTCTATACAGAAACATACAGTTGAGTGCAAAAGTTTGCATCGCCCTTAGATTAACTATAATAAACTATTATATCTGTAAATAATCCAAAAATGTACCTCTATTGCACCATTAATCTTCACAATGCCATTAAATACTCATTTAATAGTGTTTTTTCTCTGAAAACTTTTCATGTTATAACTATGTTAGAACAGCTCAACCTAAGTCACCAATTATCTTTAATAGTAAGCTCAAAGGTTTGCATCCCCTTTGATAAACATTCAAAGTATTTAACATTAATATGTAGAATTAGGTGTCTGAGCTTTAAAAATCAATGCTAGCACTTAATGCTTGATGAATGGCATCTGGTGTGTTAGATTAGGCTTGCAGTTTAAATTTCAACAGTATGTTTAGAGCAGCAAAGGTTGGATCAGAAAAACAGCTATGAAAAGACCTGAAAAAGTCAGAAAGTACTAACATTTCATAGAGCTGGAGAGGGATATAAAAAGATATCAAAGACTTTTGGCATACCAGTAGCAACTGTGAAGACCATAATCCAAAAATGGAAGAAACATGGACACATGAAGACTCTACAAGTTGCCAGGAAAATTGTTGAAGAGCTCTGCAACAATCAAAAACAAACAGCAGGGGACTTAAAAAAGTCCTGAAAGGTAAATGGAGTAAAGATCCACATCTCCACAGTGAAGCACAGTCTACACAAGTCTGGATTGTTTGGGGAAAAAAGCACGCAGGAAGACATTGCTTACTTCTAGACACAAGACAGCAATCTTGGAGTATGCTAATGAGCATAATAACAACCTAGATGAATTTTGGTCTGATGAGACCAAAGTTGAACATTTTGGTCATAATTCACACAGGTATGTGTGGTGAGAAAAAAAAACTGTGGCTTTGAGGAGAAGACCACCATTCCCACAGTAAAACATGGTGATCACTGATGTTTTGAAGATGTATGTCTGCATCAGGGACTGGAGCTCTGCAGAAAGTGGAAAGGAAGAATGAATGCAGGCAAATATCAGCAGATTTTAAGGCAAAGCCTCTGCCAAATCAGTCAAAAAGCTAAAAATGAAGCATGGATGGATCCTGCAACAAGACAGTGATCCAAAGCAAAAAGCAAAGTCAACTGAGGCATGGTTTAAAAAGAAGAGAAAGCAGTACATGACAGACAGCTCGTCAGTCTGGTAGAACTGGAGCAAATATGCCAGCAAAATGGACTAAAATTACACTTGAGAGGATACAAAAGTTGCTCGGAGAATACCCAAAGAGGTTGGAGGAGGTTTTAAAGGCAAAGAGTGGACTTACAAGATATTTGCCATTTTTTCCGTATTTCTTACTTTTGATGATAAAGTGACATTTGGGAAATCTGATCTTTCATTAAATATTGAGCTCATTAAAATAAAATTCTTTGTCTTACAACTTTTGTTATTTCAAAGTTAGGGGATGCAAACCGTTGCATTCAACTGTTTAGGCTACAACACATTCTCTATCAATAAGAATGATTTCACCCTGCAAACAATCATTTAAGCATGATTATTCATGGTTCTATACAACCATTAACTTTACTAAAGAACTTTTTAGATCTTTTTTAAGAGTGTGGTTTTATCTGAATACCAATAAAATGTTAATGGGGTGCAATAAAAATTCTCCACTGCGGCTGTCCAAATGGCATGCATCTCTTGCCTAGTGCTTTTGACTATTGATCTACTATGCTAAAGCTTCAGCCTTACAGCTCTAAAGAATACTGTTTGTTGTTACCTTGTCATGGCAAATCCAATCAGTTACCATTTGCCAAGTTTTTACAAGTCCTGCCTTTCTTGATCAATGTTGCTTTGTCTTTCATCAAACTTTCAGGTCAGGCTACCTGATAGCATCCCTAGCTCTTAACTTAGCTGCTAACAGACTAAAAAGCTTGGTAGATAGTGCAAGAGCTAATGCTAAAACTAACAAAGAAGCAAGTCGGTGCAATGGTAGATGCTGAGGAGGATTTGTCATCTTGTACATGAGGTCTTTTGCAAACTTTAATGAAACAATGCAAATAATATCACCAGGGGTTGTGGGCCCCAAGAAAAGATATCACACTGAGCTCCACCACCCCAGGCCAAGCCAATGTGGTGGCAAAAGCAGCATAAAAGCTTAGTGCTAGCTTGGCAAGCTGGCTATTTTTAAACAATAGCCTGAAGCTTTAAAATTAGCTAATGTAGCATGTTAATTCCTCAATGTACTGAAAGCTGTAAAATGGACATTCACTAACCTAAAGTCACAAATATGATGGTATTTGTATATTTATATTACAAAAATCAAACACATCAACACACAAGAGTTTGTAAAACACTTAGCTGTACAAAAAATTAATGCAATTGACATGTAATTCAACACAATGCTGCTCACCTCCTTCTTCAGTTGGCAGTAGGGCTGGTTCATTGGTTGGGGTATAGGGATGAGGTAATAGGGCTAGTTCATTAGTAGAGCACTGAGGATTGATGAGGAGACATAGATGGTTCATCGGTAGGGGTATGGGGATGAGGAAATATGGCTAGTTCATTAGTGAGGCAATGGGGATTGATGAAGAGACAAGGATGGTTCATTGGTAGTGGTATGGGGATGAGGAGACAAGCTGGTTCATTTGTCGGGGTATTGGGATGAGGAGACAGGCTGGTTCATTGGTCGGGGTATTGGGATGAGGAGACAGACTTGTTCAGTGGTAGGGATATGGGGATGAGGAGACAGATTGGTTCATTGGTAGTGGTATGGGGATGAGGAGACAAGCTGGTTCATTGGTCGGGGTATTGGGATGAGGAGACAGGCTGGTTCATTGGTCGGGGTATTGGGATGAGGAGACAGGCTGGTTCATTGGTATGGGTATGGGGATGAGGAGACAGGCTGGTTCACTGGTAGTGGTATGGGGATGAGGAGACAGACTGGTTCATTGGTAGGGATATGGGGATGAGGAGACAGATGGGTTCAGTGGTAGGGATATGGGGATGAGGAGACAGGCTGGTTCATTGGTAGTGGTATGGGGATGAGGAGACAGGCTGGTTCATTGGTAGTGGTATGGGGATGAGGAGACAGGCTGGTTTATTGGTGGGGTATGGGGATGAGGAGACAGACTGGTTCATTGGTAGGGGTATGGGGATGAGGAGACAGGCTGGTTCATTGGTAGTGGTATGGGGATGAGGAGACAGACTGGTTAATTGGTATGGGCATGGGTATGAGGAAACAAGGCTAGTTCATTAGTGGTGCAATGGGGATTGATGAGGAGACAAGGATGATTCATTGGTAGGGATATGGGGATGAGGAGACAGACTGGTTCATTGGTAGGGGTATGGGGATGAGGAGAAGGCTGGTTCATTGGTATGGGTATGGGGATGAGGAGACAGATGGGTTCAGTGGTAGGGGTATGAGGATGGATGAGGAGACAGGGCTGGTTCTTTGGTGGGGTATGGGGATGAGGAGACAGGCTGGTTCATTGGTATGGGGATGAGGAGACAGACTGGTTCAGTGGTAGGGACATGGGGATGAGGAGACAGACTGGTTCATTGTTATGGGTATGAGGAGACAGACTGGTTCATTGGTATGGGCATGGGCATGAGGAGACAGGCCGGTTCAGTGGTAGGGAAATGGGGATGAGGAGACAGACTGGTTCATTGGTATGGGCATGGGGATGAGGAGACAGGCTGGTTCAGTGGTATGGGTATGGGGATGAGGAGACAGACTGGTTCATTGGGAGGGGCATGGGGATGAGAAGACAGACTGGTTCATTGGTAGGGGTGTAGGGATGAGGAGACAGATTGGTTCATTGGTATGGGTGTAGGGATGAGGAGACAGATTGGTTCATTGGGATGGGCATGGTGATGAGGAGACAGGCTGGTTCATTGGGATGGGCATGGGGATGAGGAGACAGACTTGTTCATTGGGATGGGCATGGGGATGAGGAGACAGGCTGGTTCATTGGTAGGGGTATGGGGATGAGGAGACAGACTGGTTCATTGGGATGGGCATGGTGATGAGGAGACAGATTGGTTCATTGGGATGGGCATGGGGATGAGGAGACAGACTTGTTCATTGGTATGGGCATGGGGATGAGGAGACAGGCTGGTTCATTGGTATGGGTATGAGCATGAGGAGACAGGCTGGTTCATTGGTAGGGGTATGAGCATGAGGAGACAGGCTGGTTCATTGGTATGGGTATGAGCATGAGGAGACAGGCTGGTTCATTGGTAGGGGTATGAGCATGAGGAGACAGGCTGGTTCATTGGTAGGGGTATGAGCATGAGGAGACAGGCTGGTTCATTGGGATGGGTATGAGCATGAGGAGACAGGCTGGTTCATTGGGATGGGCATGGGGATGAGGAGACAGATTGGTTCATTGGGATGGGCATGGGGATGAGGAGACAGACTGGTTCAGTGGTAGGGACATGGGGATGAGGAGACAGACTGGTTCATTGGTAGGGGTATGGGGATGAGGAGACAGACTGGTTCATTGGGATGGGCATGGGGATGAGGAGACAGACTGGTTCATTGGTAGGGGTGTAGGGATGAGGAGACAGATTGGTTCATTGGGATGGGCATGGTGATGAGGAGACAGGCTGGTTCATTGGGATGGGCATGGGGATGAGGAGACAGATTGGTTCATTGGGATGGGCATGGGGATGAGGAGACAGACTGGTTCATTGGGATGGGCATGGTGATGAGGAGACAGACTGGTTCATTGGGATGGGCATGGGGATGAGAAGACAGACTTGTTCATTGGGATGGGCATGGGGATGAGGAGACAGGCTGGTTCATTGGTAGGGGTATGTGGATGAGGAGACAGACTGGTTCATTGGTAGGGGTATGGGGATGAGGAGACAGATTGGTTCATTGGGATGGGCATGGGGATGAGGAGACAGACTGGTTCATTGGGATGGGCATGGTGATGAGGAGACAGACTGGTTCATTGGGATGGGCATGGTGATGAGGAGACAGACTGGTTCATTGGGATGGGCATGGGGATGAGGAGACAGACTTGTTCATTGGGATGGGCATGGGGATGAGGAGACAGGCTGGTTCATTGGGATGGGCATGGGGATGAGGAGACAGGCTGGTTCATTGGGATGGGTATGAGCATGAGGAGACAGGCTGGTTCATTGGTAGGGGTATGAGCATGAGGAGACAGGCTGGTTCATTGGTAGGGGTATGAGCATGAGGAGACAGGCTGGTTCATTGGTATGGGTATGAGCATGAGGAGACAGGCTGGTTCATTGGTAGGGGTATGAGCATGAGGAGACAGGCTGGTTCATTGGTCGGGGTATGAGCATGAGGAGACAGGCTGGTTCATTGGTAGGGGTATGAGCATGAGGAGACAGGCTGGTTCGTTGGTAGGGGTATGAGCATGAGGAGACAGGCTGGTTCATTGGTAGGGGTATGTGGATGAGGAGACAGGCTGGTTCATTGGTAGGGGTATGTGGATGAGGAGACAGGCTGGTTCATTGGTAGGGGTATGTGGATGAGGAGACAGGCTGGTTCATTGGTAGGGGTATGGGGATGAGGAGACAGGGCTGGTTCATTAGGAGGGGTATGGGGATTGATGATCCGCCCCATCCCCCATGCGGCACCCCTGGATATCTTATGTATGAGTGCTTTAATATTCTGATGAAGCCAGGGATGAAGAAACCACTTACATTTCACCTTACATTTCAGCTTAGTAAGGGGAGCAAACTTAGAGGAAAATAACAGCTTTAATACAGCAGAACAGCAGCCTCCTGTTACCACCCTCCCCAAAAAGATGCACAGAAAATGCAAATGAACTAGTGAACGCAACATCTTTAGACAGAATGTATTAAATTGCATTGTGTAGTCCTGTTTAATTCATTTTTAAAGCTAGGTAAGTTATGAAAAGCTAACTAAGCTGTAACGCTGGCTTGATGAACCAGACACTCGTGGATATAAAATAAACTGTAAGGTTTATTAAAAGGAGGATTAACCAATGGAACAGGCTTTACACCAGACCAGGTCAAAAACTAGAGTAGCAAAACACGATACTTAGGATAAGGTGAAAATCCAAGTATAATGATAAACAAGCCAGGGTCAAAACCAAAGAGCCAATAAACAGTTAACAGAGCCAAGAGGGGTAAAACTGAAAAACAACAATGAGAAACAAAACATGGTCATAAAAGTACAACAGCAAAACAAGAGAAAGGCAATACTTCACAAAGAGAGAATGAAACAGACAGGCATAAATACACAGGGAAACAGGTGAAAACAATAAGAATTCAGGTGACTTGGATCTGCTAGTTGATAGATGATTGGCTGGCGGAGTCACATGACAAACCGAGGATTTGCAATTTGGAGTTCGTAAAGTGGCTGGAGTCCAAATGAGGGCCGGGGAGCGTGACATAAACTAACTGACGTTGATATTGTTAGTCTTAGACATTGTGTTAAATGTTACAGTAACCCAGATAAAGTTTATATTACCTTATAGCTGCCTTTTTTATAGTTTTAATATTGAGCTGTGAGTGAGCTTCCACAAACTTTTTCAGCTTCAGGGATGTGATAAAAAATCACCCTCTGGATGATTAAGATAGTGTGTCTCTGAGTAACACATTCCTCAGTATCACCAAGTCTTAGTCTAATAATTCAGACTATACAGGCTGCCCCTGTCATCCTCACTTTAGGTTTGTTCTGAGGAGTTTTGTCTGAGTTTTTCCTTCACTTAATGGAGGTATGTATGCTGATATACAGCTGTGATTGTCATTATTTTGCAAACAGCCATTTTAGTTTTCTGATTTGTATTAAGATATTATCTTTATTATATGTTTTTTTACAAAATGTGAAGTTATTTAAAAATTAATGTATTTTTTTTTATTCCACGGGCCTGATGAGAATGTTTCACAGGCTTAATTTTATTGACTGTTCTGCAGAATTACAAGCAAGATGGTCTATTTAGTGATGTTAGTTTGCAGTTTTGAATGGACCTGCCAGTGATTATAATATCAGCCCATATCTGGGTAACCAACCATAAACATGTAGACGTGTCTTGAAGGCTACATGTCAATCTTACTGTCTTTGTCGAAAGAGAGTTGGATAGATTTTGTTAAAATGCTTCTACCCACATTCTTGTGGACAGCTGTCATATAGTACAGTGGCTACATCTTCTATTTTCTTGTCATTATAGCGCCGTTTATGAAAGCCTTAGCTTTCTGTATTGGATATTACTCATCGCTGATTGTAAACATGAAAGGAAAATGTCACGAGGATCTCTGGTACGGATAAGGGTCCATTCAAACAGATAGGGGACTGGTCTCGCTCGCTTCAAAATAACTGCCCGGGGGCAGCTATTTATGAACATAGCATCAGCAAGGCAAGACTTCTCCGAAACCGACACTGCTATAAGTGCGGAAGTCTGAAAAGAGAGGGATGAGGTGTTGAGTAGTATGCATAGCATGGAGCGCGTGGATGGAGAAAGAGTGTGGGAGTGAAGGATGGAGAAGAGCAGGCCAGGTGGCACATCTGCAGAGGAGAGATGAAAGAGTGACCCTCGTGGAGGAGAGGATCTCTATCTCTCTTTCTCGCCCATTTCCTGCTTTCTTTTTTTTCCCTTCGTCTTCTCTCCACTCTGCCTCCGAGCTAGAGAGGTAGGAGACAGCAGGTTGAGAGAGACAGAGACAGAGAAGGCTAATATAAATGTAAAGTTGAGCTGGAGTGGAAGGAGAGAGGAGGACGAAAGATGAAAAATGGAAGTAAAAGGCCCCTGTTTCACTTTTGCTGACACATCCATATATGTCCTCATCAGAATGTGATCCCATTTCTCTCCTCTTTGTTTCAGAGTGTCAGAGGGTTTATTGCCATCCTGCGACCTGCAATCCCACACTTGCAATAACAGGCATGCATTTACATACTCAATCTTATTGTCTCCAGCTAATCCAATAGCATTGACCGATGGGCGTGTCACTCTGTGTTCTGTTTCCAGGTGATGAATGTGAGGAGCATGTGAATTAGCATAGCTGATTGTCCACAGGGCATCCAGCTCCATGATTGGTTCTGTTCGTTTGGAAGTGCTGGAAATTCCATCCTTCCACACTTTTTCTTCACATAGTTTGAGCAAATAGGTAATGGTTTATCTGAAGGCTGCCTACATAGGGACTTTATAACACATGTGGTATTTATAAAACAAAACCTAAATATTTGTTAAAAGTAATTGCAAGTAATTGACATTAGGACATATGCTCCATTTATAACATGATTATAAAGCAAGAAGTAAGGTAAGCTTGAAGGGGGGACTTGTTAAAAGGTCTATACATTTTCATAAGGTCCACTTATGATGTTTGTGTGGTTTTATGTACCAAAAACAGCATGTTTTTACATGACCGTTTTCCAACTGCACTTTATCCATTAGAATAAAACAGGCTGTTTATAGACTGATATATAAATATCTAAATCTCTCTCTCTGTCAATCTGTCTATAAATATATATAGATAGAGATATGTATATATAAATGTAAATACCCACAAATACCCACAAATAAACGCACACAAAATGGTGTAGCTATTCTCCAAATACATGTTTTTTTTTTCTTTATTGGAAGGTGGGGGTTGAATAAGAAAAAATGGAACATAGACACATAGAACTTCACATAACTTAATAAATACATTTATTAAAAATAAATAAATACAATACAGAGCAATAATTTGCAATGATCACAGTAGAGTGTATTTATGTATATTTTTCTCAACTAAAACCATATAGGATGCTTAAGTAAACCCTTTTTGTAGATGAACAGTGGCATAATATTCTGAACTGAAGTAAACCAAATATATATTTATTGGGTGACACAGTAAAAACTGAATTGAACAATGCATGGACAGATGTAAATACTGCTTGTAGGCTGAGACCACGGCGTTACCTAAAACAGCTGGTTGAGGGAGGAGCACTGCACATGAATAGCCAGCTGGTCTCCATGCTAGGCTAATGGCTAACAGCTAAGTGCAAGAGACTGACTTTTAATTCCACTCTCTTTTCCCTGTTTCTCTTGTTAACTCATTACATTCTGATGTCTGGTCCTTTGACAATAAACTGGACAACAAACCTCAGGCTGTAACTACATGAGAAGTGATGAATCAGTGTGTTTTGCACTGTTTGTACGCCATGTTATCTGCATTTATGTGCATACCGGTATAACGGTAATGCCAAAACTAATACTTTAAAAAGAATTTTGACTGGTATACCGCCCACGACTAGTTATAGTGTTGTTTATAGTGTTGTTATATTGTGAAATGAAAATTGTTTGGTTACATTAGTAACGTAATGAAAACTAACACTCAAAAAAAAAATGCTGCTATACTGCTGTAGGCTTATATATTTAAAAACGTCTGTTTTTGTGACATCACAAAAGCAGTGAATAGAAAACAGGCTGTTTTTGCAGCTTAGTTTCTGTGTATGGGCTCTATGAACTAGGGAGTAAACAGTATGCCTTGAAACTTTGATAATACTTACAAACTACATCAAACGTCTTAACTTAAAAAAAGAAGAAAATTTGTTTTTACATGATTTGGTGTAGAAATACAACTGAAATGCAACTGATAACTGCAATGATCTGTTGAGCTCTTCATTAGGCCTCTGTCTTATAAGTTCCAGGGAATGATGCTTCGTAACAAATAGAACAAATGCCTGTCACATTAGTTTAAGGCCTCTTGTGTCAATACAGTGTAATCTATTTAATAAAACATTTTAAGGCATCCGGTGATTAATGGCATAAGCTGTTTATACTTAACTATTGATTTGGAAATGTGTTATTCAAAGCCTATGTGTGTGTTTTGAAGTCTCTATGTAGGCAGCCTTCAGATGAAGTTTTACCTGCAGCTGCAACCGAAGCTGCAAACATTTCTACTTTTCTTAACTTTTCTTAACTTTTTTATCCACTGCTCTTGCCTCATAATCATTGACTAACTTACCTTGTAGCCGTCTCTGTCAGTGTAAATCAGAATTTGTTTACTTCAGTGTATCTGGAAAAGCTAAAAAATATTTATACAGGCTATACAGTATGCACATACAAACTACTCCATATAGATCCAAAGGTAGATCAGCATAAGCACTATAAAAAAGCATGTTTTAATAATAGATTATAGATCTCGAATAAGCCTTTTTGCTGAAGGTTAGGGCTAAAACAATTTTCTGCAAAGTTTTCAACAATATTGAAAATGCAAACATATTGACATGTTTACTTATTATCAAAGTACATTTTTAAAAATATTTGTATGATGCTACAATTGAGTTATATTACACATCCAGCAAAATTTGAGTGAAAAAAACAACATAAAAGTATAATGAAACATAGCTTAAAACTGGTTATCAGATCTATCTAAGAACTGTCTGGGTGTGGGCCTCATTTTCTAATGAGCATGCATGATACAGTCCAACACTCCCAGTCTGCTATACCACAGAAGCTGAACTAAACACAACGGTGTGAGTGAAGTGGGTAGAAATGGGTGAAACAAGCTATACAGGTGTTGTTGTAAACCCCGCCGTGTCTTTTATACAGTGTCGTCTTAAAGAGGATTCTTATATAAGTCTAAATATTTTTCCCTAATGTGTCTAATTCTCGACAAAATTCCTGAAAGCTTACCTGATGAATCTATATATACAAATTTAGCCTAGTCTGTTAATCCTTAAACAAAAAAAGCAAGATCTCTTGTTCATCTTCAATATTGGCTTTACTGGCTTTATTAAAATTTTAGTTTTTGCAGTGTGAGGGTGATGTGGCTTCTGTCATTTCATTGCACCACAAAAGCAGCAAGTGCTCAAACTTTGCTTATGACTGGGCAAAGTGAGAGGAAATCACAGAAGGCAGAATGATTTGATTACTTAATTAACTGAATTATAGTTCATAGATTAAAAGATTATTTATATATATATATATATATATATATATATATATATATATATATATATATATATATATATATATATAATGGTTAGTTGAAGCACTAGTGAACAACATATTTAACTCTACTGTGCTAAACAGCATAGACACTTCTAAAACTACACACTACCTATACAGACTATGGTGGAACCAAAAAGGGTGATTCTGTATTTTGAGTGGTCCTTTTAGATTAAAGAAACACTCAATAGACTCGCAGTAACATATCAAAAACATATAAGGGTTAGGATTAGGTTTTGGGTTGAAGATAGGGTTAGAGTTAGGATTAGAGCCAGGGATAAGGTTAGGTTTTGCATAATGGACATAACATATTAACAATACATCTACTTAATGTAAGTAATGTATCAACAGTACATCTACAAGATATTTACTTCAGTGTATTCAGATGCTGCACTACTGCTACTTCTCTGATATGTTGATGTGTTACTGATACTGTATTAAGAGTTAATCTAGATTATCTATTAAGAGATAATCTACATAGGACTACTCAGAAAAGTGTAAAGTGTTACCCAAAAAAGCAAAGCGAGTGAGATCTGCTGATTGAGTAAGCAAGATGCACAATCCCTAGATCCACCACACAATAACACTTAATGGAGTGGGGGCTGTACTGAGACTGTGTGCTCTCTAAACAGAGGAGAGGAATATATATTATAGGAGAGTAAATTGACCCCCATTAATAACTCTGTTTAAACACTGATTAAGTGTGACCACACTACACACTCATCTTCTTAAGAGAGCTCTCTCTCGCTCTCTCTACACACGCACAGACACACACACACACACACACACACACTCACACACTCACAGACAGTGGAGAGTGGTGATGTTGAGGTGAAGCAGCTGTTGCAGGCTCTCAGACTGCTGCAGAGAGGCTCTTAGTGCTCTTTATCATCTCTTTTCCTTTATTTACCACCCAGCTGACACTTTTATCCTCCAAAAACACCCGCCAGACACTTGCTGTCCAACACAATGACCTTACATTATGACTGTCGTCTCGCTGCCCTCGCTCTTTCTCGCCTGCACACACACATACTTTTATATGCTCTGTCATCAATGGTAATAAAGGACACTGCGTGCAAGGTCATCCTGATCCAGAATGTGGTATTAGAAAGGAGCTAGCAGAGGTCAGAGATCTGTACGTAGCAGATAATGCTACCAGTGGTTGGTGGGTGGATTTTATTTTATTTTTCAGCTGGACTATTTGCTCATATGCTTAGGCTAAGAGTTAGACTAAGCGTTATGACTAGGTTTGGTTTGATGGAAGAAAGCAAACCCATGCTGCTAATGGGGGAATACCACTTTCTTTTAGAATTTTCTATAATTGGACTTCGATGTTCAAATGTATTTGATGATATTTTTGCTGAGCAAATCACACACAAGACATTCTGGATATTATTTTATTCCAGCTTCATTCTTGACATTATAGAGATTTATCAGTCTACAGTTCTAATGCTGTTCTAACAGTCTACCAGTCTAACACTGGCTTTCTTATTTTTTCTCAGTTTCCTGTTCATTTAAAACATGTGAACAGCATGTTAGAATCATTGTATACATTTATCTAGGTTTTATTTAAAATTATTGATACTAAACATTTGAATGTGATTCTATTTTTTTCTAGCTAATCTAGTGAATAAGATTGACAGCAGTGTCTGCCCTGCTACTTAAAAAAAGCAGGCAGCTGTAGCTGCTAAATTACACTAGAGACATCATGTTTACAAACTTACAAATGCTACCAAATGCTTTATTGATAACAGTAAACTTACCAAATAAAAGAAAATATCAGAACTCAGAACTCTATATTTACAATGTATTCATAGTATTTCCAAGTTTTATTGAGTCAGTGTTAGGGGAGCACATATTTTATCATAACTATTAACATTTTTATCTGGGCCAGAAGTATCTCAAGTCTCCTTTTTGTCTAGTGTTATTTTTTTGTGTGAACACATGAATTAGGAGAATCACCATTAAATCTTCTGAGCCAAAGATCAACATTTGATAGATAAAATTTTCTTTTTTTATGTCTGAATTTTGCCTCTTTAGTTTCGAACCAGATCTATGAGTAGTGTTGCCACCTCAGCCCTGTAAAAATCCTGGACACTCGATAAGTCGCTTGATTTTTTACTAAATTCAGTGGACAGGTGGCTACAATGCATGTGTTACATATGTCTTGAGTGGTGCACCTTTCAGAAAGAACTGTCTCTAGAAAGAACTGAACTCTGAGCCAATCAAACCCATTCTTTGAATACAAATCATTTCACTGGATAAAAGGAAGCAGTTTGAAAAGAAATAATAACATGAAAATGCTTGGATTTCATTTCATCTAGTGAAAAACAGGCACCCAAAATCCTGGACAATCTAGGGCAGTGGTCTCCAGCCCTGGTCCTGGAGAGCTACCTTACTGCACAGCCTAGTTATAACTACAATTTGTCACATCTGCTCCAGCTAATCAGCCTCTTCAAAGTCCCTGACTGGCTGGATCAGATGTATTGGAGTTAAGTAGGGAGCAGGGCAGCTTACTGGATACAGGTTGAAACTAAGCTCTGCAGGACGGTAGCTCTCCAGGAGCAAGGTTGGAGGCCACTGATCTAGGGAAATCCTGGACGATTTGCAACTGTAGCTACTAGGTTAATGTAGCTAACAAATAATGGAAGCTTACACCCCTCCAATTTAGCATTGCATACCTAAATCATCACACACTTCCTTCAAACCACGCCAAGTTTTAAAGTAATGTCAGTCTTGCTAAAGTGGTTTGTGACAAAGTATGAGACACACTTGTGCCTACAAAGACGGACAAAAAAGGACAAAATTCAGACTTCAAGATGAAAGTGACCATTATGTTTAGCCATGCTATGTACTTGTGTCCATTTTCTACACTCAAATAAAGATGGTTCTTCAAGTGAGGGGAATTAATCTGTTTAGAACCAAGAGTTCTAAATGGAACCATTTCATTTCATTTTTTTGCACAGTGAAATGGTTCTTCAGAATGTGTTGAATATGGTGTTATACATACATACATACATACATACATACATACATATATATATATATATATATATATCTTTTTTTGGTGCTATACGGAGCCATGTTCAAGATTTCGAAATTTGATATAGACCCAAATACAATATGTTCTCTAACAACCTGAAAAACCATTTCATCATGCAATGAACCATTTAAGCATAAAATTTTATTTTAACTATTATTTAGAACTCATCATTATGATATATAATCATGCTAAATATAACCATTCCCTTTTCTAACCTTTGAAGAACCATCTATTTTAGGAGTGTAGATAACAGCTGAAGCAAACAGGTCTTGACTGTTTACATTTGGGGTAAATGGGAAAACTGTGTACATTTTCTGGCTGAACATTTGCATTAACGCTAATGCTTCTGGACTGAAAAGGCGCAGTGACATATTCAAAAGGCAAGTTACATTTGAAAAAAAAGGTAAATTCGACTCACGCACACATATACAATAGACAGCGCACTGCAAAAATGACATCTTACATCTAGTGTATATATATATATATATATATATATATATATATATATATATATTTATATATATTTCATATTTATCATTTTGAGATTGTTATAAGAATATTGTAAGATTCCTTTATTCATTTCAAGACTTTTATCACCTGCTTTAAGTGATTATATTAAGTGAAATGATCTCATAATATTGGCAGATAGTTTTGCTTGCTATATATATATATATATATATATATATATATATATATATATATATATATATATATATAAATAATTTAGCAAAGTAATTTAAATAATTAAAGTAATTGTTATTTTTAAATTAATTAAATTAAGTATTATTTTAATTAATGTAATTAATTAAATTATTTTAATTTAAATAATTTGATAAAGTACAACCCTATTTCCAAAAAAGTTGGGATGCTGTGCAAAATGTAAATAAAAACAAAATGCAAGGATGTGCAAATAATTGAAACACTATATTTCTTTGAAAATAGTACACAGACAACAAATCAAATGTTGAAACTGAGAAATTGTATTGTTTTTTGAAAAATACATGCCCATTTTGAATTTGGTCAATAACATGTTCCAAAAAAGTTGGGACGGGGGCAAGAAAAGGCTGGTAAAGTTGTATAATTCTAAAAAAAACACCTGGTGGTTAATTGGCGAAAGGTCAGTTACATGCTTGGTATAAAAAGAGCATCACAGAGAGACTGAGTCTTTCAGAATTAAAGATGAGGAGGAGTTCATCATTTTGTGAAAGACTGTGCGAGGAAATAGTGCAACAATTCAAGAATAATGCTTCTCAATACAAAATAGCAAAGAACTTTTGCTTTTCGTCATCTACAGTATATAATATCATTGAATGATATCATTGAGAATCTAGAGAAATCTCTGTATGCAAGGGACAAGGCCAAAAACCAGTATTTGCTGGCCGTAATCCGTGGGCCCTCAGGCGGCACTGCATTAAGAACAGCCATGATTCTATAGTGGGAATCACTGCATGGGCTCAGAAACACTTCTGAAAACCAGTGTATGTGAAAACTGTTCGTCACTGCGTCCACAAAATGCAAGTTAAAACTCTAAAACGCAAAGAAGAAACTAGATATAAACAGGATACAGAAACGCTGCCACCTTCTCTGGGCCTGAGCTCATTTAAAATGGAGAGGGGGAAGTGGAAAAGTGTTCTGTGGTCTGATGAATCAACATTTGAAATTCTTTTTGGAAATCATGGACAATGTGTCCTCTGGGCTAAAGACCAGTCAGCTTGTTATCAGCGTACAAAAGCCAGTATTCATGATGGTATGGGGCGCATTAGTGCACATGGTATGGGTGACGTGCACATCTGTGAAGGCATCATTAATGCTGAATGATATATACATGTTTTGGCAACATATGCTGCCATCTAGATGATGTCTTTTTCAGGGAAGGCCTTGATTTTTTCAGCAACACAATGTCAAACCATATTCTGCATGTATTTCAACAGCATTGCTCCATATTAAAAAAGGCTGCGTGCTAAACTGATCTGCCTGCAGTTCAGACCTTTCACTCACTGATAACATTTGCCGCATTATGAATTGAAAATATGACAAATGAGCCCTCTAACTGTTGAGCAGCTAAAACTCTATATCAAACAAGAATGGGAAAACATTTCACTTTCAAAACTACAGCAATTGGTCTCCTCAGTTCCCAAACACATACAGAGTTTTGTTAAAAGAAGAGGTGATGAAACACAATGGTAAACATGCCGCCGTCCCAACTTTTTTGTAAATGTGTTGTTGGCATCAAATTCAAAATGGGCATATATTTTTCAAAAAACTAAAAAATTTCTCAGTTTCAACATTTGATATGTTCTCTTACTATTTTCCTTTAAAACTATGGTTTACATAATTTGCATGTCATTGCATTATGTTTTTATTTACATTATACACAGCATCCCAACTTTTTTGGAAATGGGGTTGTAGATTTAAAATGATTTCACTTGCTGAGATATCCTTTCTTGCCTTGTGCTGCTTCAGAATGAGATTACATGTAGGACCTCATGACTCAGAGCATGAAGAAAGACAGAGGAAGGAAAGCCAGTACACTCTGTTCATTCATCTGCACAATATGCACTGAGTGATGAGCAGTAGATCTGAACCAGAATATAAGAGAACAAAATGATGTTGTTCTCAGAAACCAGAATTCTAAGAACAGCTCAAAGTGACTCTCTCCAGGCTGCTTTTCACACACCACGAGTAATACAACAACCAATCAAATTACCCTAAAGGAAAAACAAGAAACTTGGATGACTCTTGTTTTCTGTTGGCTGGTGAGATTTGGCTTAGTGTGACTTTTTAAAATCCTATTAGAACAAGTGATCATAAAGAATCATAATTAGAACAAACTCCACTGTTATACAACTGTGTCGTTCTGACTGATGTCAGATGACAGAGTATTCCATTTTTGAGGATTTTTCCTCCCTACTTGCTTCGTGAGCTCTCCTACCTTATAAAATTAGCATGGCACTTGGAATGGAGTAGAGTGGATCAGATGAGAGTAATGGGATTGGGAGTATATGTGCTGTAACACAAAGAAGGATGGGAGAGAGATGAACGCACAAAGCCTGAAGGGGAGAGTAAGAGAGACTGTGTGTGTGTGTGTGTGTGTATGTGTGTGTGTGTGTGTGTGTGTGTGTGTGTGTGTGCTCTCTCCTTTCTCGTTGATCATGCTGTCAGAGTAGGAGCAGAAATGGGTATTCAAGGGCAGTGTGCCTTCGTCTGCTGCTGCTTTCAGTTATTCCCCATAAAAAAAGTTTCAGCTAGAACTGAGATTAAGTTCTCAGTGCTGTTTCTCTCTCTGTGTGAATGAAGCTGAGCCTTTGGCTGTTTCAGAGAAAGAAGAAAAAAAAATTAAATGTTGATTTATTAGCGGTCAAGGCCTTAGCATAGATCTCTGTGTTTAGCAGGTGAAGGTGTCAATCCAGGGCTGATTATAGTTTGTGTGCAGGTGTATACCTCTGCATTGAACTAAACCTCTTACACTCTGTAATTATTTCTATTTATCATGAAACATTATTGACCAAGAGCGCTAGAAGCTAAGGGATAGCAAGGAAATATAAATATATCTTTAAACCTAAAGATAACTTTAAAGCTACAATATGTAAGTTTCAGGGATTTGGAGGCCTCTCAGTATAATGTAGATTCTGCATTTGAGAAATAAACATTGAACTGGAGCCCCTTTTTGAACTTGTGCATGTGACATTGATATGTGAAGATGTATGATGTTGTCCGAAAAACTCGAAATCCAATGTGACTGATGCCTCTGACGTTTAAATTAGGGTGACTTGCAGCAGACAGAAAGTGTGTTTTTTTCTCTTGACTCAGTAGTACTACTTACATATTGCAGCTTTAAGTGCTCAGCTACCTTGTGGGAGATGGCATATATATGTATGTACTGTAGTTAAAAATATTTTGTACTTGCACATGCATAGATCCAAGATATAGCCCAAATTGTGACGATTTGAGCAAAATGCTTTCCTAAAGGGCGATTCCACTCATTTTTCAAAATGTCTGTGTAATTCAGTGGTTGAAATGTACAAAGTCATTCAGAGTGGTGATGTGAAAGGCTCATTGCAGAGAAATGTACTAACTCTAGATGTCTACACAGTAGTGGTAGGGACCAGGGCTCACAATGCAAATATAGCCATTTCATTTACTATACAAAATGACTACGGAACCTACACATGTCTTCTGAGTTTTATATGGAATGTTGTTGATGGTAAAATAGCAGCAAATCTCAAAAAGGAATACATTTTTTGGGGACTATTTTGCCTTACAACACCTTGCATGTACCTCTCCACCATGCATGAATTAAAACAAAATGTTTTAGACCAAAACATAATCTCAAAGCCATCATTAAACAATGTCTCAGACAGTGGAAAACATATTTACCATTTAAACATTTACCTTTAAACATAACCATTTTGTTTAAAACCTTCTGTGAGGGAGCTTTCAGAGGCGTTAAACTCTTCAGACGTCTGGTTCCTATCACCACCACTGTGAACATAGTCCATCTGTTGTCATGCACAATTTGTTATCCCTCTACCCCATTCATCATCAGTCAGTTTCTGACCAGTGGACTGTTGTTGTTCAGATATTATTTCGGTAGTGAATCATTGTCAGCATGGTAGTGACACCAGCATGGTACTGTGGTACTAGTATTAGGTGTCGCTGGGTTTTTTACACCTGTCATCATCCCTGCTGGGTTGAGAGTCGTCCACCACCCAAAAATATCCAGCCAAGAGCAGCTCTGTGGTCAGGAACTGACCATTAATGTAGGGCTAGAGGATGACTAATACTAATTGTGCATACAGATGAGCTATAGACTCTAACTTTACACCAGCACGGGGGAGCTACAAAGTAGGGACTTCTGATTAAGTCAAGTTAAAGTTTATTTTTACAGTAGTTTTTATAACCGCCTTTGTCACAAAGCAGCGTTACAAAAAACATTGGGTCTGAGCCCGAAATCAACAAGCCAAGAGCGACAGTGGCAAGACAAAAAACTTTCTGTAAGAGCAAGAGGAAGAAACCTTGAGAGGAACCAAGGCTCAAAAGGAGAACCCATCCTCCTCTGGTCTGCAAAAGATGGCAAAAATAATAACACAACCAGAGCAGTATGAATAAAAAAGAATACAGATACAATAGTGAATATACAGAGAAATAATAAAGAAACCATCCTGTCATTGGACAGAAGTATTTAGATTAACTGATGATGACGAGTGTTAGAGGCCTTTCACACACACAGTGAGAAACAGATCTATGAAAATCAGTAGCTGTGAGCAGGTCTAGCAAATTATGATGGATTGATATTAACACCGTGAAGCTGTCCATTATGTTACTTGGTAATCATGAGGTAATAGAAGATGAGTGTAATCAGCAAATTCTTTCTTTAATTAGCCCACAGATCTTTGTGTTGGTTATTGTGAGATGGTCCATTCAAACGAGGATTAATTGTCTTACGCCCTCAGTACATTGCAATAACACCTGATAAGTCTGTAATACATCTTAAAGGACTATACAGACAGACTATACAGTCTCTCTGGGATTCTGGTTCCTTATAGCTAATCTCTGTAGTTCTTATCCTTCAGAAAATAGGATCATACACTGTGATCTTGTAAGAGCTATAGAGAATTGCATAGTGATACATTCTGGAAGGTCAGCATTTGCTCATGCACATACAAAAGGACTTTTATCAGTTTTATCAATAAAACGTATAATTCCTTGATATTTCATGTATTCTTCAAAAATCCTGTTTGTGAACCTCACAAATGTCATATTTCTTCATATTTCTTGGTCATTAGGTAAATAACAATTTTATATCCAGAATCTTCATTAATGGGGCACAATATATATATATATATATATATATATATATATATACATATATTATGGCATGCCAAACAGGAAATATTTAATGAACATTGATATATATGGATTGAATTTTGATATATATTGAATGAAAGTCGCTGTTGAAGGGTTGAGGATGGCCAAGAAAAACTGTACATCAATAAACGGGCATTAACAAACTCCAGGTGGAGCTTAAAGGAAGGGAATTCTGATAAAGTGACCAGTATCTATACACAGTGATCCAATGGACAGAGTGACCTGAGAGTGGCTGATATATGATGTGAAGACACAGATGGGTGGAGTTTCAATATATACATAATTTGACATGGTGCAGATATATACAATGAACTTTGATATATATGGAATGAACTTTGATATATATATACAATGAACTTTGACATATATGGAATGAACTTTGATATATATACAATGAACTTTGATATATACTGAATGAACATTGATATATATGGAATGAACATTGATATATATGGAGTGAACATTGATATATATTGAATGAACAGAGAGTTTAGACAGAGAGGGACTTTTGGGGTTGTGTGTGTTGTAGCCTTGCAACAACAGACTGTTTACATTGTTATTTGTTGTTATGTTGTTGTTCTTCAGTTACAGTGTGTGTATGTGTTTGTTTACTCTGTTATTTTGTGTCCAGCTCAGAGTTAGGGAGAGTGTGTTTGTGTTTGGTGACCCTCAGAAGAAAGAGTAGGGCTAGGAGTGACCTACCTCAATTTTCAGTTGCTTTTCAAGTGGCACTGTTTTCCCTTGCTCTCAATAAAAGAGCTTTTTTCAAACAGAAGTTATGGCCTCATCTGACTCTTCTTCTGCACCATGTCAAATTATGTATATATTGAAATTCCACCCATCTGTTTCTTCACATCATATGTCAGCCACTCATCAGATCACTCTGTCCATTGGATCACTGTGTATAGATACCGGTCACTTTATCAGAATTCCCTCCCTTTAAGCTCCACCTGGAGTTTGTTAATGCCCATTTATTGATGTACTGTTTTTCTTGGCCATCCTCAACCCTTCAACAGTGACTTTCATTCAATATATATCATAGTTCAATCCATATATATCAATATTCATTGTATATATATCAAAGTTCATTATATATATATATATATATATATATATATATATATATATATATATATATATGAGGGAGGACTCTATATATTAATGTTCAGAAGTTGCTTATAGTACTTATTCCAACATGAGCCATTTTGTACCTCTTTATGCATTTGTGTTTTTTTGGATCATGCTTTCTATGGTTATGTAATTAATATTATAATAATAGTATTTTTTATTTAAAGCTCAATTCATGACATTAAAATATTCATAAACCAATGTTATGTAATTTTAAATATATAACAAACTACATCACATCTCTGCATGGCTTCATTATTGACTGCTTTCTGATGGCTAGTGTGAGTAAAGAATGGAGTGAATTAATCATCACTGGGAAAGCTAATGTGCCAAAACCATTGTGTGTGGTCTGCGTAGAGAAAATTCCGAATGAGACAATAAAGCTGTCCAATTAATTCACCATTTGTAAACAAAACACTCCTTGACAACAGCAAAACAGGCGTGTGCTTCACGGCATCATGCCCCCCCCCAATAATTAAATTACTAGCATTTTGGACACTTCACAAAAAAAGCATTTCCTAAAAGTCACAAATAATCAAAACCAATCATTTGGCTTCAAGAAAGTATGCAACCACTGTGATACTTGGGTGTTGTTAATAATCTGGAAAATCTGCTGTTGATAAAGTCAAAATCCAACATCCTGCACAGTAGCAGATACAGTCAATCGTACATAGAAAGCTTTGACAGCAAAATTAAAAAGGCTTCATTACAAAATGGCAACCTTTATCAACCAACTCAAACATCAAGGTCACACGTAGAGAGTTGAGTCACTAACTGAGTATTGATTCATGTTTTCATGGTGCTATGATGATGGCAAAGTTCAAAGTGTACAGGTTCAAAGAGTGCAGACATTTCAATACACGGCAAAACAAGAACATAAACTTCACTGTTTATGTGACTGAGGAGTTCATGATTGCAGAAAAGTAGAAGGTTTTCGTCTGTCCAAGTGAACATGCTAATATTTATCCAATCAAGTGTGCATTTCACTCTGTGAGAAGGCGATGTCAGAAACCCCTCAACGCCAGCAAACAACAAAGGCTCGGCAAAGTGCCTCAAAGGACGATGATATAAAAATGATGTCATCAAAGGAGTGCAAGCTTAAAGACAGACTTTTGTGCTTCTTTGGATGTGAACAGAGTAAGAATGAGCCAAATTGGTCCATCAGAATCTGAGAAAGCCATGGTTTCATTCCCAAAGAGATTTCCAAAGGCTATGCTTAATAATCCTAAATACCATAATGCTATGCTATAGCCAGCTCCTCAAAACAGCCTGGAGTAACACTCTTTCCCACACTGGCGCATGATAACTGGCATCACAGGTTCAGCAGAACTGTGAGTTGTGAGCACCGTTTCTGTAGATTATGAATGTAAAACTGACCTTTACTTGTACACTGTGTGTAAGGCATGTATCTTTTATTCTAATTTACATGAAATATTATGCCCCATTGTTTTCTTCCCACCAGATGTGAGGCTAGAGGTGCTAAAACTCCAAGATGATAGCACACACAGAGCAAGAATGATGAACAACGATGAATAATGATTATGAATAAACAGGAAGTCACTTCCTTTTCCTATATACAACACTTGTATAACATATACAGTACATTACTGTTATGTGATCAACATTTTAATACAACAATAAGCTGACACTATTACTATTTTGATGGGAGTTTGAGTGTGGTGACTGTGGGCAGATTTCTTAATACTTTTTGTTTAACATCCAAATACCTTATAAAACCCTGTTTTCGTTTCTTTTCTTAAAATGAGACTTAATCAATCAGTAAAGAGTTTCTCTAATGGAAATTATGTGAATTCCTTATTTAATATATAAATAAATAAATAATAATTCTGTCATGCACTTCCAATCAATTTTACATTACATTACTTGGCACCATATCTGGCTCCATTTTAAGATTAAACCTTATTTGACCAAGACTTTTTTTTTATAGCAGACCTAATTTACTGATACATGCACTCTTAAAAAAAAGGTTCCTAAATGGTTCCTGACTTGGATGTAGATCTAGGAAAAATCTTTAACTGGTATAGAAGCTTCACATTATGGAGGTTCTTTTACCCTATGGAACCGAGCATCTATCTCGCGATCCATTCTAAAAGTTTGATGATGTTCTCTTTGAATCATTTAAATCTGACACCAGAGGAGTTACAGTGTGTGTCCATGTTTACCAGAGTGAAATGTGTCATGCAAAGGTTTGGATCCCCCTGTTCAAATGACATTTTGTTGATTTTCCAAGTGAAAATATGTCACACATCCTCTACAGAGAACACACTTCTTGTGTTTTATTTTTTCCCATATGTTACACTCAACAAATAACTAGAAATTGTGCACTAAACTTTGCAGGAAAAAAGGTTATATTTTAGTGTGTTCGCTGTAGAGGATATGTTTTGAGTTAGAAAAGCAACAAAATGGGTAATTTAACTGGTGGCGTTTTGCATATCAGTGTATATTCCTATTAATGTGGTTTCTTGCTCAAAGAGTAGTTATTATAGTAGTAGAGATCATGTTATTAATAGAGATGAGCTGATTAAACAGCAAAAATAGCCATTTCTATCGTTCTTAAAGGGTTAAACTTTTAAAAGGTTCATCACATTCATATGTCATTTAAATTTTTATTTTTTTAAAGAACCATCCACTGAAATCATGGTGGTTTTTCTATGGCATCACTCTAAAGAACCTTATGGCACCTTTATTTTTAAAGGCAACCCTGATTGTTATAATCTTGACCTACAATTTAAAAATGTAAACCAAGTAAGATACTTTATTTAGCAATAAAAAGACAAAATTTCTCTATTAGTAGGATGCAACCGTTTGTCCATCTTGTCCATTGAGTAAAGAGCAGTGAGCAAAAGATCTAATTTAACTAATATATACAATTCAGCTTCCAACATTCCAATTAGAGCATGACTTCATTGAAGAGAAAGACTTTCTTGAATGTGTTTTTCTTCCATAGGACCAGAGGAACCATGTGACATCATCACAATGAGACGATGGTGATCTATTTGTAGAGGGACTTTGCCTGTTTGTTGTGTTTCATCATAATAAACAAAGCATTTCGGTTTGGTTTATACATCACATTTTAATAGTACTGGACATCTACATTATTTTAAGCTATACAAGTCTTAACAGTCAGGCTTCCCTTTAAGAGTGTCTAAATAAAGTAGGGCACAATCACACTGTATCACGCAATTAACTGTGAAGCTGGTTATCAGTGCAGCTTGGTTGTGTATGTGTCTGTGAGTGTGCGTGTTTTATCAGCTTTGTTCTCTCCTACTTAAAATACCTCAGTGCTGGTTTGTGTAGCACTGCAGGCTACAGCACATATCTGTTTCCACTGGGCCCAGCATCAGACAGAGAGGAAAAATGGAGAGAGAAAAGAAAGAAGGAGGATTAGAGAAAGAGAAGAGAAGCACCTCACCTCCTAGAACCTCGACTAGCGCACAAATATATATTATCGCTGTCTAAAGAAAAACAAGTATCTCCATTTTTGTCAATTTTTAGTTTTCTGCACCATTTGAACACAGTGGTTGTCCTTTACATCGAGTGGAAATTTCATGATGAATGGGCCAGTGGCAATGCTCTAAAATTGCTTGGAATAAAATATCTTCAGACTGACTTGGAGATACTTGTTTTTCTTTGCAAGGCTCTCTGTTTACCTGTTGGTCTACATCCCAAGCCTCACCTATGGTCATGAGCTTTGGGATGACTGAAAGAATGAGATCGTGGATACAAGTGGCAGAAATTTGAGCTTTCTTCAGAGGATGGTGGGCTACACTCTTCTTGATAGGGTGAGGAGCTCGGTCATCTGGGAGGAGCTCAAAGTAAAGCCACTACTGAGAGGAGCCATTTGAGGTGGTTCGGGCATCTGATCAGGATGCCCCCTGGCCACCTCCCAGTGGAGGTTTACCAGGCATGGCCTATTGGGACGAGACCTTGGGGTCATCCTAGGACCCACTGGAGTGATCATATCTCCAAGTTGGCCTGGGAGCTGCTCAGGGTCCCAGGAATGAGCTGGAGGAAGTTGTGGGGGACAGGGTCGTCAGGGATTTTCTGCTGACCCTATCTGGATTAAGTGGTTAAAGATGATGAATGAATGTTTTTCTTTGGACAGTGACAATATACTCTGAAGTATACTACAGTATCTGATACAGAAATATTAGATGAGGAGATATAAGACATTTTCTGCAGTAAATCTTCCACATATTGACCTACAGGGGAAACAGAAACTGCTACAGAACCATTACTGTACAAAATAAAGTTTGATGTTTACAACATATAACACATTTCTTCCTACTTTAAGAGATGAAACAACTTCTTATCTGACTTTATTTGCTAGTTTTATTGAGAATGGAACAGAAGTGGTGCACACAAGCAGCCTGGAGATGTGTTGGGAGCAGTGAACCACATCACTGTTAATGGATTTGTTCTGCATATTCGCTTTCCTAGACTCAGATGAAGTCTTGTATTGACCCAGATAGCACCGTCAATTGGCATCCTCCACTGAAAATCATTTTTAAGTCTCTAACTAGACTTGATCTATGTCTGAGTTTCCATTTATCCCATTAGTGGCATGCTGCTGTTTGTCACAGATACTTATTCTGATAATTAGCTCCTTCTTGAGTAATTTATTGCAATAACGAAAGCTGCCTCTGGAAGAAGCAGTGGAAGATCTAAGGGGAAACCCCATAGACACAAACACAGATTTAGAATGCGTCTGCTTTTTTCAAACCCCAAACTCCCAGTTTTGCGCAACTGAAATACAAATGGAATAAACGACAAAAAAAAAAACACTTTCACAGGATTTTTGTCCATTTCATTAGCATGTTTATACTTTGTACGTCACTTCGTTGCTTGGGCTTCCATTTTCTTGTGAGTGGAGGCAATAAAGGTCAAGAAGAGGTCCTTCGTAGAATATAACATCAATTAACATACTGCATGTTGCAGTTCAACATCAGAGAACTCATCATAAGTATACAGAAAGACATAGAACACATGTATCACTGATTTGACCAATCAATGCTGTCCTCACACAGGCTTCACAGAATGTTAGCAAAAATTCCCATTCAGCCTAAAGATCTAATGAGAAACTGTGGTGCACAGATAAATTGTCAGAACACCTACCTTTAGAATGTATTACTCATTTAAAATGATATATGATATTTATTTTGGTAACACCTTATTTGGAGTGGTCCTTTATAGATTAGTAATAGACTCTTAACAGATTATCAGTAACACATCAACAACATATTAGTGAAATAGCAGTAGTGAAGCATTTGAATACATTGAAGTAAATATCTTGTAGATGTACTGTTGATACATTACTTACATTAAGTAGATGTATTGTTAATATGTTACTACCATTACTCAAAACCTAACTTTACCCAATTTTACCCAAAACCTAACCCTAACCCTGGTCCTAATCTTAACCCTTGTATGTTTTTGATACGTTACTAAGATTCTGTTGAGTGTTTGTTTCATCTGAAAGGACCACTCAAAATAAAATATAATGTATGACCTGTAGGGGCAGAAATTTAAAAAATGGTGCTGCAAGAAAACACACCAGTGGGAAACAAATTGGTACGCTTCGGCAAATACATGAGGATATGTGACATGTGTGCTTTCAAGAAAACTCTTGAATAACTTTCAAAGATGTGATGCTGTTAACTTCACAAACTTTTTTCAGTTCATCGACTTTGTCTTGCTCTAAAAGGCTTGTTGTTGTCATAGCATGTAGCAACTGCTAGCAAAAATATGTTTCCTGTCAGGCATACTAAAATGTATTCATATGGACATGCAGCAAGGGACCCACAAAATCCTGATAGATGTGGCCAGTTCAGGTTGTGATGAGATGTTCCATGTCTATGTGGGCGGAGCATCTGAGGCTAACACTAGGATAGCTCAGGTGTGGCTTTTTGTTGTGCAGTAGTGCTAATGTTGGCACGATGGTATGTTCTTCCAATTCTGATGTTGCTGTTTATTCCAAACCACTTAGTTTGCTAGTGCTTTGTAAACAATTGTTATGAAGGCGCACACGCATAGGTGCATGGATAGGTCATTTGGGACAACAAAAACACAAACAAAAATATACGAATAATATATGTAGCATTGCTATCGGAATAAAACATTGTATCTCCATTTGTCATTTTCACTGTCCAGTCCATGTAGTCCATACATGGAAACTAAGCTAAATAATAGCCTATAAAACAGCCTATTTTGAATACATTGTTTCTGTGAGGTCACTAAAAACATCACATATGCTTATGTCCACCTATTCAGCCTACAGCGCTTTAACTCCGCCCACTCACACTGAAATTATAAGGAGTGTTTCAGCATGGACTGCTTTTTGAATGAAGCACAATGCAGGGCAGCCAATCAGAGCAGAGCTCATTTTTATATATCAGTCTTAAAGACACAAACAGCCTGTTCAATCCTAACAGATAAAAATTGGTTGGAAAATGGTCATAAAAAATGAGTCATGACTATTTTTGGTACATAAAATCACACTTAAAGCTGCAAGTGGACCTCAAGGGGAAAAAAAAAATATGAAAAACTCCCTTTAAGTCGAGCCCATCGCTGAAAACGTGATTTATTGTGTTTACTTAAATTCAAATGTGTACTTCATTTGCACATGAATACAATTTATTACACGAGCATAATTATTGCCTGAAGTATGTAAACTGAAAGACAAAATTTTGATGTAATATATTGTATTCATATGGAAATGATATACACATTTGAATGAAGTAAACTCAATGACTTTTTTCTCTATGTAGTTTTCAGCCGAAACCAACCAACATAGAAAACAGCTTGTACAATATAAATGTGTGTCAGTAGCGAATGAGGACGAATGGCTCTCAAACACACACATACACATGGGTGTGCAAACCCACACGCACACACACACACACACGCATTCCTGCTCTCCTCTCTTTGACAAGCTTTTCTATGTAAATGCAAGTTGAAACCGAGAGAACTAATTTATTTTCCGTTGCTTTTATAAAGCGGAAAGATAATGAGTCTCCGGTTTTACAGACAGAAAGTGACAGAGCAGAAACTTTATTATGCTGTAGATTAGCCTGCATATGGGTTTTGAAGAGCGTGAGGATGTTCATTTTTTCCCTTTATTTGAGAATCTGTCATGTTTAATTTAATTCATCTACAGCTCTCTCTCCTTTAATTTCTGTTGTGCGAGTCTTACTTCTGTTCTAAATTGTTTTCTCCTAATGAAAAGAAGCTGGAACGCAAAAAATGCACATCGAGCTATAATGTAAAATAAAGGGGAAAGTTGAGCCTTGATTGGGTCTGATACTAATCTCATAACTGTTCCATTTCATCACACGCACACTTTATTAATTACAGAAGGTACTTCATAAAGACTGAAGAGTGAGAGACAGAGCTCTGAGCATCAGACTGTAAAGGTGGACAGAAAGCAGGATTGGATGTTTAGTAAGGCCGTTTTAATGAGATTGTGGATTGAAGCGTAGCGGAAAGTGGTCTCAGTGCAGGTAGTCTTTATTTTTTTCTGTCCCATGTCTTTCTCTCTCTCTCTCTCTCTCTCTCGCTCTCTCTCTCTCTCTCTTCTCTCTCACTCACTCACTCACTCATTCACTCTCACACAGACCTTTGGGTCTACAAAAAAAAAGGAAAGACAAAGACAAAGTTTCACCCGTTCAGTCTCTGTAGTCTCTGTAGTCTCTGTCGGTTTAAGCTGTTAATTAGTAATGGTGTACAATCCTTCAACAACTCATTGTAAGGGATTGAAAAAAAAAAGAATCATAAGAAAAAAAAATAATCAGAAGAATCCATAAATCAGAAACAGTAAGGCTCAGATGGGATGGTGAGTGTGCTGTTTGGAGTCTAGTATCACTGACTTTGCTGCTCCAAACACCAGACTGTTGTCAATTTATTATACCTCAACCTTGCATCTACACTTATTGGCCATTTTATTGGAAACTTGGTAGGTCTACAATTAATGATTATAGCCAATCTGTTTCAGCCCCTCTCTGCCCTATCCATCAGTGGAAAAAGACCACCATAAGGCCATCGCTGACCAGATATCATTGGAAGGTGGATGTGATGAAAACAGAGATTATCATCATCATCGGGATAGTATTGGGCTTCACATCCAAGGACTTTGAATCATTACAGAAACATTACATGCTAAAAATGTTAATTTTTAATAAAGGAGAATTTCATTGATTAATCCACATTTCAGTATAATTCAGTCGTCATTCAGATTGGTTTGATGGTTCAACTGCATGACTCAGACTTCTTTACAGTGGTGGTGAAAGGAACCAGAGGTTGCAACATCTACAACACAAATATAGCCAGTTTATTTACTATTCAAAACAACTAGTGAACCTACATGTGTCTTCTGAGTTTTTATATGTAATGTTGGTGATGGTAAAATAGTGGTAAATCTGGAAAAATAAGTTTTCTTCAGTGACTATTTTGCCTTAGAACACCCTGCATGTAACTCTGTGCCATGAGTGTATTCAGAAAATTTATTTTTGGCCAAAATCTCATCTCAATATTATCATTAAGATGTATTAAATGCTTTAGATAGCTGGTTTCTATCAACACCACTGTGAACAATTCTGAGTCAGTAAGTTTCTCTACAACACAGCATTTCCGACCAATCCACTCTGAATCCACTTAGTTGTTTACATCTTTGCCATTTTATTATGCAGAAAATTTGATAAATCAGTGGAATTCCCCTTAGTGCCTATAATGAATAGGGGTACTGATAAATGCATCTTCTTTTAGAAGCCAGTAATTCTGAGAGGGGGAGCACAGTGAAACCCTTTAGCAAGAGAAACACTATTAAATAATATTTTCTGTATATAATTTTTTGATAATTGTAGCTAAAAGGAAACCACAGTATTAAAATCGAACATGTCCAAAAGGGTCTTTAAACATTTTGTAAATATTCAAATTTACTAATTGAGGGTGGGGCTTCTATAATCCAGACCCTGATCAAGGGCGGGGCTTCTGGTATATAAGCACTGGGATAGAATGTGTCGGAGGTCCTTTTTGTTTTACCTGAATGCTTTGCAGCCAGCAAACCTAAATACAAATGCTGTTTTAGAAGCCGGTAATTATTGGTGACAGCTGGAGATTAACCATAGGGTGTCACTAATGGAGTCACTTTAAAAACTGAGCATTGTTATTTTATTCACTATCTATCTATGTGTTGTTGATGTGATGCAGCTTCATGGCTGACCATTTTCAGCACATCATGGTAGTATCTGGCGTTGGTACAAGTGTATCAGCAGGCCTGTGCACAGAGATTTTAAGGCGGAGGAGCTCAAAGGCATAAAGGGGCAATGTGAACATGACCTAAACTTTTACCTTTACAGCAGTCTGTAAAAAAATTTTATCAAGGGAAACAATGTAGTTATATTTCAGAGAAAATCAAATGCCAAAAAATACTACTAAATATTACTAGTGAACCCCTTATGTGGCCAGTTTATACGTTTTATTACACACTTCTATAACCTAAGAATAGCTCAACTAGTTTGCAGTAAAGTCCACACTCCAGTGGACATGTCTGTTACATTACTGACTAAACCTAACCAATATGAGCCAGCCAGTTATAGCTGTATTTAAGGGCACCACAGAGTCTGGCATACATCCTTATTTTTTTTTTGCCAAAAAACGACTTTTAGGAAATTATAAACTCCCCTTACCATGTTCAGTTTACTTACATGTTCAGTTGTTGTCCAAAATAACAATATGACAGTGTGAGACTCTCAGTGTGATGCATGCATTTGTGACAGGTCAGAGTTATTGAGGGGAAATCTGCACCAGAGGAGGCATCCAAGAACAATGAAGCTTGTGGAACCCAAGCTGACCCACTAGTATAAGCTACTACTCTAAGCTGACTAATAATCATGGTGATATATGGGAGTACAGTGGTTCTTAAACTGGTTCTCAGAGCCCACCAGACACTCCAGATATTTGTTCTGTCCCTATGTGTTGAGAGTTGGGATTAAGCAAAAGCTCACCTAGGGGTGAGCAGTTGGACATAAGGGCATCAGAAAATAATAGCGGTTTTCTTAACTTTTAAGAAATTTGTATTTTCTTAATGCATCTGTGTGAAGGTTAGATTAAAGCACAGGTCTAAAGCAAGCACCTGATTTGTTTTGGCAGGCATCAAACAGTAAAGTACACTTTCAAAGGGTTTTATAAGATTTTAATTGCGGCGTGCAGTTGCAAACGTGCAAGAGCTTTAACTTCAAAGCAGAAGACTTGAATTCGATTTAAACATGAATCCCGAGGTAACTAGGCAACTACAAACAGGTATCAGAATTTAGATAATTAGGCAGTGCTTTGATATCCCTTTTTTATCCAATAAATAAATCTAATTCAATTAATGTCATCATTGTGAATCAATCCAATTCAATTAAAGGTCACCACTGTCAGTCGTGTACACTACATGAATCTTACTGCATTTACATACATCTGCTCAATATGCCATAGTTCTGGCTCTCCAGAGGGATAAAAATACTGGACAGCCATTATAATCAACATGATTTGCCCTAAAGTCAAGACTTCAAATAAACTTTGGTTTGGTTTATTCACATTTTTATTTTTTGAAAGTGATAATACATCTGTAACATTTTTTTAATTTGCTGCTGTCGGAACAAAACCTCGTATCTCCATTTTTGTCGTTTTCAGTTTTTGATATAATCCAAAATGTTGGTTGCCTTTTACGCTGTGTGTAAATTTCACAATGAATGGGCCAAAAGAAATGGCCCAAAATTACTTTGAAAAAATTCTGGTTCCGCTGATGTACATTAAAAGTAAAGTATGTTTTTTACTTCTCCTGTAAAGTTACCATTTTGGAAGTTTTTTTTCCGACAGCAGCGAACTGCTACCTTACTTAAAAACCTTCTGAAGCAAAATCTTTTAGCACATGCTGTAGTGTCTGATTCGTGTAAAAGATTTCCCAGTGAAACCTGATAAGCCTCTTGATTCTGTGGCGTGGGAGAGAAAGAGAGAACTGCAGTCTTTTACAGCTTTTTCTTCTGTCAGTGTTCTTAAATAGCGTCCTGGGGATTTTATATGGCAGTGCAGTAATGTCCCGAAGACTTTCCAGTGCACTTTGTGTTGTCGCTGAAAGACATTATTTGAATATTTGCATTCTGAAAAGATGACACTAACACACAATGCTGGAACTGGCCTTGCCCTTAATAAATGGTTCACGACTTGGATGCACGGTTCTCAGAAAAACCTTTACATTATTTGGAGATTTTTAAAACTTTAAAAAGTTTCTTCACTCCCATTTACAGAAAGAACTATCCATCAAAAGCTCTTTACACTGTTAGAAATAAAGATTCTGTGCAGGTACATTTTTCATTCATCAAGGTACAAACAATGTAAATGCTTTTTAAGACATTTGTAGTATATAACAACTACTTGATCATAAAGACTTTGTAGCAGTCGTAAGTCAGAAAGATTGGTTCTGAGAAAAACAAAATCAAAATTGAGCACCAAGGCTTGTAATTGTAATGTAGCTTTTATGTCTGAGATGAGGTTCGCCTGTCTCGCATGGAGAGACGCTTTGTCATGGAGTTTGATTTAAAGCCTCACTGTCAAATTCTAGCTTCTGTGAAAAGGTGAAATGAAGTCATGTGTTGATGTTTTTGCCATGTGAGTAGCAGCTTTCCTAAACACATTCCAGTCAATTCTACAGTCCTGGAGTGCCATTTCAGCACCTGAGGGACAGATTCTGATGTGCTCTGTTTTGATGGTGCCTTGTTCCTGCAGCATTCTACGTGCTGGCAGTGGGAACAATGAGATTGATTATACTGTCCGAGTTGGGCCTCAGGATAGATTTGTTAGAATCCCATATGTCGCTGTAAATGTGGTCTAATGATGTTCCCACTACAAACTGGACATGAGACATTTAAAGGAGCATTGTGATATAAAACTAGCATTTAACACATTTTTGCACAGCAATGTTATTTCATCGAATACCCAGGCTGCATTGCACAAACACATCATACCATTTGGAATCCCAGCACTGCTCAACCAGTTCTGACTGCCAGCCTGACCATTGTTCTATAAGCCAATACATACAGCCCAGCTAGCTTTAATTTAACTATTAAGATTTTGCTTTGTAAATAAACAAGATTTTTTGTTTTTCAAAGAAATGATTTTTTGAAGAATGTCAGTGTACCTGGGTGTGGAAATATGAAGAGGCGATTGTTAAAGCCAGAGTGCAGTTTTTAAGTGTTTTCCCAGAAAAAAAAAAGGTTGAACTTGACAAAAGGTTAGCTATTGGAAAGGATGTTAGTACGACAGAGAACAAATAGCAATATATTTAAATGTTTATGGGCGTGCAAAATTTCTAACTAGAGGACTACTAGAGATATTTCAAAGCTGTATCACTGGCATGTCCAGGAAAGCAGATTGTAAATACACCAGTGATTCTACCTTTATTCAGCACAAAATGGTTAAAAAAATGGTAAAAGCTAATTTTAACTTTTAGCTTGTTGTCACAGTTAGCAATTTACAACAAGATATTCGGCTTCCTAGTAGTAATGTTAGCTCTGTTGACTTGGATGTACAGTTGTAGCAGAAAACTTTACATTATGTGGAGGCTTTTTAAACTAAAATGTTGGTTTCCTTCTTCATTTGCCAGCCAGTTGGAAAAAAAGAGGAAAAAAAAAAAAAAAATTACGCCCCAAAGCAGTTGTAGTTTTGCAAAAGTTACTTCCATCTTTGTGATACGTCAGCAGAAGGAGGGAATTCCTGGTCTTTAAACCAGAAACTCTCACTTTAGAGACTGTTTAGCTGCTGTAGGATGTTTACAACAGATGTAGCAATAGTTACATTTTTCATTTCATCCAGAGTGCCCCTTTATATGAGACTAATATAGTCAATTAAAGTCATTTGAGAATAAAATATCCATCATTTTGACTTGCTAATGTCTTGTGTACGTATTTGTAGTAGAATATTAGTTCTACACATTGTGTTTAATGGTAACTGCTCTTTTCCTCATTTACTTTAAATCTGTGTTTGTATTTATGGCTACTCTGTCTCATAAGTATCCTTGCTGGTTTTACAGTGCTTGAGTTTCTGTAGACAGAAATAGCTTTAGAAATGAATGCCTCTTTGTAAAGGGAAGTTAATTGAGATATGCTTCCTTATTTATTTGCTTTGATGTCTTTAATATGATACACACACTGATATTACATACTTGCTTTTTGTGGTGTTTGCTCTTGCCAATTAAGATCCTGATCAATACCGTTTTTTATATACACATATATATATATATATATATATATATATATATTCTGTTTGGAAAACACCAAACATTTAGGACCGGATGTGAGACAGCTGTGTAGACAGTAAGAGTATGCACGGCTCACACTGCGTGTTTTATAAGGTTGAATGCCTGTAAATCTTTCTATAAAATAGCTTCTTTTACCTGATCAGGACTTTAGTAAAATCTTCGGTAACACTTTGTTTGGAGTGGCCCTTTCTAGATGATTGATAAACTCTTTATCAGAGTATCAGCAACACATCAACAAAATATCATTGAAGTAGCAGTAGTGAAACATCTGAGGATACTGTGGATATGTTACTTAAATTATATAGGTGTATTGTTAATATTTTATGCAAAACCCAACCTTATCCAGCCTAACCCAAAACCTAATCCTAACCCTAATCCTAAACTTGGAATCCTCAGTTCTTCTGCCATCAGTTGATGTGGAATAGGCAGGCTTGAATCACAAGTTATAGTCCTCTGGGCACAAATGTTTCATGGGCCTGTATCTGGGTACCTTTGTTGGGTGAGGAGGGATGTTTTTGTAATGTCACAGCAGGTTACATGAGGACTATGCAACACCGAGATGGCACTGACCATGGTGTTGGACACATCACTGCTGTATGTGCTTTTTTTTTCTATTAAGATAAAAGAATAGAAAAATTGAGCATGTGTTAAAGAGAACACAGTTTCAGATACACCCAAAGCATACTGCCATGGTGGGCATAGAAAAAAATACACACACACACACAGACATACACACACACACACACGTATATATATATATATATATATATATATATATATATATATATATATATATATATATATATATGTATATATATATATAATTTGTATTTTACCTCTGATGGCTTCAAATTCAAGGTATGTTCATAAGAATACTAGCTCACTGCTAAAAAAATGGAAAGCTTGATCAAAGTAATGGCAGATATGCTATGCAGTGATTGAATGAGAAAATGAAGCGGACCTTTAGGAAAGCTATGGAGCGCATTCCAGATTAGTGAAGTTCCCACCTAAGCAGCTGTTTAGGTTTTCAGGTTTTCTCAAAATTGCCCACGGGGGTCCCCTTAGTGAAGGCGTGGCCATAAAACCCATTAGATGTTTGTGTTTGTGTATTTAGAAAGGGACTATTGGTCTATGGGGTGCTAGAATTACTTGGCTGGCTTTGCAAGTGGCTTTACTGGATTGTCACAATATGGCTGTTCTGTTTATGTGACTGTTAATTTTATTCTGATGTATATAAACCCATTGACCATCTGATTAATGGTCAGTGGTTTTATATATGGTGCCTTGATGGGTCCTAGAATAGAGTTAGGCCAGGCTGTCTTATTATGGTGCTGAGTGTGATGGATCTCTAGCTTGTTCACTTGCAACCCTTGAGTCCTCCCAAACTCTCTGGCTTTGCTTAACTTGCTCACTGGAGTACATGGAACTGACATTACATGCTTATCCAGTTCTGCTCTTGTTGAGCATTGAGCTGCTCCACAAAGTCATTCTATGATTTCTGCTTCTACAGCATCTCATCCTCACAAGACCCATTAGTTCTTCAGCTGCTGTAAGAGCCTCTGTGGTGCCTGAGGCTGCTAACTAAAGATCCAGATACAAAAAATCGAATGTTTTGTTTGTCATCAGCTCAGGCCAGTCTCACACTTTGACACTAAATGTTAGGACATGATCATGGAGGTGAAAAAATGCTAATGAAAACTTGACAAGATAATAGATACATGAGGTGACTTTTAATGTCATACAAGACAGGAGCGAATGACAGTGTTTGGTCAGAGAGGTTTTTTTTTTACAATAAAAAAGTCAGAGAAAAGTAAAAGATGGAGGAAAAAGTTTAAACAGTCTCACATTCTCAAATTATTCACGCACTTTGGCTGTAATCAGTTTTTCATCCATCAACCAACTATTCAACCAACTTGTTGGACACCCTGGGCTATTTGTATCAGTTCTCCCTCACCAATAAACCACTGGATGATGAAAATAAAAAGAAGCAGTGATAAATACATGGATAAAAACAGCATAAAATCTCTCTCTCTCTCTCTCACACACACACACACACACACACACACACACACACACACACACTGTACACTCTTAAAAATGATGGTTCTTCTTTAGTAAGGAAAATAGTTCTGTATAGAACCATGAACACTCAAAGAACCAGGATTCTTTGCAACACTATATGGTTCTTCAGACTGATGGAGAATGTGCTGTAGATGATTCTATATAGAACCTTTTTGAAAAGGTTCTATGTAGCACCAAAGGGTCCTTCTATTGTTATCATGTCAAGCTGTAACAATAGAAGATTCTTTTTTGTTGCTATGTAGAAACCTTTTCAGAGAACCATATTAAACACATTCTTCATCAATCTAAAGAACCCTGTCCTGATGCAAAGAAATCCTTTAAACATGCAAAGCGTTCTTTGGGTGTTCATGGTTCCATATAGAACCATTTTTCTTTACTAAAGAACCCTTGAAGAGCCATCTGTTTTAAGAGTGTATCTTTAGAATATATGAGCTATGTGTATGTGTTTATTGGAGGGGTGCTGGTTTTATATGGTGTAGACACTCTAACACAAACACTACTTACAAAAGGTGCTGAAAAAATGACACAGTATATTATCATGATATATAGGGTTTAGAATTGAAGGTACTTCCTGCAACAGCTCAAGAAATCATCACATCTTCCATCCCTGTCTGGTTCCGCTCTGTACCCTTGCACACCAAACATAAGCCGCAGCAAATGGTGGGATGTGCAAAGAAAATCATTGGCTGTCAGCTCTCCACCCTCGAAGACCTTTACTCATCTAGACGATCATGACAATCATGACTGCCCCCTCACATGCCAGTCACTCTCTCTTTCAGTGGTTTCCATCTCAGCAGAGACCAAGAGTGAGAGCCCTAATGACTCTGACCAACCACCACCTCCACAGCTTCTTTCCCCAGGCAGCCTTCCTCCTAAACAATGACCCTGCTCACATCCCTCTGCTTTAGACTGCTGCACTTCATTACACAAATTACACACACTGTACATCCCATGCCCATTCCACCTCAGTCAGTGCACATATACACTATATATATTATTTCAATATATATATTTTATAAATATGCTTACATTTATATTAGCTGCTCAACTTTATCCGTTTATATATGTACAACAAATAATTAAATAAATAGACAAAGTAAAATTTGCAGAGACCCTTTTACAGAAAAAAGAGTCTTTTTCCACTCAGCATTGATGGCTTCAAACAGTTGAAATACATAGCCATATAGGGTTTAAATATCAATATATATACTACATCTTTGTACTATATTTATTTCATTTTATTTTGACACTTGCATCAAAAGAAATTCCTTATACATCTGATACCTTAGATTAAGATTCAGATTCTAAAATAGTATCAATACACAGAGGCCAAAGTAACAAGTTTTTTTTTCTTAACTATTTAATATTCTTAATACCTATTAAGCCCATTGTTAGACTAATCTATCACCAACATGGATTTCTTTATTAATTGATGGTACTGTTTTTTTCTTTGTGAGACTAAAGTTTGACAGAGTAGTGGATAACATGGCCTGCACACAAGAGAACTGCAGAACAGTGCTCCCATTCAGATGGAAATCTGAAGCACTAAAGGCAAGACTTCTAACATTACATTCACCTGATGCTGTAAGTTTCTCTGGAGAAAAGCATGTGTTAAACAAGTGAGAATGAAGTCAGTTTTTAATGTCGCTTTTTCTGCTTCACAAACAATAGCATGTTTCTAATATGTAAATGTACATTTTTGTTTATATTGTTGTTTATATAGGATTTATTCCTTTGTCCTTTGTACATTTAGCTGTTGTCAGTACCTGTATGTCTCCAACATTGAAGATTCAAGGTTCAAGAGTTTTATTGTCATTTGTACAGTAAAACAGGCTGTTACACTGCACAATGAAATTCTTATTTTGCTAATCTTCCATTCACAAGAAAGTTAAGACATAAAAAAATAGGTAGAAATAAATGAGTAAACTTAGTAATTAAAGTCACATCTGCAGTATTGTGCAAAGAGCAGAGAGCAGCGGTCATAAAGTGCTCTGTGAATTATTAACAATTAACATAAATAACAATAGAATGAAAGCAGCAATAAATGTATGTGTAGAGTCGAATAGGGTTCAACAAATGAGTGTGTGTGTGTGTGTGTGTGTGTGTGTGTGTGTTAGCCGGAGATACACCAGTCAGAATAAGGGGAAGGGGCAGTGTGTGAAGTGGTGAGTGCAGCTCCCCCATCTTCCCTGGGTCAACAATCATTTCCTTGGTCTTGTCTGCACTTCAGGACAGATTGTTGTCATGACACCAGGCCATCAGAAACTGCGAATTACTACATCACCACCGTAAGGACTTGTGCTTATAAGGAACCCAAGAAACTTCTTGCTTGTCTGCTTGATTATCAATATTTATATAATCTGTAAGCAATACTACTTGTTGTATTAATCTTGCTGTTGGGTAGTACCTAAATATTACCTGTATCTTTTTCTACTATTAAGTGCTCGAAATACGTAGAGTATAACTTTGATAACAGTCAGACCCAACCATTTAATTGCTATGAGTTTAGACCAATGACCAATATGTATCCTGAATGTGGTTTTCTTTTCATTTCTTCCTTTGTTCCTTTCCTTTTATTGTTGATTTTATTTTTTTCATGTTCAGATATGATAGGCAAATAGTACCTCTGTTCTTTGACATGTGTTGTGTATCAGGTAACAAGGGTTAAACTCTCTCTTAGAAACATGCCTGAATATCCTAGTTGTTCATTCCTTGATTTTGAAAGTTAAACCAATTTGATGATATAGGAATGTTTCTTTTTCTTTGTTTAAACTAGCTGAAACAAAGGAGGCAGTGATTCTGGGGAAGGCATTCCTAAAATTATGCACAACCAATCAGAGTTGGAAACAATGAGTAGCTTAGGTGAGGAGAACGTATCAGCACTCTGGCTCCACCTCCAAAGGGTAGGGTCTCCAGCTGAGCAAAACCAGAGTGCACCGCAAAATTCAGTGGAGATTCCTGCGTCACAACAAAAGGATAGCTAAGTTTCTAAGTTTGTGCCGGCCTTGGTCAGAAAGACGTCAGAAGTATTAGAACGCTAAATTTTCAGATCTGAAACCCTTGTTTGTTTTGTAACTTGCCTGTTCGTCTACACACCTTAAGTTTAAACCACCCTCAGAGAAGGAAGGTGGATGTTTCTTGTCTGGCCCGGGAGGATATATCCATAACTTTCGATTCTGCTAAAGAGAGGTAGTTAGTTAAATTAGTATCACCAGCCTCAGAACCCTGATTGCAACCTGAACCTCACCAGTGGAGTGGGAGCGGTTTTGACGCCACGGAGACCCAGCATCGCACCCAGAGCCACGCACTGATCTGTGAACAGATCGACCATCGAGACGCCTTCGCCCAATCACTGATGGAAAGGCGCGTGCCCCCATGGAGATGCAGCATCTACGGCCAGCGAGGAGAGGAACCACCGCGTGAACTCCAGCCTTCGATCAAGTCCGTCCTGAGACGACCCCTCCTGAAGTCAGCCCCCGACTCCAACGTAAGCTGGTTCCATCAATTTGCAGTCAGGGCCCTGACGCCAATTTATTTAATAAGAGAACTTTTATAGGTACATCCAGCCATATAGTTACTCCCGTCCATGCTTAGGTTAATTCTCTGGAGGCTCTCCCAAGTGACCTCCCAGACCACACTGCCTCATACCATTTAGCCGTGAATCACTCTAACTTACTTGAGCTAATTTGTCTTTCATTACTATCACTTTGTTGTTTTGTTTTCTGGTTTTATTTTCTATTGTTTATCATTGAATGTAGTCCAAAAGTAGTTTGATATTTAGCCAATAAATTCCCTTTTCTGAAGCATCCTTGGTGCGAGCGTTTCTCTCTCTTGCCCTGGTCTGTAGACTTCAAATACCCTCACATAAGGTTCTAGCAATAATAATATTAAAAATTGCAAAACCCGTTACACACAATTGGGGTGAGTGCAACGGGATGACAGTCATTTAGGCAGGTCACAGTGCTTTTCATGGGGTGAGGTACAATGGTGATGGACTTGAAGCAGGTAGGCACAGAAGCTTGTGTGAGGGACAGATTGAAAATGTCTGCAAACACATCCAGATCTGATGAGGAAACACTGAGCGCATGCCAGCTGCTTTCCATGGAATTTGTCTCCCCAGAGCCTTAGGCACATCCGCCGATGACACAGTGAGTGATGTGTTCTGTGTACTCTCCGTGGCCAAAACCCCTCTCTGTCGGTCGATATTGAGAGCCTCAAAGCAAGCGTAGAACTTATTCAGCTCATCTGGTAGTGTTGTGTGGCCGGTTGTGACACTCTTGTCGCCCTGCTGGTAATCTGTGATGTGTTGCAGGCCTTGCAACTTGCCATTCATTTGTACTGAATTCAGAAATTTGTGCTGAACTTTGCTGGTACGTGAGTGCTAGCCATGATTTCCAGGAGACTAAAATGCCTGAAGAGGAAAAATAAATGCACTAAACACATGATCCGGGTCGAATGATATGTTTTGTTGACTTAATATTAAGAAAATAAGTTAACACATCCTCTACAGAGAACACACTTATATAGGATATTTTTCTGCAAATTTTAATGCACAATTTCCATTTATTTGCTGAGTTTAACATAGCAATACAGGACAAAATAAAACATAACATTTTAAATGTAACATAACTTTTGCACAGGCTAAATTTCGTGTTTTATTTTATTTTTAACACGTTAAATTCATCAAATAAACAGTAATTGTGCATGAGTATGGGTAAAAGTGAGTTCTCTGTAGAAAATCAACAAACACCGGGGTGCCCAAACGTTTGCACATTGTCCTTGTATCATGTATTGCATTTACTTACTTCACTTTTTCAGAAACAGATTGAGGTTCACTGTTTAGTTGTAAGAAGAGAACTAAAACCTGTAGTTGTGGGTCGAACTCGCTTCCCCTCACTATTACAGTGATGATGCACCGACTGAAAATTGTTCTCATTGGCAAGTTACCAAGGATGCATCAACTAGCATTTGGTTAGGATCAAGAGTACATCCAAGTGTTTTAACTGTGCTTGATACTTGTGTTCTACAGTACTGAAGCTGAAATTGGACAGTGAAAGGTGATGTCAAGTAAGTGCATGAGAACACAAGACCACACAAGAACTCATCTTGAGAAACTCTGAATGTGACTGGCAGGGTTGCCACCCATCCCTACTTTTTCCTTTAACATCCTTGTTTTTATTTGCTGTCCTGGGAAACATATTACATTTCCTAAGACACTAAATATCCTGGATTTTATTTGATTAAGAAAAGTTTATACTGTAGGATAATATCTTATTTTTTTATTATTGTAAGGGCATTAGTGTGTTCTTAAAATGTAAGCAGGCCTGTAAATGCCTGTAGATTAAGTGTACATGCAACTCTAATATAGGCCACCTACTTAGTTAGAGAGAGACAACACAAACGCAGCTAGCAGTGAAAAATATCAAAGTAAGTAGCCTTATCTATAAATATTAGCAGCTCTGCTAAATGTGAGCAAAACAGGATTTAAAACATTCTTTATTGCCTATCCTTTCAATCAAAATGTTAACATAAATCTAACCTTTATTTGATGTACAATGTTTGCAAAGAACCGTTAAATAAATATTTTTCTCACATCTATGTGTGGCACAATTGTTGGCACCCCTTCGTTTAATACTTTGCAAAGATAACAACTCTTCTGTAATGCTTAATTAGAATGGAGAGCACATGGCAAACGATCTGAGACCATTCCTCCATACAGAACCTCTCCAGATCCTTTAGATTCTGAGCTCCACACTGTGGTCTCTCCTCTTCAGCTCATCGCACATGTTTTTGCGGGGTTTAGGTCAGGGTACTGGGATGGCAAAACCTTAATTAAGTGGTCAGTAAACCATTTTTGTGTTGATTTTGTGGATTGCTTTGGATCCTTGCCCTACTGGAAGATCCAACCACAGCCCAGTTTAATTTTCCTGGTTGAGGCAGTCAGATCCACCAGCATACTTCACGGTAGGGATGAGGTGCTTTTCTGCATGGCTATTTTTTTGTCTATGACAAAAAACTCACCTCTGGTGTTTGTTGCCAAAAATCTCGATTTTGGTCTCTTCTGACCATAAAACACAGTCCCACTGAAAGTTTCAGTAACATCTGGCACCTTTAGGTGCTTGAGTTTGCTGGTCCTTGACAACAGAGGCTTTCTTCCAGAAACCCCCCAAACATCTTGTGGTTATATAGGTGGTGTTTGATTGTGGTTTAGGAGACATTCCCGCTCCAAGACGTTACTAATGTCTGCAATTCCCCAGCTGTGATCCTTGGAGATTTTTTGGTCATTTACAGTAATTTGGGTCAGTAGAGTCACACATCATGTTCCCAGCAGATCCTTGACATCTTCACTTCCTTTAAACTGCTTAATTACTGCCATGATAGTGGAAATAGGCATTTTCAATGGTTATATGTATAAAACAGTTATAGGTATAGGTATATATACACACTGAACTTATAGATGTGTATTGTCTTTGTAATGAAGTGTTTATGCTTTGCAGCTCAAATTTAACACCATCTCTGTTTAGTTATGGATGAACTGTTCTTGCTGATCACATCTTGCACTGACTTTCTCACCTGAGGAACATCTGCACTTATGTTTTCTTTACATTTTACACTAATGTACGAGCACCACACTCACTGAATATGCACAATTGCCAGCTAATGTCTTTCCTCAGTGACTACAGTAGCCTAGCTGTTTTTTGGGGGTGAGTTGTATTTGTTTGCGGTTTGTGTATTGTGTATTTGTTTATTGGTGTGTGTACAGTTGTCTGCAGAAGTTTGAACACTTCTGGTCAAATGCCAGATGTGTTAACTTACTTTCATTTAGAAAATCAACAATATATATATATATATTCTGACCAGGGGGGTTTAAACTTTTGCAAATGACTGTATATAACTGCATATAACTGTATGTTTGCTGGCAAAAAAAATTCCAAAACCTACTGTGTTCATCTGAGCTTTTCATCAGCTGAGTCACTGCCAATTCTGAGACAGATAAAAACACTGTCTCTGTGAAAGAAAGAAAGAAAGAAAGAAAAAAAGAAAGAAAGAAAGAAAGAAATAGTGTGTTCTTCCAGTCACTCATGCTTCACAGTGATAGTGTGGGGCTACAGACACTCCTGTGATGGCTGAGTTCATCAAGACGAGCTCGTTATTATTCGGGTGGTGACAGTGCGTCTGTGTGCGTATGTGCACATCAGTCTCTCATCTATAACACGCTTTAAGGTTCTAAATAACTGAGTCTCTGCCCTGTGGTCTTTTCACCGCACACTCACAGACTCATAAAACACACATCTCGCCTTCATTAGCTCTTAGCTGCACTGTGTCAAACGATCCTATTTAGCAATTAGTGCCTCATTTTCACAGCTTATCAAAGAGTGACGCAATCAAGCTGATACTCATCTCACAGACTTCATCACTCTCTCTCTCTCTCTCTCCCTCTCTCTCTTTCTCTATCTCTCTCTCTCTATTTTTCTTTTTCACACTGTTGCATCTCTCTATGATTAATCGAAATGTAGCTAAAGCTTTAAAATAGAAAAGAATTAGACAGTAACTTAGAATGCATGAAAGAGGAGCAAATTTCTGGCTTCCTGAATTATAATTTTTTTTCTTGATTTAAGAGCAAATAACATTCAGTACATTTAGGCCTAAAGAGAAATTAAAACAAACTCTGAGTTATAGCAGACATGGCCAAAGTTCTGAATTAATAATAATAATAATAATAAAGAAGAAGAAGAAGAAGTAGAAGAAGAAGAAGTAGAAGAAGAAATGATGTGAACTGAACTAGAATGCAATAAGTTATAAAAAGCAGATTCACAACTTTGAACTGTAGTTAATAGTTGGTGTCACATTGAGCAAGGACACCATGAACATATATAATTGGTATAAATAACACTCAAAATAGTATTAGAGTAAATTAAAGACATACACAGAACAGACAGCAGTTAAACTGTAGAGGTGGGTATTAACAGACACATCAGACAGATGTGGTTAACAGCTTGCATGTTTTTCATGATAATACTAAACACATTTTGATCTAAAAGTTTTTCCTTAAATGTAAATGAAATTTGTGCTCCACGACAGTGGCATACAGACATGGAACTGTTGCCATGGTGACAGCATCACCAGTGTCGATTCATTATTTAAGGTGGACGGAAAACCAGGAAGATGCTCTGTGTGCTTTTATTTTTTATTGCATAATGCTGGGTGATCCTGGGCTTCAACTATGAAACATTTAGTGTTTATGGCTCCCAAAAAAATCAGTGCTCGGTTTATTCCACCACTGCAGTCAATGGCAAAATTTGGGAAGATTGAACTCTTGACAGAACATTCTGCCACAAGTATTAAAATAAACACAAATAACATTAATAAAATACATAGTGATGTATGTCAGTGTGTTTGTTTAACCACTTCCAAACATCTCCTCGAGGATGCTCAGTAATGGCTGTAGTTATCATCTAGTACCTGATTTAGCATAGATAAATGGTTTTAAACAATATGCTTTGATGCGAAGACTTTTGTACAGTATGGTATATTGAAAGGCTCAAAATATTGTTGCTGAAATGGTTGTGTGGTTTTCAACAACAAGTTTTCAGTATTTTTGTATCTTTGTCAGTCCTGTTGGAAAATCATTTCAGGAGCTCCTGATGAAGCTTCTTGAGAGAATGATCAAGCTATGTCAAAACAAATGGGGGCTATATTCTAAAAAAATATAAAGTAGAAGACACTTTAGATTTGTTGAACACTTTTTGTTCTCTGCATAATTCTCTGCATACATCTACTTTTAATGTTGTTATATTTATGTGACATCTAGTTACTTTATTGGGTTCATTAACTGTGCATATATATAGATTTGCAGACTTTAAGTTGGAGTGAACTGAGACAGAATCCACAAAGCATTAACTTTACATGAAGATTAAATATACTGTATGTCATATAATATTTATTGTTTTGTAGATACTGTAGATAAAATATAGCTCACTACAGATGTATTCTTTTTTGAATATTATGGGGTCCTGAGTTTTTAGTTTTAACAAATTTTAACTTTTAGAAATACTTCTTCCACTATGTGGCATATTATGTGCTTGTGGGCTGCTTGTATTAGAGGTGCACACTTATGCATGAGGCTTGACAGTGTCTGCAGGGCATGACCGCTCCATGTGTGTGTGTGTGTGTGTGTGCGCATATACAATTACTATGCAAAGAATAATCTGTACATTCTAATTAATGTATGTTTTGCGAGGCTAGCTGAGACACTGTTTATAGAGTGTCAAATTTTGCCCAGAGTTCAATTTGGGTGTCAGTTGCTATTTGTGGCCAGGTTAAGTGAAGTACAACTAGCTCTGCTGTCTCTGGATGGGAAGAGTGTCAGAGGTTTATTTTCACAGTTGAGACAACATCCTAGTTAAGCAAGACATCTGATAGACAGAGGTAGTAGACATCAAGTAGACAGAGCTGAGCAGTTAGCACTCTCCTCCTAGTGTGCTGAGCTGTCCTGGGCTGATGTGTAGGCACCACTAATGGAAATCAGGAAGACGCACTTGTACTTGTTAGCCAAGAATTGGCACTGCAGCTATCAGTTCAGCACAAAAGGGACCAGCACTATTAACCTTCCAGTTTACAGATTAAATAAATGAGGAGTAATGGGAACCTGTCCAAAAGCACAAAAGAGTAAAATCAATATAATATGCTTGGATGACCAAAACATTACCATCAATATTGGCCCACTTGGTAATCATGAAAGAAAAAAAACAAAACAAAAAAAACAACGGTGAACAAAAGGTCTTTCTTGCTTATCAGCTTGATCTTACACTAAATTGACTTTTCTGATATATACAGTACAGTGAAAAAGTATTTGCACCCTCCTGATTTCTTCTATTTTTGCATATGTCACACAAAACAGTCTCAGATCCTTTTACAAAATGTCTATAGACAAGGCGTTAGATAAGACATTTTGCAACTCCTATATCACCTATGTGAAAATGTAACAGCCCCCTGCCCTTAAACTTAATAATTGGTTATGCCACCTTCAGCAGCAACAGCTGCAACCAAACACTTTCTATAACTGAAGATCGGAGGAATTTAGCCCACTCGTATTTGTAGAATTGCTCTATGTCAGTCAAATTAGAGGGTTTTTGACCAAGAACAACCCATTTAAGGTCATGCCACAGCATCTCATTGACTAGGCCACTCTAAAAAGTTATTAAACAAAAAGCCATTCAGAGGTGGATTTGCTCTTGTGTTTCTGATAGCTGTCTTGCTGCATAACTGAATTTTGCAAGATGTTCTGATAGAGAGCATAATTCATGGTTCTGTCAGTGATAGTAAGCCTCCCAGATCCTGAAGCATCCCAAAGTACTTCTCAACTCTCCCATGGACATCATTTTTGCCCAGTGTCTTTTTAATGATAGAATCATTAACACTGACCTTTTCTGAGGCAAATGAGGCCTGCAGTTCCTTAAATGTTCATATGGGTTCTATGCTGACTTTCTGGATGAGTTGTTGCTGTGCTCTTAGAGGAATTTTGGTAGGCCAGCCACTTCAGGGGAGATTCACTACTGTTCAGTGTTTTCTCCATTTGTGGATAATGGATCTCACTGTGTTTTCACTGAAGTCCCAGGGCCTTAGCAATAGCTTTGTAACCCTTTCCAGACTGATATCTTTTAGTAACTTTCTTTCTCATCTCCCATGGAAATTCTTTTGAAATATATATATGATTCTGTGCAATCCTTAGAAATTCTTATGAACAAAATCTAAATGAAATATAATTACATTCATATATTACTTTTTTTAAGCTTCTCCACCTGCATGTCAACATATAATTTGGGAGGCTTGCCAGAAAAGAGCCTTTCTCACAAACATAAATGGCAAAAGTTTACATAATATCACTGAAACGTTGATTACAAATGGTTTCTATGGCCAGTTGAGACAGAAATGGTCATTTCCAACCACGAACACCAGAGGTCAAGGTCATGCAGAAAAGAGCCTAATCATGCTGTGAAGTATAGTGATGGATCTGTGATGTTGGTGGACTGTTTTTTTTTTCTTGAATGCCCAAGAAATCCTGTTAGGACACACAGCATCATGGACTCCACTGAATGGCTGAGTCGTGCTGCATCTGCTGGGAGACCAAGACTGAGTTGTGGTTGGATTGTCCAGCATGACAGCGATCTAAAGCATAACTACAAATCTCATGAAAAATGTCTCACTGAATCAAAAATTAAGCTTTAGCAGGGGCCATCCCTAAACCCCACTGCAAACCTGTGAGTGAGCTGAAGGGGAATGTTCACAAGCAAAGGCCATGAGCTGTGAAGGATCCAGTGAGCTTTATTATGGAAGAGTGCTCTCAGATCCCTTTATACATGTTCCCTCTCCTCAACCAGCATTTTAAGAGAGGATTCAGTGCTGTTATCTTGGCAAAGGGAGGGTGGACAAAGGGTAGACTACATCCCTTTGAATATGGCTCAAATGCCCCCTCATTTACAGATAACCTGTGACCAAAAAGGTTAATTAAGGAATTAGAGGTCTAATATTCAACATAATGTGTACTACATTATGTTATATTATATATATATATATATATATAATATATATATATATATATATATATATATATATATATATATGTATATATTAGTTGATGAGTAGAGCTCACAGCCACAAGTGATTCTGATGGAGATATTATACAAGTTAAAATCTCATATAATATGCATTTAATGAAGACATCCATTAATGTGACAGCATATATACATATTTATTAGATCTATGATTCCAGTGAGAAGGCTGCCTATTCCATTGTTAATCTAGTGCCATGTTTAAGAAGTTGTTTGTCTTGCTACATACAGTATGTAATCATGTTCTACTTCATGATGGAGGAAAAAGAGTTAAACATAACATATTACACTTCTTAGAGGTCCTAGATTTACACCTTATTATGCTATTTTGTGCTGTCCTTGGACACAAGTGGTTTTTAAACTGCAGCCCTGACATAAATTCCAGCTCTGTAAAACCCACTTTTTTGTTGTTGTTGAAATGTCGTGATTTCTGTGGAATTTTTTTGGCAACAGTTTTGTTTGTCTTCATCAACTGTCCTATGATGCGCCCACCTATGCTTGATGGCGAGCTTTGACTTGGAACTACTGTTCCTGTTTGCCAATGCAATTTGGCATACATTATACTAATGTTTGAAGCTGTTCCTGTTGACGCATTAAATAATTTTGTTTTTTTTTCTTGATTGACGCGCCAGGAATTCAGGTTATAAAGGGTTCAAATACTCAGTGCCCAAAATAACAAAGTCGCAAATAGGTGCTGAGGTTGGCAGAGCTCCTCATAGCTGACGCACATTGCTAATTAGTATTCAACCCAGTATGACTCAACTGGCTAGCAACGCTTATAATTGTGATTTACTTACTTCATTATTAAAATCTTTTTTTCCTGAATTTGTTTTAAACATACTTCACTTTCAGTGAATCTATTGTTTTGAGAGAATCAATCAAGTTGCAGTGGCAATATTGCTCAAGCATTGTCCATGGTAATGTTGGTTAATACTCTTATTACAACGTAGTTCTAATTTCATACTGAAAGAGAAAATGTGTTTTTAAAACTAAACTATTGGTTGATAATGAATTGGGTTTTTCAATATGTCACTGTGTTGGAGCCAATCTCAGCATTGAAATTTCCAGTTGTTTAGTTTATTTCCTGAATTTAACATACTGGGACAAAAACAACATAAATTATGTAAAATAAATAGAAATTGTGCAGTAAAATTAGCAGAAAAATGCCATATTTAAGTTTGTTCCTTGTAGAGGACTTCTGCATATGACTGTATTTAGTCATTTTCCCCACAATCTCTACCTCTACCTCTATCTTTGAAAGACTGAGCATCTCCAGTGGAGAACAGAAATATAGCATACGGCATTGTGCCAAGCTAGGAAAGTGGAAGCCTTTGCAAATTGCAACCTAATAAGCATGGGATATTTAGGAAGATGAGTTTGATTATTAGACATTGAATAGTTGGATAATATGGCAACCTAACAAACACATTAGCTTGTGTTCATTAGTGTCTCCTAACCTGACCACTCATCATCTTTCTCTTTCTAACACTCTCAGACACATACATGAGCTGCTAATAGGCTGTCTGTACCTAGAGAGTGTTTTCACCACACACACACACACACACACGCACACACACGCACACACACACACACACACACACACACAAATTACATTAGCTGCTAATCATTTCTGTAAAATGAGCTATAATCAAATTTAACAAAACAGTTTTCTTCAGCTTTTCATTAGCATGCCACACATATGAGCATGAGTCTCTCTCTCTCTCTCCCTCTCGCTCTCTCTCTCTCTCTCTCTCTCTCACTGCATTAATACACAGTAATTAAAACAAAAGTTTGAGTTGTGAGTCATCAGAGTGAGATCAGTTTGTTAACTTTCAGCCTGAGAGTCACCTCTCTTTGCCCTCTCTCAATCCTGATAACTCCTGCATCTGATTACATTGAGTGTGGACTGAATATGCTATCGAGTGTATATGCGTCTGTTTGCGTAAGTGTGTATGATGCAGTGTGATTGTTTTGGAGTGTAAGTGCGTCTCTGTAGTCTCCCTGAGGTAAAGCCCTGCGTTGTGAGCAGCCCACGGAATGAAAGGGAGCTCATGAGGGAGTGATAAAGGGTGGGGTGAGGTATCTGAGTCTGCATGAATGCTCAGTTTTGAGTGGAGAGATAAGGCTGCTGGAGCTTTATCAGTGTTTATAAAATTGAGTACATTTTCTATGTGCAGATTTACACTGAGATGCATTTCTAATGGAGAGACAGCAGCAGGGGGGAGCATGGATGTGTGTGCGCTTCCTTTTCGCAGGACCCGGCTGAGAATCTACAACAAGAGATAGAAACAAGAGAGAAAGTAATAATAATAATAATAATAATAATAATAATAATAATAATAAGGAACCAATATAACTAAGTAAACATAAAAAATGCACAAAACTTGGAAGCATAAACTCTGAAAGATTAAATGAATAAAGCTTTATAATAGTGAAATTATGAAAAAGAAAAAAACATTTAATTTGGCAGTAAGTATTAAACATATATGCAAATAGAAATAAATATAAACCTCTCTATTCACAAGAATTACAGGTTTTTATTACTGTTCCTTTAAGACTGATATATGTAAATGACCTGTGTTCTGTATTAAGCCTTTTTCAAAAAGTAGTCTAGGCTGAGACACTCCGTTTTCACCTTGTTCCTGTGCCCCATGATGCGTTGTGTATTAGCCTGTTAGCTTTCTGCGGACCTGCTCGGCCTACTCTAGTTATGGCACAATATACCAGCTCACAGAGATTATAAAGTTTAAACCAGTTACAGAGAGTGTGTTAGCAGCAACACGTGATGTTCAACTGGCACTCATTCACCTGTAGACACAGCAACAAACTGCATGTTGTCCCAGAACATCTTAGAGACATTTAGTAGGACAAAACAATAACTTGTAGAGTAAGCACACTTTCCGTGACTTAGCTAAAACAATAATGAATGATGCCACTCCTCAACTGAATATTTCAGCCATAATCTTGATCCATAGTCTCGGTCGTGTAAAAAATAAGGTGGATAACTTCAGCACGAATGGGCAGAGCTCTAGGCTGAATAGGCAGATATGTGTAAATGTGTTGGTTTTCATGACGTCACAAAAGCAATTAATTCAAAACAGGCTGTTCCTATGGACTGTATGGACTAAGGAGTGGTACATTTTAAAACTTAAAAAATGTGTACATCAAACATTTTCATTTCAAAAAAGGAAATAAAATCTGGGTCCTTCAAGGTCAGTGTAAATCAGAAATCAATGCATTTTCCTTCTGTACCGTGATACATTTCCAAGTCATATGCTGTATTAGGGAGGGTTCTTGAGCTAGCTGAGCATTTCTTTCAATGCACTCTTGTTGAAAGAAAATCGTAAAAGGCACTAAACCGTTACTGGGGCAGTCCCCCCCTCTGGGTCTTCAGTACCTTTAGTTAGGGAACTTAACTGTACAGTATTCCATTGCAATTATATTTTGCACTAACAGTGTAGTTGCATTGACAGTGCAGGTGTGGGTGGTTGGAGAGGGAGGTGAAATTTATATTTGTTACAATTTTTTTTCAGCCTGCTGGTGCAGATTGATGCACACAAAACTCAGAAGACAGTTTTAAGGCTGGTAAAATGTCATGGCAAAACAATACTTGTGTCTTTGAAACGATATAGTATGATTAATTGTGTTTAATACAACCAGAGACATGCAGTGACAAAGTAAAAAAGATCAATTTTGATCTCATGTTGACTTTAAGACGCAACACCCGTCTGCACTACGGATGGGTAGTGTTTATCTATATGAGTAATGGGAGAAAAAGCTCTGTTTTGGAAGTGAGAATAAAAGTAGTTGAAGCTGTGTGTACTTTGAAATTTGACACAATGCTTGCATACAGAATTACAGCACAGAAGATGAAAGAGGAGAATTACAGATTTGGCCAATTGTGTTGCTACATCGTCACAGATATATCTAAGACGAGCAAAAGTAAGCTTTAGTTAAAGTCTCTGTGAATCTCAAAACAATCCAGTAAAGTCTACAGGCTGCGTATCAGTGTGCAGTGTGCTCATTTGTAGTAGTTGCAGGTAGCAGCAGAGTAAAGGCAGGGATTTTTCAGGCTGGGTAGTAGCATGTATACAAACAATAACCTGCCCGCCTAACCTGAGCACCTCACTGGAGCTGCAGCTTAACCACTCCACCATCTCCAATCCACTCACTCCACAGACACCCGACTCACACACTGCTGGCTCTAGCAGCTCTCCACGTCTCTGTTGCAATTCAGGTCGCATCTGGTGTAAGGGTTTTGGGCTTTCAGATGGAAACACTTTAGTGACACTTTAGCAAAAGATCCAGGTCTCGCTTTGACGCTCAGGAATAAGAATCACCAGCTGTGTAAATGCCACAGTTTAGAATGGGGAGGTGGGAAGGGGGATTGTGGAGACGTAGGGAGAGGTGGAGGAGGGTCTGTGTTTCAGGTCTCCAGCCCTCTTCAGTGGTTTCATTAGGACCCTAAAGGCTTTGTGGGTATTTGTGAATGCTGTGTCAGCACATGCCAAATGCTAGAATAAAGCCTTGAAGGAGTCCTTCATGCAAAATCCATAACTTAATATGTAGTGCTTCACCATGAAGTCAATTTAGGGGAATTTAGCCAACGTTCCTCAGGCACACTAGAACTGAATTAGTGGTCATGTGACTTCAAGATAGATAAGCACTTAATTTCAGAAAAAAAAAGATGCACTGTAAAATTCAAGAGACGTAGCAAACGTGGCAGTGACCAGGATCTTAAGGGCTCTAGTGCAAAGCAAATGTCCCAATAGGGAAATGACAGTTAATTAAAAAAAAATCAATGCAATTTGCTTATTTCCTTGTTCTGTATGTCTCAAACAAGTTGGTGCTCTCCAGGCACACCACTCCATCCACTTGCATAATATTAATCTAAATGTTTACACTACTTCTTTGATAATTAAAACTGATAAATAGTGAATACTTCATGTTGCAGGTTGTGAGGGATTTGTTACAATGGATGAAATGCTTTATTAATAGGAGGAGGAGAAATACACATCAGGGCTGTCTGTGTAGTGTTGATGGAAGCTATTCAGTGAGGTAAAAACTGAAGACCACCCTTCATTTATTTAATACTGTCACTGAGAAAAAGAAACAGATAAAAATAAGAAAAAAAATTACAAATCAAACAAAGAAGCTGCTGCTATTCTCAGGACAATGGACTGACCACCCCAGAGTCCAGACCTTACGATCACTGAATGTGTTTGGATTATTCAGATCATGAGAAGCAGAAAATGCAAACAATGTCTAAGACTGAACTTTGGAAATGTGTAAAATGTCCCTGCAGATTTCTAAGGATGGATAAAACAAATACTGAGATATACTGAAAAGTGAATAATTTGTATTTAATGGCTGTTTTGACTGGATGTTTAATAAGTATAGGGTGGTGTCTGACACACAGCACTATGTTGTTAAGAACTGGATCTTTCTGTGAGTCGAGGATGTTCAGTTTTGTTAATATGTACATAGAAACCCAGTAAGGATTTAAGGAGCTTGGCCACTGCTGGCCCCTCTGCACTATAAAGGCCACGGCTGCCCCCAAGTACTAATATACTGCAAAACACAGAGGAAAACAGAAAATACATCATAACTATACACCTCATTTGTCTGCAGTTTTTAAGCTCATATTTTGTACCATCTCTCTGATTTTATCTTTATAAGTAGTGAATCATCCATTTCCTAAAGGTTCCAAGTCTGTGACTGCTACCGTTATTCTTTCTAATACATTCCCCTAAAGTCCTTCAAACTCTGCTGAGGGTCAAGAATCACACAGTAAATCTTGAATGAAGTTTCTAAAGTGCAATTTATAACTTAGATTCAAACCCTTTGTGCAGAGGATGAGAACTGCTGCTTCTGCCTTCTTAACTCTGATAAACTCTCTTCAAATAGTGCAAACTCAGAACTCAGAATTTATTACAACAAGAAATGAACACAACATTAAAAGCTTAGTCATGAAGCGTCTAGAAAAAAGAAGCTAAAATAGAGCAAACCTAACATTTCACTTCTTATTTTTATATGGGTTTCTAACATCAGAAAGATTATGTTTATCGTATGATGTTGAATATGCTGGTGAGCGGGGCTCTGAACTGGTTTGAAGAACAAAAATGAAAACTGGAAGCAAATGTTGTTTGTTTGTTTTATTTCTAAGAACAAAAATGCAACCAAAAATGTGATCGAGAACAGAAACTTTCATCTTTTTGTACCAGTTAACAATGTTATTTTTATGGCTTAGAAATGTTAACAATGTAAATATTAAAATATTGGTTCTGCTCACAGTGAACTGATACATTTTTATACTGTCTATATCTGTCGAATCTATAACTGGAGCAGACTGTGTCCAAAAGCTGAAACAGCAGTATCCTACCACTTTCAAACAGCAGCAGACAACATAGTACCACCTACAAAGTGAAAATTCAGCATTATCATATAACATTCCTTAGTTATTCAGATGGGGTGGTCACTTTACCATTGGACATTTTAAATGAGTTACAGACGCTGGTGTATCTACTGCTAGGGGGCCTGGAAAGATCAGATTACATGATTGGATTGGTTCAAATGATGGAATTAAATCATCTGTTTACTGGACAATATTATTTTTCTAAAGACAATCCATCATTTGGTGTTTTGTCGATGATAGTAGTCAGAGATCAATGCACCCTCTTTTTCAGAGTTTTGATGTCTGAGCGGGCTCTGCCATATGATCATTTTCACACTCAGCAAATTGTTCAGTTACCTCTAAGCCTTTAAAGGAGGGCCACTGTCATCCTGGATGTGAATGACCACTGCCAATCAAGATAGAAATGCTTAAAACTCAGGACTGAGAGTAGCTAATTATCTCATACTCTCTATACACTTTGACAAGCATAAATCACTATTAGTGGATCTCCTCCTCAAGGTTTATAAACAATATTGGTTACACTCAGTATTAAAAAACAGGCTATGAAAATCATCACATTATGTTAAAACATCACTGCTGTGTGATCTGTGAGATCTCTAATGTGTGAAGCATCAGCAGAATCAGCTCTCCTCCACAGGTATCATATCTATAGACTTTAGTTTCAATGTGTTTTTCACTGACAGTAAATACTAGACATACATTAGATACACTGTGTCCTCATTCAATACAAAATCAACAGCACTGCAAGGAACACCATGAAGAACATTGTGTTTAACTGGATCAGTTATCGGGTGAATTTTTGGGTGGATGTTCACATTTTTGGCATAAAGCTGAGAAAATGTTGGATTAGCGTCACAGCACATTTTCATGTTCATATACATACTACTTCTAAATGTAATGAAAACAGTTTGCATCAAAATACCAATTTTATTCATGTCCTACACCTGTGATCTTGAAATGCATGAAATTAATCAATGAAAACCTCATTGTATGAGTGTTTAAATGCTGTTATTGACAATAGTTTCTTTGAGATATATATATGTATATATATATATATATATATATATATATATATATATATATATATATATATAGGTTTGTATAGGTGTTGTTTTTGTATTGTTTGTTTAGGAGGCATTAAAAAGACACCTATGCATTTCATTGTTTAGCATATTGTCAGAGGACTCGTAAAAACAGATTGATATATGTCCTAAGTGCACCAAGGCTGTTAGGGACTCAGAGCAGAGACCAACCCATTAAACCAGCAACACTTTCATCTTTTCCCCTCCCTCACTCACTCTCTCCTTTCTGTTACCATTAGCTCTGAATGGGATGAACGTGTGTGTGTGTGTGTGTGTGTGTGTGTGTGTGTGTGCCACTTGCCCCTAATGAAAGCAACCCTCTCTGACTTACCATCATAAAAGCAAGTGATTACCGCCCCCCTAAACACACACACACACACACACACACACACACACACACACACACACACGCACACACACACAGGGAGAGAGATAGTTCAGTTGATATTTTTGCTGTTTGGTGCTCAATTTATTTTTGTGTTTGTGAGGCACTGAATATTCATTCTTCAAATAATAAGTTGAAAGGGCATAAAACACAGATTCCTGTTCTGTTAACTTACTATTCAATTCAGTTAACTTAATTTTAAGGCAGCACAGCAAACTTTTTTTAAGTTAAAACCAATTTCTTCTACAGTGTACAGTGCTGTGAAAAAGTATTTGCCCCCACCTGATTTCTTCTATTTTTTCTAATTTGTCGCATTTAAATGTTTCAAATCATCCAACTAATTTTCATGTAAGACAAAAACAACAGGAGTAAACACAAAATGCAGCTTTGTATTTAAAACCTATATCACCCATGTGAAAAAGTAACTGCCCCCTAAACCTAATAACTGGTTGTGTCACTCGTGGCAGAAACAACTGCAATCAAACATTTGCAGAAACTTGTGATGAGTCTTTTACATCACTGTGGAGGAATTCAGACCCACGCTTCTTTATAGGATTGTTTTAATTTGGCTACATTGGAGGGTGTACTGCCCGTTTAGGGTCTTGCCATAGCATCTCAATGGGGTTCAAGTCAGGACTTTGACTCGGCCACTCCAAAACCTTCATTTTATTTCTTTTGAGACAGTCAGAGGCTTAGTTGCTTGTGTGCTTCAGGTCACTGCCCTGGTCTTGATGGAATGATGCTCAATGGTGGTGGTAGATTTTTTTGTCACAGAACCTTTGAAAACAATTGAATATTCGGTTTCCCATTGACTGTCTACAGCATTACCCTACTAGCCTAGCAGCTCCACTCTGTTCTTCTTAGCACTGTTCAGCATTTACCAACTGCTGTTCAGTTTATGATTTAACACTTAATGGCTTATGAATTGGAGATCTCACTAGTTCATTCTCTTATTATATTAATAAAGTTACAATTGGAGCTAATTTTTTCTTCTTGCTCTTCTCCATCTCATCTGCTCAATCTGTTCAGATATATTCCCCAGTGTTTCCTTTTGCTAATATGTGAAAGGTAAAAGCACAGTGTGCCTTGTAGTGGAACTAAGGTTTGGAAAGCAATAGATTATTGGGCGTTTCAGTTAATACTCATAATTCTTTGCATTCTTAATCAGGTTTAAAGATGCTTTTATTTTTAAATAGTTTCTTGGGCATAGCAGTAATACACCAAACATTCAACAATTAGCTTTTATGCAACATAGATTAGTTTTTAATGATTGTGATTATGACTTCAGGTGTACTTTAAAATACCAAGCAACATTACATACAGGCTATTCTATATATATATATATATATATATATATATATATATATATATATATGAGTTACTTCAAAAAAACCTCATCAATCTGTTTTTTTGCATCATTTAAAAATGCCAACTAATCTTTACTTTTTGTTATTGTGTGAACACGTCATGATGAATGGACTAATAGAAATGATGCAAAATTACTTAAAAAATCTGGTTACATTATCGTACATTAAAATGAAGAATGTATCTTTCTTTCCTGTAAGTATACAAAGGCAACAATATATTTGTGTGCATCCTTTTCCAAAGAATCTGGTTTACAAGAACATATGAAGAGCTTTTGCCTTGGACCATACAAAAAATAAGCGTTCCTAAATGGCTCTTGGCTTGGATGTATGGTTCTAGGAAATGTCTTACATCAGTATAGAACCTGTACAATATGCAAAGGTTCTTTAAACTGCAAATAGGTTCTTCATATTCATACATAAATTTAATAACGAGTTATTTAACAAATGATTCATGAAAAGATTCCTTAGGAATCAGAAGGCGTTCTTCTTTGGTATCACTCCAAAGAACCCAATTTGGTACTTTTATTTTTGTGAGTGCAGGTCTGTTTGAATGTAAGCTTTCTAAACTTATCTGCAGTATTATGTTTTTGTCTATCTGATTCAGCAAGGCAGCCACAGTCTTTACTGTTTTTACTGTTGGGCATTTACATCACCATCATTACCTGAGAGATGGTCCTGAAATCAGTCAATGAAGATTTTAGCAGAGACAGCTGTCCCTACTGCTGCAGCTGCTGCTGCTGTCTAATTCCAGTTCCTCTAATGGAGATGTTTCTTTGTGCAGATCAGTAATTAGTGTCAGGCAGTGATAATAAAGGCTATGGAAGAAAAGAAAGTGGCTGAACGGGTGACTCATGTTTCCAGCAAGCTGAACGTGCTTGCTGCCAACAGCCAATCAGTCACATTAGTGGAGATCCTTAGACACTGCTCCCTCTGCTCACACACCTTTCCTCTCTCTCTCTCTCTCTCTCTCTCTCTCTCTCTCTCTCACCAATGATTAAACTCTGCTCATTAAAATTGAAGCGAGCGACAGATTAGCCCTCAGACACTGTGGTGTTAGCAGATGACAGAAAGCAGAGTGTGGATTTAATACACTTTAAAATAAATTTATTTTTTGACTGTTGTCATTTGTGCACTTGGGGTTAAAAGTTTACTGATGATCCACCATAGCTGGCTTTGTTCAGTCCGTGTTTACAAAAATGTGTCTCATAATTAAGTTCATCGGTAGCAGAGGATTAATTCCAATTACCCCTTGAACCCTAGGCTTATTAGTTTGCAACATGCAAATATCTTAACGATGGGAATTTATTACTACTTTATCATAGCATTACATGTTTAATGGGTGTAAAGGTGCATAGTAACATTAGGGGGCCTGATCACTAGTGTTAGGGTTAGTGCTCACCCTAATCCTAAACCATCAGTAGTTACATCACTACTTAAGACCTCTTTAGTAAGTACCTTAAATTAATTGGTACTGTGAAACTAACAGTACATTAACGTAAGGATGTGGTAGAGCAACAGGTGACCATTCATTTCCTATGGGAGTGTGGCAGGACGACGAGTTCAGTTGAAATTTTCTCAAATTTCTGTAAATAAACCATGACGTGGTGAAGTGACAATTTAAATGATTCTCTCTGCTTTCTAAACTTTTTGTTCCTACCAGCATTTTGTTCCTATACCCATTAGTGTCACACAAAACTGGAAGAGAATCGTTTCTGTGAATTCCTGATTTTTTTTGGCTTGGAGGATTACTGAGCACTATTTCAGACAAAATGTTTTACCATAAATCATAAACCAGCTAAAAATGGCAATTACAAGTTATGTTCATTTCAAAGGTGAAACAAAACACTCCTAAAACTCTTTAATATAAAAACAAAACCAACTGATAGAAATCAACACAGAACTGTGAGCCCCAGACTGAAAAGAAACAGGGCATCTGAAACTGTAAAGGGCATTGAAGTAAAAGTGTAACATTGAAACATACATAATACAATTTAGAATTCCTAGAAATAAAGAACAGGGGAAGTAAACAAAGTGAAAAATTATTTCTAGTGATGAATGTGATAAAAACCACCACATCATACCGCTGTAGCTCAAGCTGCACTCTTAGCCTAAGAACTCTCTCTAGCTACAATTCTGCAAATTTGCAGGCTAACTAGTTTATCTGATTTGTACAGGGCTATGAACTACCCCTATAAATCAACACAAATTACAACATGAACTTGACTAAATGTTTGGTAAAGCAGCTACAGCCCCATTTAAAAAAAAAAGATGGGGAGGCAAAGGTGATGACAAAGGAGACCCTGAACTGTAGAGCAGCTGAAATCCTATATCAAACAAGAATGGGAAAACACCTCACTTTCAAAACTACAGCAGTGTCTCCACAGTTCCCAAACACTTACGGAGTGTTGTTAAAAGAAGAGATGATGTAACACAGTGGTAAACATACCCCTGTCCCAACTTCAGGTGCATATATTTTCCCAAAAAACAAACAGAAAAATAAATAAAAATTCTGAGGTTTCAACATTTGATTTGTTGTCTTTGTACTATTTTAAATTAAATATAGGGTTTACATGATTTGCACATCATTGCATTGTATTTTTATTTACATTTTGCACAGTGTCTCAACCTTTTTGGAAACAAGGTTGTGAAATGACTATGTAAACAATTGGCCAAAAAAAGATTTAAAAGATTTATGCTTTGAACTTGTGTCTATATCATCAGTGTGTCTAGATAAGCAGAACCTCACTGGGGGTTCATCGTAATATGGGTGTAAATAAATGTGTAAAACTTTTAGCTCAAATTGAAATAGTGATAAAAAAAGAAATATCTAAAATGTAAGTTGTGTCAAAGATTGCTGTAGTTATGAAATTTTTTATAGGAATTCAGCTGAAATGCAGAAGGGACAGCAAGGGCTGCTGTGGGGCCTAACGGTGATGCATATATAATAGAGATTTTTACATTTTGTTTGTCAACAGTGTACACGCCCACACACAACAACAAAAGCAGCCTTAAACACACTTACAAGAGACAAACCCGCTAATGTGAATCTATAGTAATACACTCTTAAAAAAACACGTTCCAAAAGCGTGTTTACAGTGATGCTACAGAGGAATGGCTTTAATTGTATTGGCTCAAAGAACCCTGTTTGGCATCTTTGTAAGTTCCATTGTTACGGGAGTGAGCAATCGAAGAGATTAAACTGTTTAAATAAGCACATTCTGTTGATTTCTTTTTTCAGGGGTTGATTTATTAGGTCATAAAAGTTGAATAAGACTTCTTTGGCCTAGCGAATTAAGCAGATGGCAACAATAGCACTCTCAGCTGTGCCACACTGAACTTATGACTCAAGTAATCAATGGGCAAATTGTGAGGACAAGACCTCCGGTATGTTCTTAATAAACAGTGTCTACTGCAGTCAATAGGGAGGCTGATGTGAGGATGTCATATTATTTCTTAGAAGCCAAAGACTTATTACTTTCATTTTGCTTTAATATGTAATATATTGTTACATGGTATATTACATAGGTAGTTTCACAATGAATTACAGTTTGGTTGACTTTCTGTAATTTGAATTACAAAATAATGCATTCAAATTGAATTTACATTTCCAACATTTGGTGTTGTTTCAGTGTCAAGAAATGACAAAGATAATATGACAATGGCAAAAATGCAAAGGATATTTCGGTAACACTTTCTATGAATACCATGTCTATGCACATCTATAAATGAAATACACCTTATAACCATGTTTATTATACATTATGAATTGTTAACATAATGCATTATAAGTAGTGTTAATAACCTGTTACATTGTCAGTACCAAAGAAGTCAGTCCCAGCTTGCAGAGTGTGAAGTAAAGACAAACAAATAAGCTTATGTCCACCATGGCATCTCAAACATTTTATTTCTCGCCACTGGTGTTGTTAAGGCTGGACCTCCGGGGCTTAAGTCCTGAATATTCAGATGCCCAAACTAGTTGTCCAACCCAGAGTTATTAATACAGTGCACTTTCTTTAACCACATTATGTTAACAATATATAATGCATAATAAGCACAGGTATACTGTAAAGTGTAATGTGTTTTTATAAATATTGACAGTCATGGTTTTGATGCCTTTTGAATGCATTTCAAACATGTCATGAATGTGTTCAATGTCATTCAAGTGTTACCGATATTTCTTCCACAAATCAAGACTGTGCTCTCAAACACAAATGTGGCAGTGATTAAAAGTTAAAACTTACACCTTTGACAGAATGTCTCTGTTTAAATGAGATGCAAATGACAAAAATAATGGTTACTGTGACTTTGAGGGGTTAACATAAAATTTTAGAACAAATACAGTTGTATGCAAAAGTCAGTGTAAACAGTGAAAATAAGCACATAATATCACATCCTCTACAGAGAACACACTTCTGCACATTTTAATGCACATTGTAATGCACAGTTTATTGACTGAGTTTAATATTTAGGGAAAGGTTATGGTGCATTTTGTATTTTATGTTTTGTTTTTTTCCAATGCATTAAACTCAAATAAATAAATATAAATTGTGCACTAAAATTAGCAGAAAAATTCAAAGTGAATTCCTGAAAGAAATATGTAATCAGTCATAGTCATATAGCTAATGTAAATACGCACACACACTAGCAGCACACAAAATACATTCACAAATGAAATGTGTTTAAATGAGCACCTTGAAAGATGAGGTTATAATATCAAGTAGCCCAGGGCATGACCTCTTCCTCTTACTGTACACACCTCATTAGAGCCTATACACCACCTCCACACATACTCATACTGTGATGCACACACACACACACACACACACACACACACACACACACACACACACACGCACACACACAAACACACAAAGCAAATGATGTCTTTCTGTCTCTCTTCTTAGAACTTATCAATGCTGTTCCAGTTGGATGGGGCCTCTTTTGTTTTCATTATTCAGTCGTAATGAGACAAGCACATTCTCTCCTGCACAATTTAGCACATTCATACTATTAATCAGTCATGCACTTATGTGCACACACACACATACACACACACACACACACACACACACACACACACACACACACATACATGCACATACATTCTGCTGTAATCATGGAGCTGTGCCGGCAGTGTGACCACCACTCAGGGCAAGACACTTACATGAATGTTTTAACTGTCACCAAGCTAACCTGTGCTGCTAGTCAATTAGCTAGCTCACATCTATGACCATAAAGATCAAGGCTAGTCAGGCAGGCAAGTATACACAAAGGACGTCCACTATCAACACCAGAAATCAGGGCAATGTTAGTCTCGATAACCAGACTTCTGTTTGTCGTCAGGTATGTTTTTGTTTATCAAAATACAACAAATGTAAATGTACCCTCAATGGTACAATGATTTTAAGGTCCAATTGTGTACCTTAACAAGTTTTTTTCAAGGGAAAGGTACATATTTATAACTTTTCATAATTTAATATTTTAAAACAGACCAAAAAAAAATAAAAACCTTGGAGTGAAGACCAGGTGTCTGAAGTGAATACAACTAAAAAACAATAATAACAGCATATTGTAATACAATTGTGTTCCCTAACTAAAGGCCACCGCAGGCCAGACGTCCCACATGTTGTCACAAAAAATTGGAAACCTTTGTTTTTGATGGAGTTACGCACGCTAGCACAAACACGGCATGTCATAGCATGTCACAGTGCACCACTCAGCATTTTGCCTTTACCACATTAAATTAAACCCATACCAAGACCACAGAAAGCCCCACTGGATCATGTGGCTTGAAATTTACACAGAGGAAGGCAGCCAGTCTTTTAGGTAAGCAGACAGATGCTAATAGTAAGTTAACATTACTATCCTAGTCTTTTCCAGCTTGAGTCTTTCAGCTTGAAAACAGCTAATCTGTGGAGAGGTAGTAAACAGATGCTAAGCATGATAAGTGATGCTGAATGCTTTATTTAATCAATTTTTATGAGTGGAGTGTAAAAATGAACTTGAAACTTGAACTCTCCCTGCTGGCATTTCTGATGCTGAAGTGCTTTTACACACTATTTAACAACAATTTACTTGAATGTTGCTACATAACATTGACATAACCATGCCAAGAACATGTCAGATGCCATACGCGGTCATTAGTTGTTATGGCAGATTATGTCCAGTAATATAAGTGCTATGTTAACATTACCTGCAATTACCATTTTTGATGTCATGATACTAAGCAAAGGCTAACTAGAGTGAACAGAAAGCATTATCATGAGAAATAAGCTATTATTAAACATTATGGCATCTTCACCTCAATTACTGGTAATGGTAACATGACGCTGCAATATTAATGAACAAAATTTGTCATTACAGCTCATCACAGGATAACACATTTGCCATGACATGTTCATGGCATGGTTATGTCAGTCTTAGAGTTGTATGCAAAAGTTTGGCCACCCTTGGTCAAATGACGTTTTGTTGATTTTCAAGGGACACTACGTTACGAAGTATCCTCTACAGAGATCACATTTCTACACATTTTGATACATAATTACTGTTTATTTGCTGAATTTAATATATGTGCACATTTTAGATTTTGTGTTTTATTTTTCCAATGTGTTAAACTATAGAAATTATGCACTAAAGTTTTAAGAAAAATGTTATTCTCTGTGGAGGATCTGTTAACTTATTTTCACTTAGAAAGTCAACTAAACATGTTATTTGACCAAAACTTTTGCAGCATGTGCAGTGCTTGCTGTTTAGAGTCAAAGTGTCTCTGCTAGCACTGAGCCTGAAAATGTAGCACACCACTTTTCCTAACATGTCCAGTTGATATTAAATGTTGATGCAGTCATGAAAAGTGATGGGTCCAAAATGTTTAGCCACTTAGCTAAGCAGTTCAATATTAATTACTTTTGCTAAATATTCAGTGATGCCTAAGGCTGTCTTCACATGTCACACATTAGTCTCGCAGGATAATAATTTGTGAGTTCACATACACGCCATGCTGTGAAGAGAAACATTTATTGTACATTTGGTACATCTGTATCTCAAGTTCCACAAAGTCCTCTGAGTGCATTGTATGACCTACTTCTTATACATGTAGTTTGAACGAGAAATCACTTTTGTACAGCAGCTGTGAGAGTAGAATGGACAGTTACACTGGAAGAATTTAAGTAGCATTCTATTTCTTTACAAAATTAATGTTTTTATAAAATTTGGAGAACCAGAGGTGTTTTCATTATTGGGTTATTGCTGGATTAGGCATGCACAGTGCAGAGACTATCTGGAGGGGATGAGCTATAAATGAAGCAGATAATTGCTGACTGGCTTAAAATGTAGATCTCTATGGCACGAGTGATGTCCCTGATTCAGCTGAAATTCAGAATTAAATTTGCCTCCTACAAATCCAGGTTCCTCAGCTGTCACATCTGGATTAGCTGTTATATGTCCTGAGCTAATACTGGGATATTGGGCTCTTAAAAAGATAAGCACTCCTTCTTCATCATTTCTAATTTATCTTCTTATCTATTTATCTATCTTCCCTGTTTATCCTTATGTGCCTGGTGTCATGGCATGGTACTCCTCCAGTGCTGATGATTTCACTCTGTCCCTGTGTGCAGATTTTTAAGATCACGTTGCTCTTAACTGTCTTCCTGCTGTCAACTTTCAGCAAGTTTTTGCTGAGCTCCTGAAGGCTTGACTGGTGAACATCACTGGATGTTACCTGTGGGAAGTTTCTAAGGTCTAGAAGAGGGAAGTCAGCATTTAGAGTGTCATGAATAAGGAAGATGCAGCGGATGCGCTGAACGATTGTGACCATACACTGTTAAAAGTAAAGATGCCAGAGTTCTTCGCACAATGGCATAGAACAAGAACTTTTGGTTCCCTATACAACTTTCTAGCTTTACATTTTTGTAAATGAGAGTACATGTGAGTGTAAAGAAACGTGTTCAAGTTTAAAGAACCTCCACATAATGTAATGGTTCTAGGAGGAACCTTCAGATTTGTGTAGAAGCTTTATTTTATGTGAAGGGGCATTCCAATACATTGTAATACATTGTTTGTTGTGTTCTGCAGTGTTCTCATTCACATCATGACTGCTAGCACAGCCACTGATATAGAGGGTAATAAATAGATGTGCTGTTAGCAGCAATGTTAGCTATATGGCTTCTTTCTGCAGTAGCCAGCTAGCAGAAAAACAAAACAACCAAACAAACAAAACAACAACAAAAATGCATTTTGAAAGGCCTTTGTTGAAGTGTTTTGTTCCCGAAGTTCCTCTCACCTTCAGGGTACATCATCAGAAGGTGGCTTTTCTCGTGTTTAAAGCAGAAAATCTTTATCTAAAGACTTCTGTGGCACCACTGTGGGTGGCAAGCAGACATGTTTACAAATAATGCAGCAATGGTTAAATTTCCTTTAAGCCTTGAAAAGGTTCTTTGCACTAAGAAAGCACTTCTTCAAACATGTTTCTTTAGGGAACATGAATTTTAACTGCACTGTCTTTATTGAGCTATTATTTTCTTTTGTCTCCAGTGGAAAAGTATGCATGATCCTTCCTTTTGTCATTAACCAATTGAAGAGAATTGTCTGCCAGTTTCTTGATTGAGTCAATAGTTCTTGTCAATTTTCTTTGAAGAACTGTGGTTATTTTTGGGGGTTGACCATCGTCTTCAAATACTTAGAGAAAGGAGCAGTGTTCACAAATGTATACACTCTTAAAAAGATGGTTCTTCAGGGTTCTTGACAGTGGATCTATATAGAACCAAGAACACTCAAAGAACTATTTGCATGCTTAAATGGTTCATTGCATGGTAAAATCGTTCTTTTGGAGATGTATATAGAATCTTTTAAAAATTGGTTCTATATATTGCCAAAAATGGTTCTTCTGTTACAAGCTTGACATTGTAACAATAGCAGAACCTCATTCAAAAACATTCTATATACAACACATTCTACATCAATCTGAAGAACCATTTCACCATGCAAAGAACCATTTAACCCCTTTAACATTCCAGGCTTATTATATACTAAGGCGTATTATTCATTAACTGCAGGGACTTCGATACAAACTGACAGAGCTTTTCCTAGGTTATAGAAGTGTGTAATAAAACTTTGGGCCCACCGAGCTCATGGCTTGGTAAGAGGTTAAGCATGTAAATGGTCCTGTGAGTGCTCATGGTTCTATACAGAAGCATTGTCTTTACTAAAAAACCCTTGAAGGATCTTTCTAAGAGAGTAAATGTAATGTAGCAGTGGTCTAAATTTGAGTTTTCCGTGCTTTCATTTTAGTTCTGGTTCTGAAATGAATAATACTGAAGAGAGGGATGACTGATGTACTTCTTGCAGAGCCTCCTGTTGTTTTGTTGACACAAACTCAGAAACATGTTGAAGGTGTGATCAATTTAAAATTTAACAATCATGCATGGAGAGAAGCAGCCAATCACTCAGCCAGTCACTCAGCCATATATTTCATCACCATATGAGGCAATGGACAGAATGTATGGACATATATTACCCATTAAACCCAAATGCCCATGCAGAATGTTGGCTGCCAAGGGCTCACAAGGGCTTCCATACACATATTCCTTACAAGAAATATGGGCGCTTTGGCTCTCAAGGTTTATTGATAGCACATTAGAGTCTATACTCTTCCCCAGTCCAGAAAAGAGCAGGATCGTTAATACTCTGCTACAGTACGATGATGGCACTCCAGTGTCCACAGTTTCATTTAATATAAAGTTTAGAACATGTACATGACACCGTGCATACATCCAGACCTGTGCACAGACATTTTGAGGGGCAGGGGCTTAAGGGAAAAAGGGCAACATGAATATGAGTTAACTTAATTTAATTTAAAGTACAATGCAATCACTCTTATTAAGAGGGACAGGATCATCATGTTTCAGATATAAATCAAACATAGTGAGCAAAAAACACTGACATTATTATGTGTGCAGGGATTTGAATCCCAGTCGCTAGTGTAGAAAGCTGTGCCTTTACTCACTATGCTACTTAATCACCACATAGAAGTTGGTTATAACTGTATTTAAAAGCTCTATACAGTCTCATATAAATCCTAGTGTTCACAATAATGAAAACCTGGTGTAGAAAGACATTATTGCCAATAATAAACGTTGGAGTTAATGAAGAGAACTACAGGCGATCAGTACTACACCAGAGGGGGCGCTCAAGAGCAGCCAATCCACAAGCTTGATTCCCAAGTCCGAAGTTGAGTCTCATCTTGCTGAAATGGATCTTCAGGAAAGGTGGAGGCCATATAAAATACAGTTATTTTATACACCAACAAAGGCGAGCACTAGTACAGTCTGAGGGCTCACGCCCCTCTTGAGGTCTGTCTGCCAGTGCACATGCCTGCATACACCGTTGCTTGGGAAAGCAGCAGAGCAGCATTTCCATGAATGAAGGCTCCATCTATTTGCTCTGACTGTGCATTTTGTTTTCATTTAATTTTTATTTTTCAGTGAGCTCTGCACTCATGCTTAACACTACAGTAATCCACTTTTATTATATTGGTGACAAATCTGAGAATTACTGTGCATTAATCTAGAGAGGTTATATCCTGCACTGAACAGTCTGTACTGATTCCATTCTCCCAAAATTTAGCAGAAATGGATTTCCAGATAATATGCAAAGTTGCATTCATGACAGCATTTATGACAGCCAGACTGTATTTATGAAACTCCTTTTTATAGAGAAAAAAACGATGCAATTCCTGAGCTTTCACAAATAGAATGTAGATTTTCTTTGATTTAACTACTGATCAGCCACAGGGCGTTACTATGACCGTTACTGGAACCTATATCCTAAAAGAGGGTGCACTTCAAGGGCTCCTTAGTAAAAGCAACCTAAAGCTATTTGCATGGTTTAATGTTTTTTGCAAGCTTAAATAGTTCTCTATGATAAAGGAAACTCTATCGGCACACTTAAGCTGCATCCAGGTCTCCATTAATGCTGCATAGCCGTGTGTTATGACCCGGTCTAGGGTCAGGCCATAACAAGAAAAAAAAGTATGTATACTCAACAGTGATATTGTTCTTGATGGGTTTGGAAACAGAAAACACCTGTCACACATTATAAATTTATGGAATGTATTAAATTTAACACACAGGACCCTGGCAAACAGACTTTAGGATTTTCCCATTCCAGAATAACATACAAAAACAACTCACAAAGACAAACACTAACTTACCTACACATGTAAACAAAACAAAAACAAAGACAGAGTGCTTACCTACCCAAACCCAAATCCCCAAACAAAACAACAGCCACTCCCTACAAGCAGTACACAGAGACTATTTACAGTACTATAATATATACACCAGTTATCAAAGCAGCATAAGAGGAGCAGGCTAAATCATAGTTAAAATACAGGCAGAATCATAAACAACCAACCAAGCAAGGCGAAAGCTGAAGTTCAACTAAGTTACACAACACAAGCAAACAAGGGGGGTGAGGTGACAAAATCTCCTTCTGTTTTGACTGCTGCAGTGCCATTTTAAGGTGGAGGGAGGAGACGAAACCACAGGATAGAAGTCTGGAATGGACACAATAAAAACACAGAATAAAAGCGAAAAACAACACAGGACACTAACTAAGTGGTTTGTTTGCTTTTATACTTAGTAAATTTGTGCCATCTGGAGATACAGTGCAATTACAATTGTTTACAGATGTTTGGGTGCCCTGGCCAAATGATTAACATACTGGGTAAAAAAACCAACAACAAAACAAAAACAAACTAAAAAAAATATTTGCCAGCGCAAAAATAAAGAAAAACATAATTGTCATATTTAGGTTTGTACCCTGTAGAGATGTTTTTATACACATTTTTATGTATATACGATCATATTCAAAAGTTTGAATATCCCTGGTCAATGACATGTTTCCTGTGGAGGATGTGTTCATTTATTTTCACTTAGAAAATCAACAGAACATGTACTTCATGACTGTTGTGTTTTGTCATGTTAAGCCATTATATCTTTGCACCGTGTGTTTGTGCAAATATGTGTGTTTTGTGAATTTAGGAGCATTTTATACACATTTATGCTGTATAAATAATGTTCCGTGTTGCTCTGCTGCTCTTGTACTCAAATTTACATCTATTACGTAGTCATATTACATATTACATACATTACTACCAACCAACTACTACACGCTCCAGCACTTTGTGATTTTTGTGGACCTGCTTTCTATGTGGTGACAACTGGCTGCTACTCAGCAATATTTCTGTTTGTTTTGGAGGCCCTCAGCAAGTCTGCCTTCAGGCTGGATGGAGGTGAGACTAGAACCACAGAACTGAGGACTGCAGGGGACCACAGAGCCTGGAGCCACCAAAACCATAAGAGCTGGAGCCAAACCTGGAGCACAGACCTGGAGAGAGAAGTGGAGAGAGAGAGCACACAGATGAGTAAAACTTTGAACCCTCATTCTCTAGGCACACCTTCTCTTATGGTGAGAACTGGTCTACAGTTGCAAAGCAAGTTCAAGAGTGGCCAGAACTGGAGGATCTACAGCAGCAGTCTGCAATGATGCACGTGGGTGTTTTGGTTCACACAAGATAGGCCTGGCATGCTTATAGAAAATTGTATTCTTCACTTTGTAAAATAACATTTTATAAATTCACCAAACAAATAAAAAACCAAATAATGGAATCAAAAGCTTAATTGTATTTACCAAAATTAACTTTACACACAATATCCATGAGAACACTGAGGCTGAAGCTTTAGCATAAAAACTAAGTGAGCCTAGTTAGTTCTAGAAGGCTTAATATATAGCTGATGAGTGCTAAGTAAAAACATGCAAGATGCCATTAGGCCAACCACAAAGGAAAAGTATTATATTGCTTTATAATTTTGTATTTTTTGTTCTACATAATAATCACACAATCACATAATAAGTACTGTGTAGGCTCAAAAACTATGTATTGAATGAGTACATCTAAAACACCTGATAAATACTCATGACAGAACCCTAAAAAAACATTCAAAATGTGATTTTATATACAGTAAAATTAATAGATTACAGCCCATCATAGACAACTGTGAATAAAGGGGCTTTACAGGACTGGCTGGGACTGCAGATACTGGACCACAGCAGAACTTAGAGCACAGAGAGAAGATAAGAGGGACAACAAAGCTGGAGACAATTCCAGACCCTCAACTCCAACATCATGCTTCTCTTTAACAGGAACTGCCTTTTTTTTCCAGCCTCATAATACTTGAATTAAACTTGCTTTGGCTCACCAGCCCATATATCAGACCGCACACTGGAAATTCTCCCAGTGCTCTACATAACCAGATTGCTATTGTTTATAGGGAACTCACAGATTTGATTTCTATCCCTTTCAGCAGGAGCTTGTGGGCTATGAAGGACTTCTGATTTCAGAATTTCGGATTACTTGGCCAAAATCTTCCGCATTTTCCTCCAAATGTGCTTTGTGTCTTCATCTAATTGGATAGTGAAGCATCAGCCAAATTAGTTCTTCTGTATTTGGTTGCATTTCCTTGTTAGAGGCAAACAATATGTCTCTGTACTTCTGTCATCCTTGTGTTACCAGTAAAGTTGAGCGAGCTTGCTGCACAGGCTTCCACATTTGGCTAGGCTACGGCATTATATCTCTACCGTGTTTCATTTTAGTTCTATTTTGAAGGCAATTTTTTAATCAGGCCCTCTGCTAATTAGACTTCTTCTGTTGAGAGATTTGCATATTATAGTGTAACCACAATTGTTATTCTATTGAAGTCTACTGCAAAGAGTTGTAAACTGCAGTTCTTTCACAGATTCTTTGAATGGTTCCGTTAATTCATTTGTCCTCAAACAATGTTGTTTTCTTTAGCTGGCCTGGTCTCTGCTGATTGTCATGAGCAACCATGTCTATTTTTCCTTTTGGAATAAATTACAAATATCCAATATCACTATTGTACTTTTGACTCAGCTCACTTCTTCAGCTCATTGCTTACTTGCTTGAAAGGCAGACACAAAGAACAGAGTCAGTGCAAAGACACAAATATCAGTAAATCAGGAGGGTATCGAAGAGAAGTAAGGGTCAGTTCTAGGCATTTCAGCATTAATATATGTATGCAGTGTTTGCTATTCCACATGTACAAAGACAAGTTGTAATTTTAAGATTAAAAAGTGAAAAGTTCAAAGGTTCAGTGTTAAAATAATCATGCCTGAGTATAGCAGGACCATCCAATAACGAGCAAGGATGTGTTGAGGCTAAATTGGATAATCCAACAATTTAAAAGCAATGTTTCTCAATAAGTGATCGTAAGTATTTAGGGTACCTCTACCTCTTCAGTACATAATATCATCAAATGATTCAGGGAATCTTGAGAAATATCTGTGCATAAAGGAAAAGGCTGATAACCACAAATGAATGCCTGTCACCTTCAACCCCTCAGACAGCACTGCATTAAAAACTAGCAAGCCATCACTGCATGGGCTCGGGAATACTTTGACAAGTCACTGTCAATAAACACTGTTTATGCACAAAGGCAAGTTAAGACCGGACTATGGACATTAGAACCCATATAACAACATCGAGAAACACTGCTGATTTCTCTGGGCTTGAGTTCACCTTAAATTGACTGATGAACAGTGGAAACAATGGACATGATGTTATCCAGGCCAAAGAACTAAAGAACCATACTCACAGGCCGGACCTCCCAGTGAAAACATGTGGTGCATTATAAAGTGTAAAATACAGCTGCCCAGCTGAAGACATGTATAACTGAAGCTTGAACAAAATAATACAAACAAAAGGAATAAAGAAATGTATATAATAGAAAATTTGAAATCAGTCCTGCGACACTGGCGCTAAGCATAATAGGAAAAAGCAATAACAAGAGCTCTGTAACGCATTGCAAGAGTCTTGCCAGTACATTTCAGTTAAATTGCCGTGGGGTTGTCTAGCCATTTCAACTAGATTGGCAAAGTGCTGCCAAGACATTTCTATTGCATGTCTAAGGTTCAGCCAAGATATTTCAACCACAGGGCCATGCTGGAGTTCAGCCAGATCATGTACACCACACTTTCACATTCTGTCTCTAATAATTGCACATTTGTTGATTGCATAAAATAGGCCTCTGATTCCTAAGTGCATGTGCAAAGCATGGGACACATATAGACAGTCATACAGAACAAACTGTTATATACCTTGTTGCACAAGGTGGATTTGATTGATGAAGCTATCTGTTAACATATTTAAAGTGCACTAAAAAATGACAGTGCACAAATGACACAAAGTCATTAGACTGTTGTTAAACTGCCTTATGTACTTATTTATTATCACTTTAACTGGCTCAGCTCGTGAAAGATTTCAGAACTGTCAGGGTAATTATGAGCTTGCTCAGAAGTGCTACAGCAGAGAAACACTGCCAAGTTTAAATATGTAAAATTGTGGAAAATAGTACCCCTTGGGGTACCTGTCCAGGGGCCATGAGATTCTGAGATCTTGTACTTCAAACACTCAAGAGAAAAATACGGTGGTCCTTGCAAGAGTCAGTCCTTAGCAATTCATTTTTCACCCAATTGAGGGAGCATATTTGATTAATCTCACTGACTACACACGTTATCCATCCAACGTTATCCAGCTCACAGTCTGAAAAATAGATTGGTGGCTTGCAAATTTAAAAAATGTGGGATAACAGTGAAGATAAATTGGTTGAAGCAAGTGGCAAAAACAAAGACTCCGTTGTTTCCACTGAGGAATCCACAAGCGAGGCCATCCATTTTGACCCATTGATGCCGATAAGCTATCCACATCAAGTACAGGGCTACCATGACAGAGGATTCCAAAATTCCAAAGGCCTGATTGCATCAAAACGCAGAAAGTATGATGATTCATAAAATATGGATTTACATGCGTCATACTAACCAAAGAACAATATCAACAGTGTTTTACATATTCAGAGGTACTTGCAAACCTGTGAAATTGATAGGGCACTTTAACACCAAACATCTGGCATTCAAAGATAAACCAGCTGACCTTTTTTTGCCTTGAAGAGCCATATTTGGCTATTCAGAAATGGACAGTGATAAGACAAACCACAGTGATGGTCAAAGCCCTGACTGCCTCATATGAAATGGCATATTTGATTGCCAAAGCGAAACCGTCCTATACAATTACAGAGACTCTTGTTCATCCAGCAGCTGTGGCTACTTCCAAAAGTATGCACAGAGCTATGTTTGCTGGTGATATTGAGAAAATTCCACTCTCTGATAACACTCTCAGCTGTCATGTTGGTGAGATGGCAAATGACGTGCAGCGTCAACTAATACAGAGACTCATGACGTGAAGTGTCAACTAATAGAGAGAAAGGTGGAAAGAAATTTTCTTTGCAATTGGACAAGTCGACAGACATCCTTGACTGCATGGAGAGATCTATCATTAAAAACTCAATATCAAACTTGATGAAATGGGTCTGTGCTAGGACAGCTGTGTTGGTGTGTGCACAGACTGAGCAGGTGCTATGATGGGGAAAAACAAAGGACTAATGGCAATAGTTTGTAATGTAGCTCTATGTTTGCTTCACCCACTGTATGATTCACAGAGAAGCTCTTGCAGCAAAAAGTATCCTTCAGAGTTGAGCAGTGTTTAACAGACAGCTACACAGATTTTTAATCATATTAAGACTCATCCAGTGAAGTCAAGACTGTTTGCCCTGTTGTGCAAAAAAATGGAGGCAGAACATGAGTGCTTACTTTTGCACACAGAGTTGAGATGACTCTGCAGAGGAAAAGTTCTTCAGAGGATATTTTTATGAGATGAGCTATGGATTTTCCTTCATGATTTGGAACTTCCTATGTGGAATATTTGAGCAACTTGAAGTGTCTCACAGATCTTGCATACCTCTCAGACATTTTTGACAGACTTAATACCCTTAATTTATCACTTCAGGGCTCAAATTCTAATTTGCTAATGTTGTCTGACAAAATCGAATGGTTCGTGAGAAACTGGAGTGATGGAGAGGCCAGGTTGAGTAGGGAAATGTGGACATGTTCCCAACCTTAGAGGAATTCATAACTAGAAATGAACTTAGCTGCAATGCTATGAAAAAGGAAATCACTCTCCAAGTCCTTTCTGAACTCTTCAGGAAGTATTTTCCTGAGCATCAAAGTCAGAATCAGCTTGAAGTTCATAATCCCTTCATCACCACTGCAGGGTGCTAGCTGTCGTCAGACCAGCAAGATGCTCTTCTGCACCTTTCAAGTGACCGATCATTAAAGGTTGTCTATGATTCAACCCCGCCACCAGAGATTTGGCTATCAGTCAAGGCAGAGTATCCTGAACTGCCGAACCTAGTAATTGATGTACGTTTGCCTTTCGCCTCTACTTGGCCCTGCAAAGCAATGTTTTCTGCACTCACCTACATCAAAAGCAAGAACCACTTACATTTATTGACAGCAGAGGACAACTAGCTATATCTGGTATTGAGCCATGAACTTCTATGATGTGCTCACAGAAACAGGCTCAACTGTTGCACTGAATAAGGGCTGTATTATCTTTTTGAAGTAAATATTAAAATCAACAAAATTGCACCGTGCAGGAAAATCATTGTATTATTTTAACCTGTCAGGTTCAAAGTAGACACATAGAAGGGGGCGCATGTCCAAAAGGTTGACAACCCCTGCTTTAAAGAACCATTTCTGTAAATAAGGTCTGTGAATGTGAAGAACCATTTTAAAGGACATCCATGTAATGTAAAACAGGGGTGGGGAACTCAGGCCTAGAGTCCAGCACTGTGTGCTGTTTTCGTTGCACACTGACTAAACATGTCAGTTACTAACGAGCTTAATCACATGTGCTCGAGCAGGAATATCGCCAAACTGTGCTGGAATCCAAGACTAGAGTCCCCACCCCTGGTGTCAAGGATTTATGCCAGTTCTGTACATAAACTTTTTGAGCATTTATCACTGGTGCTATAAAAGTTGGAAGTGTTGTAGCACTGAGATAAAAATGACATAAAATGATTCTAAAAAGTATTGATCCTAATAAGTGTATAGCAAATTTTAATTTTAACTGTGTAAAAACAGAAGCAGAATGTAAAAGGTTTGATTTTAATGTTGTAAAATATCCATAAAATTAATTTGACTCTAAATAAATTAGCTTTACCCTAAGGGGCACTATTATCATTCAGGAAGCATTTTTAAGTGAGGAAACCCACATCAGCATCACATATTGATTT